>NC_142868.1:97270833-97573863 GCF_051225735.1 Oryctolagus cuniculus
ACACAAATACACACAGAGGCTGTAGCAAGATCTGGGATTGAGATAGCCACAACACACCAGATAGTTTTGTTTTCATCCAGGAGTATCTGGACAAAATGTGGTTTTCGGGTGAAATTTAACCAAATAATCACCGTGAAAGTGGTTTTGGAGAAAAGCACAGTCTTTCTGTTCAGTTAAAAAATCCAATGTCATGTTTACAAATAAAAATATCATGTTTTCTCAGGTTTCTGAAGCTTTCTTCCTAGAAAACTCGAATGTGTGGAGGATTTGACTCCAGGTGGAAGCAATTAGCGTTTGCCAGCTGAAAACAAAAACTTACATGCTATAATGCATTCAAAACCTTAAAGTCCATAGAGAATGTCCAGAAAACACAAACACACACAGAGGCTGTAGCAAGATCTGGAATTGAGATAGCCACAATACACCAGATAGTTTTCTTTTCATCCTGGAGTATCTGGACAAATTGTTGTGGATTTCGGGTGAAATTTAACCAAAAATCACCATGAAAGTGGTTTTCGAGAAAAGCACAATCTTCCTGATAGACAATGTCATGTTTACAGAAAGAAATATCATGTTTTCTCAGGTTTCTGGAGCTTTCTTCCTAGAAAACTCGAATGTGTGGAGGATTTGACTCCAGGTGGAACCAATAGTGTTTGCCAGAAGAAAACAAAAAGGGTCCTGTTAAAATGCACTCAAAACCGAAAAGTCCATAGAGAATGTCCAGAAAACACAAACACACACAGAGGCTGTAGCAAGATCTGGGATTGAGATACCTAAAAATCACCAGATAGTTTTGTTTTCATCCAGGAGTATCTGGAGAAATTGTTGTAGTTTTGAAGTGAAATTTAACCAAAAAATCACCGTGAAAGTGGTTTTGGAGAAAAGCACAATCTTTCTGTTCAGCAAATGAATCCAATGTCATGTTTACACATACAAATATCATGTTTTCTCAGGTTTCTGGAGCTTTCTTCCTAGAAAACTCGAATGTTTGGAGGATTTGACTCCAGGTGGAACCAATTAGCGTTTGCCAGCTGAAAATAAAAAGGGTCCTTCTAGAATGCATGCAAAACCGTAAAGTCCATAGAGAATGTCCAGAAAACACAAACACACACAGAGGCTGTAGCAAAATCTGGGACTGAGATAGCTACAAATCACCAGAAAGTTTTGTTTTCATCCAGGAGTATCTGGACAAGTTGTTGTGGATTTCGGGTGAAATTTAACCAAAAAATCACCGTGAAAGTGATTTTGGAGAAAAGCACAATCTTTCTGTTCAGCAAATGAATCCAATGTCATGTTTACACATACAAATATCATGTTTTCTCAGGTTTCTGGAGATTTCTTCCTAGAAATCTCGAATGTGTGGGGATTTGACTCCAGGTGGAACCAATAGTGTTTGCCAGAAGAAAACAAAAAGGGTCCTGCTAAAATGCACTCAAAACCGAAAAGTCCATAGAGAATGTCCAGAAAACACAAACACACACAGAGGCTGTAGCAAGATCTGGGATTGAGATACCTAAAAATCACCAGATAGTTTTGTTTTCATCCAGGAGTATCTGGGCAAATTGTTGTAGTTTTGAAGTGAAATTTAACCAAAAAATCACCGTGAAAGTGGTTTTGGAGAAAAGCACAATCTTTCTGTTCAGCAAATGAATCCAATGTCATGTTTACAAATACAAATATCATGTTTTCTCAGGTTTCAGGAGCTTTCTTCCTAGAAAACTCGAATGTGTGGAGGATTTGACTCCAGGTGGAACCTTTAGCGTTTGGAAGCCGTAAGTAAAATCTTACATGCTAAAATTAATTCAAAACCGTAAAGTCCATAGTGATTGTCCAGAAAACACAAACACACACAGAGGCTGTAGCAAGATCTGGGATTGAGATAGCTACAAATCACCAGATAGTTTTGTTTTCATCCAGGAGTATCTGGGCAAATTGTTGTGGATTTCCGGGGAAATTCAACCAAAAAATCACCGTGAAAGTGGTTTTGGCGAAAAGTACAATCTTCCAGTTTGGGAAATGCATCCAATGTCATGTTTACAAATACAAATATCATGTTTTCTCAGGTTTCTGGAGCTTTCTTCCTAGAAAACTCGAATGTGTGGAGGATTAGACTCCAGGTGGAAGCAATTAGCATTTGCCAGCAGAAAACAAAAAGTGTCCTGCTAAAATGCATTCAAAACCGTAAAGTCCATAGAGAATGTGCAGAAAACACAAACAAACACAGAGGCTATTACAAGATCTGGTATTGAGATAGCCACACCACACCAGATAGTTTTGTTTTCATCCAGGAATATCTGGACAAATTCTTGAGGATTTCGGGGGAAATTTAACCAAAAATCACCATGAAAGTGGTTTTGGAGAAAAGCACAATCTTCCTGTTCGGCAAATGCATCCAATGTCATGTTTACAAATACAAACATGTTTTCTCAGGTTTCTGGAGCTTTCTTCCCAAAAAAATCCAATGTGTGGAGTATTTGACTCCAGGTGGAACCAATTAGCGTTTGCCAGCAGAAAACAAAAACTTACATGCTAAAATGCATTCAAAACGGTAAAGTCCATAGAGAATGTCCAGAAAACACAAACACACACAGAGGCTGTAGCAAGATCTGGGATTGAGATAGCCACAACACACCAGATAGTTTTGTTTTCATCCAGGAGTATCTGGACAAATTGTTGTAGTTTTGAAGTGATATTTAACCAAAAAATCACCGTGAAAGTGGTTTTGGAGAAAAGCACAATCTTTCTGTTCAGCAAATGAATCCAATGTCATGTTTACAAATACAAATATCATGTTTTCTCAGGTTACTGGAGCTTTCTTCCTAGAAAACTCGAGTGTGTGGAGGATTTGACTCCAGGTGGAACCAATTAGCGTTTGCCACCTGAAAACAAAAACTTACATGCTAAAATGCATTCAAAACCGTAAAGTCCATAGAGATTGTCCAGAAAACACAAACACACAGAGAGGCTGTAGCAAGATCTGGGATTGAGATAGCCACAACTCACCAGATAGTTTTGTTTTCATCCAGGAGTATCTGGACAAATTGTTGTAGTTTTGAAGTGAAATTGAACCAAAAATCACCGTGAAAGTGGTTTTGGAGAAAAGCACAATCTTCCTGTTCGAAAATGCATCCAATGTCATGTTTACAAATACAAATATCATGTTTTCTCAGGTTTCTGAAGCTTTCTTCCTAGAAAACTCGAATGTGTGGAGGATTTGACTCCAGGTGGAACCCATTAGCGTTTGCCAGCAGAAAACAAAAAGGGTCCTGCTAAAATGCATTCAAAACCGTAAAGTGCATAGAGAATGTCAAGAAAACACAAACACACACAGAGGCTGTAGCAAGATCTGGGATTGAGATAGCTAAAAATCACCAGATAGTTTTGTTTTCATCCAGGAGTATCTGGGCAAATTGTTGTGGCTTTCGGGGGAAATTTAACCAAAAATCACCATGAAAGTGGTTTTGGAGAAAAGCACAATCTTCCTGTTCGGCAAATGCATCCAATGTCATGTTTACAAATACAAATATCATGTTTTCTCAGGTTACTGGAGCTTTCTTTCGAAAAAAATCCAACGTGTGGAGTATTTGACTCCAGGTGGAACCAATTAGCGTTTGCCAGCAGAAAACACAAAGGATCCTGCTAAAATGCATTCAAAACCGTAAAGTCCATAGAGAATGTCCAGAAAACACAAACACACACAGAGGCTGTAGCAAGATCTGGGATTGAGATAGCCAAAACACACCAGATAGTTTTGTTTTCATCCAGGAGTATCTGGGCAAATTGTTGTGGATTTCCGGGGAAATTCAACCAAAAAATCACCGTGAAAGTGGTTTTGGCGAAAAGTACAATCTTCCAGTTTGGCAAATGCATCCAATGTCATGTTTACAAATACAAATATCATGTTTTCTCAGGTTTCTGGAGCTTTCTTCCTAGAAAACTCGAATGTGTGGAGGATTAGACTCCAGGTGGAAGCAATTAGCATTTGCCAGCAGAAAACAAAAAGTGTCCTGCTAAAATGCATTCAAAACCGTAAAGTCCATAGAGAATGTGCAGAAAACACAAACAAACACAGAGGCTATTACAAGATCTGGTATTGAGATAGCCACACCACACCAGATAGTTTTGTTTTCATCCAGGAATATCTGGACAAATTCTTGAGGATTTCGGGGGAAATTTAACCAAAAATCACCATGAAAGTGGTTTTGGAGAAAAGCACAATCTTCCTGTTCGGCAAATGCATCCAATGTCATGTTTACAAATACAAACATGTTTTCTCAGGTTTCTGGAGCTTTCTTCCCAAAAAAATCCAATGTGTGGAGTATTTGACTCCAGGTGGAACCAATTAGCGTTTGCCAGCAGAAAACAAAAACTTACATGCTAAAATGCATTCAAAACGGTAAAGTCCATAGAGAATGTCCAGAAAACACAAACACACACAGAGGCTGTAGCAAGATCTGGGATTGAGATAGCCACAACACACCAGATAGTTTTGTTTTCTTCCAGGAGTATCTGGACAAATTGTTGTAGTTTTGAAGTGATATTTAACCAAAAAATCACCGTGAAAGTGGTTTTGGAGAAAAGCACAATCTTTCTGTTCAGCAAATGAATCCAATGTCATGTTTACAAATACAAATATCATGTTTTCTCAGGTTACTGGAGCTTTCTTCCTAGAAAACTCGAGTGTGTGGAGGATTTGACTCCAGGTGGAACCAATTAGCGTTTGCCACCTGAAAACAAAAACTTACATGCTAAAATGCATTCAAAACCGTAAAGTCCATAGAGATTGTCCAGAAAACACAAACACACAGAGAGGCTGTAGCAAGATCTGGGATTGAGATAGCCACAACTCACCAGATAGTTTTGTTTTCATCCAGGAGTATCTGGACAAATTGTTGTAGTTTTGAAGTGAAATTGAACCAAAAATCACCGTGAAAGTGGTTTTGGAGAAAAGCACAATCTTCCTGTTCGGCAAATGCATCCAATGTCATGTTTACAGGAAGAAATATCATGTTTTCTCAGGTTTCTGAAGCTTTCTTCCTAGAAAACTCGAATGTGTGGAGGATTTGACTCCAGGTGGAACCAATTAGCGTTTGCCAGCAGAAAACAAAAAGGGTCCTGCTAAAATGCATTCAAAACCGTAAAGTGCATAGAGAATGTCAAGAAAACACAAACACACACAGAGGCTGTAGCAAGATCTGGGATTGAGATAGCTAAAAATCACCAGATAGTTTTGTTTTCATCCAGGAGTATCTGGGCAAATTGTTGTGGCTTTCGGGGGAAATTTAACCAAAAATCACCATGAAAGTGGTTTTGGAGAAAAGCACAATCTTCCTGTTCGGCAAATGCATCCAATGTCATGTTTACAAATACAAATATCATGTTTTCTCAGGTTACTGGAGCTTTCTTTCGAAAAAAATCCAACGTGTGGAGTATTTGACTCCAGGTGGAACCCATTAGCGTTTGCCAGCAGAAAACACAAAGGATCCTGCTAAAATGCATTCAAAACCGTAAAGTCCATAGAGAATGTCCAGAAAACACAAACACACACAGAGGCTGTAGCAAGATCTGGGATTGAGATAGCCAAAACACACCAGATAGTTTTGTTTTCATCCAGGAGTATCTGGACAAATTGTTGTGGATTTCGGGGAAATTTAACCAAAAAATCACCGTGAAAGTGGTTTTGGAGAAAAGCACAATCTTCCTGTTCGGCAAATGCATCCAATGTCATGTTTACAAATACAAACATCATGTTTTCTCAGGTTTATGGAGATTTCTTCCGAAAAAAATCCAATGTTTGGAGTATTTGACTCCAGGTGGAACCCATTAGCGTTTGCCAGCAGAAAACAAAAACTTACATGCTAAAATGCATTCAAAACCTTAAACTCCATACAGAATGTCCAGAAAACACAAACACACACAGAGGCTGTAGCAAGATCGGGGACTGAGATAGCTAAAAATCACCAGATAGTTTTGTTTTCATCCAGGAGTATCTCGAAAAATTGTTGTGGATTTCGGGTGAAATTTAACCAAAAATCACCGTGAAAGTGGTTTTGGAGAAAAGCACAATCTTCCTGTTCGGCAAATGCATCCAATGTCATGTTTACAGGAAGAAATATCATGTTTTCTCAGGTTTCTGAAGCTTTCTTCCTAGAAAACTCGAATGTGTGGAGTATTTGACTCCAGGTGGAACCAATTAGCGTTTGGCAGCCCTAAGCAAAATCTTACATGCTAAAATTAATTCAAAACCTTAAAGTCCAT
The DNA here is from genome assembly GCF_051225735.1 of Oryctolagus cuniculus. Lineage (NCBI taxonomy): Eukaryota > Metazoa > Chordata > Mammalia > Lagomorpha > Leporidae > Oryctolagus > Oryctolagus cuniculus. The sequence continues at coordinate 97,277,092 of NC_142868.1, forward strand.
AGTGATTGTCCAGAAAACACAAACACACACAGAGCCTGTAGCAAGATCTGGGATTGAGATAGCCACAACACACCAGATAGTTTTGTTTTCATCCAGGAGTATCTGGACAAATTGTTGTGGATTTCGGGGGAAATTTAACCAAAAATCACCGTGAAAGTGGTTTTGGAGAAAAGCACAATCTTTCTGTTTGGCAAATGAATCCAATGTCATGTTTACAAATACAAATATGATGTTTTCTCAGGTTTCTGGAGCTTGCTTCCTAGAAAACTAGAATGTGTGGAGGATTTGACTCCAGGTGGAACCAATTAGCTTTTGCCACCTGAAAACAAAACTTACATGCTAAAATGCATTCAAAACCGTAAAGTCCATAGAGAATGTCCAGAAAACACAAACACACACAGAGGCTGTAGCAAGATCTGGGATTGAGATAGCTACAAATCACCAGATAGTTTTGTTTTCATCCAGGAGTATCTGGGCAAATTGTTGTGGATTTCGGGTGAAATTTAACCAAAAATCACCGTGAAAGTGGTTTTGGAGAAAAGCACAATCTTTCTGTTCAGCAAATGAATATAATGTCATGTTTAGAAATACAAATATCATGTTTTCTCAGGTTTCTGGAGCTTTCTTCCTAGAAAACTCGAATGTGTGGAGGATTTGACTCCAGGTGGAACCAATTAGCGTTTGCCAGCAGAAAACAAAAAGGGTCCTGCTAAAATGCATTCAAAAACTTAAACTCCATAGAGAATGTCCAGAAAACACAAACACACAGAGAGGCTGTAGCAAGATCTGGGATTGAGATAGCCACAACTCACCAGATAGTTTTGTTTTCATCCAGGAGTATCTGGACAAATTGTTGTAGTTTTGAAGTGAAATTTAACCAAAAATCACCGTGAAAGTGGTTTTGGAGAAAAGCACAATCTTCCTGTTCGGCAAATGTATCCAATGTCATGTTTACAGAAAGAAATATCATGTTTTCTCAGGTTTCTGAAGATTTCTTCCTAGAAAACTCGAATGTGTGGAAGATTTGTCTCCAGGTGGAACCAATTAGCTTTTGCCAGCTGAAAACAAAAACTTACATGCTAAAATGCATTCAAAACCGTAAAGTCCATAGAGAATGTCCAGAAAACACAAACACACACAGAGGCTGTAGCAAGATCTGGGATTGAGATAGCTACAAATCACCAGATAGTTTTGTTTTCATCCAGGAGTATCTGGACAAATTGTTGTAGTTTTGAAGTGAAATTTAACCCAAAAATCACCGTGAAAGTGGTTTTGGAGAAAAGCACAATCTTTCTGTTCAACAAATGAATCCAATGTTATGTTTACAGAAAGAAGTATCATGTTTTCTCAGGTTTCTGGAGCATTCCTCCTAGAAAATTTGAATGCGTGGAAGATTTGATTCCAGGAGGAACCAATTAGCGTTTGCCAGCTGAAAGCAAAAACTTTTATGCTAAAATGCATACAAAACCCTAAAGTCCATAGAGAATGTCCAGAAAACACAAACACACACAGAGGCTGTAGCAAGATCTGGGATTGAGATAGCTACAAATCACCAGATAGTTTTGTTTTCATCCAGGAGAATCTGGTCAAATTGTTGTAGTTTTGAAGTGAAATTTAACCAAAAATCACCGTGAAAGTGGTTTTCGAGAAAAGCACAATCTTCCTGTTCGGCTAATGTATCCAATGTCATGTTTACAGAAAGAACTATCATGTTTTCTCAGGTTTCTGGAGCTTTCTTCCCAGAAAACTCGAATGTGTGGAGTATTTGACTCCAGGTGGAACCAATTAGCGTTTGCCAGCAGAAAACAAACAGGGTCCTGCTAAAATGCATTCAAAACTTTAAAGTCCATAGAGAATGTCCAGAAAACACAAACACACACAGAGGCTGTAGCAAGATCTGGGATTGAGATAGCTAAAAACCACCAGATAGTTTTGTTTTCATCCAGGAGTATCTGGACAAATTGTTGTAGTTTTGAAGTGAAATTTAACCAAAAAATCACCGTGAAACTGGTTTTGGAGAAAAGCACAATCTTTCTGTTCAGCAAATGAATCCAATGTCATGTTTACAAATACAAATATCATGTTTTCTCAGGTTACTGAAGCTTTCTTCCTAGAAAACTCGAATGTGTGGAGGATTTGACTCCAGGTGGAACCAATTAGCATTTGCCAGCTGAAAAAAAAACTTACATGCTAAAATGCATTCAAAACCGTAAACTCCATAGAGAATATCCAGAAAATACAAACACACACAGAGCCTGTAGCAAGATCTGGGATTGAGATAGCCACAACACACCAGATAGTTTTGTTTTCATCCAGGAGTATCTGGACAAATTGTTGTGGATTTCGGGTGAAATTTAAACAAAAATCACCGTGAAAGTGGTTTTCGAGAAAAGCACAATCTTCCTGTTCGGCAATATCAGGTTTACAGAAAGAAATATCATGTTTTCTCAGGTTTCTGGAGCTTTCCTCCTAGAAAACTCGAATGTGTGAGGATTTGACTCCAGGTGGAAGCAATTAGCGTTTGCCAGCAGAAAACAAAAAGGGACCTGCTAAAATGCATTCAAAACAGTAAAGTCCATAGAGAATGTCCAGAAAACACAAACAAACACAGAGGCTGTAGCAAGATCTGGGATTGAGATAGCCACAACACACCAGATAGTTTTGTTTTCATCCAGGAGAATCTGTAAAAATTGTTGTAGTTTTGAAGTGAAATTTAACCAAAAAATCACCGTGAAAGTGGTTTTGGAGAAAAGCACAATGTTTCTGTTCAACAAATGAATCCATTGTCATGTTTACAGAAAGAAGTATCATGTTTTCTCAGGTTTCTGGAGCATTCTTCCTAGAAAACTCGAATGTGTGGAGGATTTGACTCCAGGAGGAACCAATTGGCGTTTGCCAGCAGAAAACAAAAACTTTTATGCTAAAATGCATGCAAAACCCTAAAGTCCATAGAGAATGTCCAGAAAACACAAACACACACAGAGGCTGTAGCAAGATCTGGGATTGAGATAGCCACAACACACCAGATAGTTTTGTTTTCATCCAGGAGAATCTGGTCAAATTGTTGTAGTTTTGAAGTGAAATTTAACCAAAAATCACCGTGAAAGTGGTTTTCGAGAAAAGCGCAATCTTCCTGTTCGGCTAATGTATCCAATGTCATGTTTACAGAAAGAACTATCATGTTTTCTCAGGTTTCTGGAGCTTTCTTCCCAGAAAACTCGAATGTGTGGAGTATTTGACTCCAGGTGGAACCAATTAGCGTTTGCCAGCTGAAAACAAAAACTTACATGCTAAAATGCATTCAAAACAGTAAAGTCCATAGAGAATGTCCAGAAAACACAAACAAACACAGAGGCTGTAGCAAGATCTGGGATTGAGATAGCCACAACACACCAGATAGTTTTGTTTTCATCCTGGAGTATCTGGACAAATTGTTGTAGTTTTTAAGTGAAATTTAACCCAAAAATCACCGTGAAAGTGGTTTTGGAGAAAAGCACAATCTTTCTGTTCAACAAATGAATCCAATGTTATGTTTACAGAAAGAAGTATCATGTTTTCTCAGGTTTCTGAAGCTTTCTTCCTAGAAAACTCGAATGTGTGGAGGATTTGACTCCAGGAGGAACCAATTGGCGTTTGCCAGCAGAAAACAAAAACTTTTATGCTAAAATGCATGCAAAACCCTAAAGTCCATAGAGAATTTCCAGAAAACACAAACACACACAGAGGCTGTAGCAAGATCTGGGATTGAGATAGCCACAACACACCAGATAGTTTTGTTTTCATCCAGGAGAATCTGGTCAAATTGTTGTAGTTTTGAAGTGAAATTTAACCAAAAATCACCGTGAAAGTGGTTTTCGAGAAAAGCGCAATCTTCCTGTTCGGCTATGTATCCAATGTCATGTTTACAGAAAGAACTATCATGTTTTCTCAGGTTTCTGGAGCTTTCTTCCCAGAAAACTCGAATGTGTGGAGTATTTGACTCCAGGTGGAACCAATTAGCGTTTGCCAGCTGAAAACAAAAACTTACATGCTAAAATGCATTCAAAACAGTAAAGTCCATAGAGAATGTCCAGAAAACACAAACAAACACAGAGGCTGTAGCAAGATCTGGGATTGAGATAGCCACAACGCACCAGATAGTTTTGTTTTCATCCAGGAGAATCTGGACAAATTGTTGTAGTTTTGAAGTGAAATTTAACCAAAAATCACCGTGAAAGTGGTTTTCGAGAAAAGCACAATCTTCCTGATAGGCAATGTCATGTTTACAGAAAGAAGTATCAGGTTTTCTCAGGTTTCTGAAGCTTTCTTCCTAGAAAACTCGAATGTGTGGAGGATTTGACTCCAGGTGGAAACAATAGTGTTTGCCAGCAGAAAACAAAAAGGGTCCTGCTAAAATGCATTCGAAACCGTAATGTCCATAGAGAATGTCCAGAAAACACAAACACACACAGAGCCTGTAGCAAGATCTGGGATTGAGATAGCCACAACACACCAGATAGTTTTGTTTTCATCCAGGAGTATCTGGACAAAATGTGGTTTTCGGGTGTAATTTAACCAAATAATCACCGTGAAAGTGGTTTTGGAGAAAAGCACAATCTTTCTGTTCAGTTAAAAAATCCAATGTCATGTTTACAAATAAAAATATCATGTTTTCTCAGGTTTCTGAAGCTTTCTTCCTAGAAAACTCGAATGTGTGCAGGATTTGACTCCAGGTGGAACCAATTAGCGTTTGCCAGCTGAAAACAAAAACTTACATGCTATAATGTATTCAAAACCTTAAAGTCCATAGAGAATGTCCAGAAAACACAAACACACACAGAGGCTGTAGCAAGATCTGGAATTGAGATAGCCACAACACACCAGATAGTTTTGTTTTCATCCAGGAGTATCTGGACAAATTGTTGTGGATTTCGGGTGAAATTTAACCAAAAATCACCATGAAAGTTGTTTTCGAGAAAAACACAATCTTCCTGATAGACAATGTCATGTTTACAGAAAGAAATATCATGTTTTCTCAGGTTTCTGGAGCTTTCTTCCTAGAAAACTCGAATGTGTGGAGGATTTGACTCCAGGTGGAACCAATAGTGTTTGCCAGAAGAAAACAAAAACTTACATGCTATAATGTATTCAAAACCTTAAAGTCCATAGAGAATGTCCAGAAAACACAAACACACACAGAGGCTGTAGCAAGATCTGGGATTGAGATACCTAAAAATCACCAGATAGTTTTGTTTTCATCCAGGAGATTCTGTAAAAATTGTTGTAGTTTTGAAGTGAAATTTAACCAAAAAATCACCGTGAAAGTGGTTTTGGAGAAAAGCACAGTATTTCTGTTCAACAAATGAATCCAATGTCATGTTTACAAATACAAATATCATGTTTTCTCAGGTTTCTGGAGCTTTCTTCCTAGAAAACTCGAATGTGTGGAGGATTTGACTCCAGGTGGAACCAATTAGCGTTTGCCAGCTGAAAACAAAAACTTACATGCTAAAATGCATTCAAAACCGTAAAGTCCATAGAGAATGTCCAGAAAACACAAATACACACAGAGGCTGTAGCAAGATCTGGGATTGAGATAGCCACAACACACCAGATAGTTTTGTTTTCATCCAGGAGTATCTGGACAAAATGTGGTTTTCGGGTGAAATTTAACCAAATAATCACCGTGAAAGTGGTTTTGGAGAAAAGCACAGTCTTTCTGTTCAGTTAAAAAATCCAATGTCATGTTTACAAATAAAAATATCATGTTTTCTCAGGTTTCTGAAGCTTTCTTCCTAGAAAACTCGAATGTGTGGAGGATTTGACTCCAGGTGGAAGCAATTAGCGTTTGCCAGCTGAAAACAAAAACTTACATGCTATAATGCATTCAAAACCTTAAAGTCCATAGAGAATGTCCAGAAAACACAAACACACACAGAGGCTGTAGCAAGATCTGGAATTGAGATAGCCACAATACACCAGATAGTTTTCTTTTCATCCTGGAGTATCTGGACAAATTGTTGTGGATTTCGGGTGAAATTTAACCAAAAATCACCATGAAAGTGGTTTTCGAGAAAAGCACAATCTTCCTGATAGACAATGTCATGTTTACAGAAAGAAATATCATGTTTTCTCAGGTTTCTGGAGCTTTCTTCCTAGAAAACTCGAATGTGTGGAGGATTTGACTCCAGGTGGAACCAATAGTGTTTGCCAGAAGAAAACAAAAAGGGTCCTGTTAAAATGCACTCAAAACCGAAAAGTCCATAGAGAATGTCCAGAAAACACAAACACACACAGAGGCTGTAGCAAGATCTGGGATTGAGATACCTAAAAATCACCAGATAGTTTTGTTTTCATCCAGGAGTATCTGGAGAAATTGTTGTAGTTTTGAAGTGAAATTTAACCAAAAAATCACCGTGAAAGTGGTTTTGGAGAAAAGCACAATCTTTCTGTTCAGCAAATGAATCCAATGTCATGTTTACACATACAAATATCATGTTTTCTCAGGTTTCTGGAGCTTTCTTCCTAGAAAACTCGAATGTTTGGAGGATTTGACTCCAGGTGGAACCAATTAGCGTTTGCCAGCTGAAAATAAAAAGGGTCCTTCTAGAATGCATGCAAAACCGTAAAGTCCATAGAGAATGTCCAGAAAACACAAACACACACAGAGGCTGTAGCAAAATCTGGGACTGAGATAGCTACAAATCACCAGAAAGTTTTGTTTTCATCCAGGAGTATCTGGACAAGTTGTTGTGGATTTCGGGTGAAATTTAACCAAAAAATCACCGTGAAAGTGATTTTGGAGAAAAGCACAATCTTTCTGTTCAGCAAATGAATCCAATGTCATGTTTACACATACAAATATCATGTTTTCTCAGGTTTCTGGAGATTTCTTCCTAGAAATCTCGAATGTGTGGGGATTTGACTCCAGGTGGAACCAATAGTGTTTGCCAGAAGAAAACAAAAAGGGTCCTGCTAAAATGCACTCAAAACCGAAAAGTCCATAGAGAATGTCCAGAAAACACAAACACACACAGAGGCTGTAGCAAGATCTGGGATTGAGATACCTAAAAATCACCAGATAGTTTTGTTTTCATCCAGGAGTATCTGGGCAAATTGTTGTAGTTTTGAAGTGAAATTTAACCAAAAAATCACCGTGAAAGTGGTTTTGGAGAAAAGCACAATCTTTCTGTTCAGCAAATGAATCCAATGTCATGTTTACACATACAAATATCATGTTTTCTCAGGTTTCTGGAGCTTTCTTCCTAGAAAACTCGAATGTTTGGAGGATTTGACTCCAGGTGGAACCAATTAGCGTTTGCCAGCTGAAAATAAAAAGGGTCCTTCTAAAATGCATGCAAAACCGTAAAGTCCATAGAGAATGTCCAGAAAACACAAACACACACAGAGGCTGTAGCAAAATCTGGGACTGAGATAGCTACAAATCACCAGAAAGTTTTGTTTTCATCCAGGAGTATCTGGACAAGTTGTTGTGGATTTCGGGTGAAATTTAACCAAAAAATCACCGTGAAAGTGATTTTGGAGAAAAGCACAATCTTTCTGTTCAGCAAATGAATCCAATGTCATGTTTACACATACAAATATCATGTTTTCTCAGGTTTCTGGAGATTTCTTCCTAGAAATCTCGAATGTGTGGGGATTTGACTCCAGGTGGAACCAATTAGCGTTTGCTAGCTGAAAACAAAAACTTACATGCTAAAATGCATTCAAAACCGTAAAGTCCATAGAGAATGTCCAGAAAACACAAACAAACACAGAGGCTGTAGCAAGATCTGGGATTGAGATAGCCAAAACACACCAGATAGTTTCGTTTTCATCCAGGAGTATCTGGACAAATTGTTGTACATTTCGGGTGAAATTTAACCAAAAAATCACGGTGAAAGTGGTTTGGGAGAAAAGCACAATCTTCCTGTTCAGCAAATGAATCCAATGTCATGTTTACAAATACAAATATCATGTTTTCTCAGGTTTCAGGAGCTTTCTTCCTAGAAAACTCGAATGTGTGGAGGATTTGACTCCAGGTGGAACCTTTAGCGTTTGGAAGCCGTAAGCAAAATCTTACATGCTAAAATTAATTCAAAACCGTAAAGTCCATAGTGATTGTCCAGAAAACACAAACACACACAGAGGCTGTAGCAAGATCTGGGATTGAGATAGCTACAAATCACCAGATAGTTTTGTTTTCATCCAGGAGTATCTGGGCAAATTGTTGTGGATTTCCGGGGAAATTCAACCAAAAAATCACCGTGAAAGTGGTTTTGGCGAAAAGTACAATCTTCCAGTTTGGCAAATGCATCCAATGTCATGTTTACAAATACAAATATCATGTTTTCTCAGGTTTCTGGAGCTTTCTTCCTAGAAAACTCGAATGTGTGGAGGATTAGACTCCAGGTGGAAGCAATTAGCATTTGCCAGCAGAAAACAAAAAGTGTCCTGCTAAAATGCATTCAAAACCGTAAAGTCCATAGAGAATGTGCAGAAAACACAAACAAACACAGAGGCTATTACAAGATCTGGTATTGAGATAGCCACACCACACCAGATAGTTTTGTTTTCATCCAGGAATATCTGGACAAATTCTTGAGGATTTCGGGGGAAATTTAACCAAAAATCACCATGAAAGTGGTTTTGGAGAAAAGCACAATCTTCCTGTTCGGCAAATGCATCCAATGTCATGTTTACAAATACAAACATGTTTTCTCAGGTTTCTGGAGCTTTCTTCCCAAAAAAATCCAATGTGTGGAGTATTTGACTCCAGGTGGAACCAATTAGCGTTTGCCAGCAGAAAACAAAAACTTACATGCTAAAATGCATTCAAAACGGTAAAGTCCATAGAGAATGTCCAGAAAACACAAACACACACAGAGGCTGTAGCAAGATCTGGGATTGAGATAGCCACAACACACCAGATAGTTTTGTTTTCATCCAGGAGTATCTGGACAAATTGTTGTAGTTTTGAAGTGATATTTAACCAAAAAATCACCGTGAAAGTGGTTTTGGAGAAAAGCACAATCTTTCTGTTCAGCAAATGAATCCAATGTCATGTTTACAAATACAAATATCATGTTTTCTCAGGTTACTGGAGCTTTCTTCCTAGAAAACTCGAGTGTGTGGAGGATTTGACTCCAGGTGGAACCAATTAGCGTTTGCCACCTGAAAACAAAAACTTACATGCTAAAATGCATTCAAAACCGTAAAGTCCATAGAGATTGTCCAGAAAACACAAACACACAGAGAGGCTGTAGCAAGATCTGGGATTGAGATAGCCACAACTCACCAGATAGTTTTGTTTTCATCCAGGAGTATCTGGACAAATTGTTGTAGTTTTGAAGTGAAATTGAACCAAAAATCACCGTGAAAGTGGTTTTGGAGAAAAGCACAATCTTCCTGTTCGGCAAATGCATCCAATGTCATGTTTACAAATACAAATATCATGTTTTCTCAGGTTTCTGAAGCTTTCTTCCTAGAAAACTCGAATGTGTGGAGGATTTGACTCCAGGTGGAACCCATTAGCGTTTGCCAGCAGAAAACAAAAAGGGTCCTGCTAAAATGCATTCAAAACCGTAAAGTGCATAGAGAATGTCAAGAAAACACAAACACACACAGAGGCTGTAGCAAGATCTGGGATTGAGATAGCTAAAAATCACCAGATAGTTTTGTTTTCATCCAGGAGTATCTGGGCAAATTGTTGTGGCTTTCGGGGGAAATTTAACCAAAAATCACCATGAAAGTGGTTTTGGAGAAAAGCACAATCTTCCTGTTCGGCAAATGCATCCAATGTCATGTTTACAAATACAAATATCATGTTTTCTCAGGTTACTGGAGCTTTCTTTCGAAAAAAATCCAACGTGTGGAGTCTTTGACTCCAGGTGGAACCAATTAGCGTTTGCCAGCAGAAAACACAAAGGATCCTGCTAAAATGCATTCAAAACCGTAAAGTCCATAGAGAATGTCCAGAAAACACAAACACACACAGAGGCTGTAGCAAGATCTGGGATTGAGATAGCCAAAACACACCAGATAGTTTTGTTTTCATCCAGGAGTATCTGGACAAATTGTTGTGGATTTCGGGGAAATTTAACCAAAAAATCACCGTGAAAGTGGTTTTGGAGAAAAGCACAATCTTCCTGTTCGGCAAATGCATCCAATGTCATGTTTACAAATACAAACATCATGTTTTCTCAGGTTTATGGAGATTTCTTCCGAAAAAAATCCAATGTTTGGAGTATTTGACTCCAGGTGGAACCCATTAGCGTTTGCCAGCAGAAAACAAAAACTTACATGCTAAAATGCATTCAAAACCTTAAACTCCATACAGAATGTCCAGAAAACACAAACACACACAGAGGCTGTAGCAAGATCGGGGACTGAGATAGCTAAAAATCACCAGATAGTTTTGTTTTCATCCAGGAGTATCTCGAAAAATTGTTGTGGATTTCGGGTGAAATTTAACCAAAAATCACCGTGAAAGTGGTTTTGGAGAAAAGCACAATCTTCCTGTTCGGCAAATGCATCCAATGTCATGTTTACAGGAAGAAATATCATGTTTTCTCAGGTTTCTGAAGCTTTCTTCCTAGAAAACTCGAATGTGTGGAGTATTTGACTCCAGGTGGAACCAATTAGCGTTTGGCAGCCCTAAGCAAAATCTTACATGCTAAAATTAATTCAAAACCTTAAAGTCCATAGTGATTGTCCAGAAAACACAAACACACACAGAGCCTGTAGCAAGATCTGGGATTGAGATAGCCACAACACACCAGATAGTTTTGTTTTCATCCAGGAGTATCTGGACAAATTGTTGTGGATTTCGGGGGAAATTTAACCAAAAATCACCGTGAAAGTGGTTTTGGAGAAAAGCACAATCTTTCTGTTTGGCAAATGAATCCAATGTCATGTTTACAAATACAAATATGATGTTTTCTCAGGTTTCTGGAGCTTGCTTCCTAGAAAACTAGAATGTGTGGAGGATTTGACTCCAGGTGGAACCAATTAGCTTTTGCCACCTGAAAACAAAACTTACATGCTAAAATGCATTCAAAACCTTAAAGGCCATAGAGAATGTCCAGAAAACACAAACACACACAGAGGCTGTAGCAAGATCTGGGATTGAGATAGCTACAAATCACCAGATAGTTTTGTTTTCATCCAGGAGTATCTGGGCAAATTGTTGTGGATTTCGGGTGAAATTTAACCAAAAATCACCGTGAAAGTGGTTTTGGAGAAAAGCACAATCTTTCTGTTCAGCAAATGAATATAATGTCATGTTTAGAAATACAAATATCATGTTTTCTCAGGTTTCTGGAGCTTTCTTCCTAGAAAACTCGAATGTGTGGAGGATTTGACTCCAGGTGGAACCAATTAGCGTTTGCCAGCAGAAAACAAAAAGGGTCCTGCTAAAATGCATTCAAAAACTTAAACTCCATAGAGAATGTCCAGAAAACAGAAACACACAGAGAGGCTGTAGCAAGATCTGGGATTGAGATAGCCACAACTCACCAGATAGTTTTGTTTTCATCCAGGAGTATCTGGACAAATTGTTGTAGTTTTGAAGTGAAATTTAACCAAAAATCACCGTGAAAGTGGTTTTGGAGAAAAGCACAATCTTCCTGTTCGGCAAATGTATCCAATGTCATGTTTACAGAAAGAAATATCATGTTTTCTCAGGTTTCTGAAGATTTCTTCCTAGAAAACTCGAATGTGTGGAAGATTTGTCTCCAGGTGGAACCAATTAGCTTTTGCCAGCTGAAAACAAAAACTTACATGCTAAAATGCATTCAAAACCGTAAAGTCCATAGAGAATGTCCAGAAAACACAAACACACACAGAGGCTGTAGCAAGATCTGGGATTGAGATAGCTACAAATCACCAGATAGTTTTGTTTTCATCCAGGAGTATCTGGACAAATTGTTGTAGTTTTGAAGTGAAATTTAACCAAAAAATCACCGCGAAATTGGTATTGGAGAAAAGCACAGTCTTTCTGTTCAGTAAATGAATCCAATGTCATGTTTGCAAATACAAATATCATGTTTTCTCAGGTTTCTGGAGCTTGCTTCCTAGAAAACTCGAATGTGTGGAGGATTTGACTCCAGGTGGAACCAATTAGCGTTTGCCAGCTGAAAACAAAAACTTACATGCTAAAATGCATTCAAAACCGTAAAGTCCATAGAGAATGTCCAGAAAACACAAACACACACAGAGGCTGTAGCAAGATCTGGGATTGAGATAGCCACAACACACCAGATAGTTTTGTTTTCATCCAGGAGTATCTGGACAAATTGTTGTGGATTTCGGGTGAAATTTAACCAAAAATCACCGTGAATGTGATTTTGGAGAAAAGCACAATCTTCCTGTTCGGCAAATGTATACAATGTCATGTTTACAGAAACAAATATCAGGTTATCTCAGGTTTCTGAAGCTTCCTTCCTAGAAAACTCGAATGTGTGGAGTATTTCACTACAGGTGGAACCAATTAGCGTTTGGCAGCTATAAGCAAAATCTTACATGCTAAAATGCATTCAAAACCGTAAACTCCATAGTGATTGTCCAGAAAACACAAACACACACAGAGCCTGTAGCAAGATCTGGGATTGAGATAGCTAAAAATCACCAGATAGTTTTCTTTTCATCCAGGAGTATCTGGACAAATTGTTGTAGTTTTGAAGTGAAATTTAACCAAAAAATCACTGTAAAAGTGGTTTTGGAGAAAAGCACAATCTTTCTGTTCAGCAAATGAATCCAATGTCATGTTTACAAATACAAATATCATGTTTTCTCAGGTTTCTGGAGCTTGCTTCCTAGAAAACTCGAATGTGTGGAGGATTTGACTCCAGGTGGAACCAATTAGCGTTTGCCAGCAGAAAACAAAAAGGGTCCTGCTAAAATGCATTCAAAACCTTAAAGTCCATAGAGAATGTCCAGAAAACACAAACAAACACAGAGGCTGTTGCAAGATCTGGGATTGAGATAGCCACAACACACCAGATAGTTTTGTTTTCATCCAGGAGTATCTGGACAAATTGTTGTGGATTTCGGGTGAAATTTAACCAAAAATCACCGTGAAAGTGGTTTTGGAGAAAAGCACAATCTTCCTGTTCGGCAAATGTATCCAATGTCATGTTTACAGAAAGAAATATCATGTTTTCTCAGGTTTCTGAAGCTTTCTTCCTAGAAAACTCGAATATGTGGAGTATTTCACTCCAGGTGGAACCAATCAGCGTTTGCCACCTGAAAACAAAAACTTACATGTTAAAATGCATTCAAACCCGTAAAGTCCATAGAGAATGTCCAGAAAACACAAACACACACAGAGGCTGTAGCAAGATCTGCGATTGACATAGCTAAAAATCACCAGATAGTTTTGTTTTCATCCAGGAGTATCTGGACAAATTGTTGTAGTTTTGAAGTGAAATTTAACCAAAAAATCACCGTGAAAGCGGTTTTGGAGAAAAGCACAGTCTTTCTGTTCAGTAAATGAATCCAATGTCATGTTTGCAAATACAAATATCATGTTTTCTCAGGTTTCTGGAGCTTGCTTCCTAGAAAACTAGAATGTGTGGAGGATTTGACTCCAGGTGGAACCAATTAGCATTTGCCAGCTGAAAAGAAAAACTTACATGCTAAAATGCATTCAAAACCGTAAAGTCCATAGAGAATGTCCAGAAAACACAAACAAACACAGAGGCTGTACCAAGATCTGGGATTGAGATAACCACAACACACCAGATAGTTTTGTTTTCATCCAGGAGTATCTGGACAAATTGTTGTGGATTTCGGGTGAAATTTAAACAAAAATCACCGTGAAAGTGATTTTGGAGAAAAGCACAATCTTCCTGTTCGGCAAATGTATACAATGTCATGTTTACAGAAACAAATATCAGGTTTTCTCAGGTTTCTGAAGCTTCCTTCCTAGAAAACTCGAATGTGTGGAGTATTTGACTCCAGGTGGAACATATTAGCGTTTGGCAGCTATAAGCAAAATCTTACATGCTAAAATGCATTCAAAACCGTAAACTCCATAGTGATTGTCCAGAAAACACAAACACACACAGAGCCTGTAGCAAGATCTGGGATTGAGATAGCTACAAATCACCAGATAGTTTTGTTTTCATCCAGGAGTATCTGGACAAATTGTTGTAGTTTTGAAGTGAAATTTAACCAAAAAATCACTGTAAAAGTGGTTTTGGAGAAAAGCACAATCTTTCTGTTCAGCAAATGAATCCAATGTCATGTTTACAAATACAAATATCATGTTTTCTCAGGTTTCTGGAGCTTGCTTCCTAGAAAACTCGAGTGTGAGGAGGATTTGACTTCATGTGGAACCAATTACCTTTTGCCACCTGAAAACAAAAACTTACATGCTAAAATGCATTCAAAACCGTAAAGTCCATAGAGAATGTCCAGAAAACACAAACACACACAGAGGCTGTAGCAAGATCTGGGATTGAGATAGCTAAAAATCGCCAGATAGTTTTGTTTTCATCTAGGAGTATCTGGGTAAATTGTTGTGGATTTCGGGTGAAATTTACCCAAAAATCACCGTGAAAGTGGTTTTGGAGAAAAGCACAATGTTCCTGTTTGGCAAATGCATCCAATGTCATGTTTACAAATACAAATATCATGTTTTCTCAGGTTTCTGAAGATTTCTTCCTAGATAACTCAAATGTGTGGAGGATTTGACTCCAGGTGGAACCAATTAGCGTTTGCTAGCAGAAAACAAAAAGGGTCCTGCTTAAATGCATTCAAATCCTTAAAGTCCATAGAGAATATCCAGAAAACACAAACACACACAGAGGCTGTAGCAAGATCTGGGATTGAGATAGCTACAAATCACCAGATAGTTTTGTTTTCATCCAGGAGTATCTGGACAAATTGTTGTAGTTTTGAAGTGAAATTTAACCAAAAAATCAACGTGAAAGTGGTTTTGGAGAAAAGCACAATCTTTCTGTTTGGCAAATGCATCCAATGTCATGTTTACAAATACAAATATCATGTTTTCTCAGGTTTCTGGAGATTTCTTCCTAGAAAACTCGAATGTGTGGAGGATTTGACTCCAGGTGGAACCAATTAGCGTTTGCCAGCTGAAAAGAAAAACTTACATGCTAAAATGCATTCAAAACCGTAAAGTCCATAGAGAATGTCCAGAAAACACAAACAAACACAGAGGCTGTACCAAGATCTGGGATTGACATAACCACAACACACCAGATAGTTTTGTTTTCATCCAGGAGTATCTGGACAAATTGTTGTTGGTTTCGGGTGAAATTTAAACAAAAATCACCGTGAAAGTGATTTTGGAGAAAAGCACAATCTTCCTGTTCGGCAAATGTATACAATGTCATGTTTACAGAAACAAATATCAGGTTTTCTCAGGTTTCTGAAGCTTCCTTCCTAGAAAACTCGAATGTGTGGAGTATTTGACTCCAGGTGGAACATATTAGCGTTTGGCAGCTATAAGCAAAATCTTACATGCTAAAATGCATTCAAAACCGTAAACTCCATAGTGATTGTCCAGAAAACACAAACACACACAGAGCCTGTAGCAAGATCTGCGATTGAGATAGCTACAAATCACCAGATAGTTTTGTTTTCATCCAGGAGTATCTGGACAAATTGTTGTAGTTTTGAAGTGAAATTTAACCAAAAAATCACTGTAAAAGTGGTTTTGGAGAAAAGCACAATCTTTCTGTTCAGCAAATGAATCCAATGTCATGTTTACAAATACAAATATCATGTTTTCTCAGGTTTCTGGAGCTTGCTTCCTAGAAAACTCGAGTGTGTGGAGGATTTGACTTCATGTGGAACCAATTACCTTTTGCCACCTGAAAACAAAAACTTACATGCTAAAATGCATTCAAAACCGTAAAGTCCATAGAGAATGTCCAGAAAACACAAACACACACAGAGGCTGTAGCAAGATCTGGGATTGAGATAGTTAAAAATCGCCAGATAGTTTTGTTTTCATCTAGGAGTATCTGGGTAAATTGTTGTGGATTTCGGGTGAAATTTACCCAAAAATCACCGTGAAAGTGGTTTTGGAGAAAAGCACAATGTTCCTGTTTGGCAAATGCATCCAATGTCATGTTTACAAATACAAATATCATGTTTTCTCAGGTTTCTGAAGATTTCTTCCTAGATAACTCAAATGTGTGGAGGATTTGACTCCAGGTGGAACCAATTAGCGTTTGCTAGCAGAAAACAAAAAGGGTCCTGCTTAAATGCATTCAAATCCTTAAAGTCCATAGAGAATATCCAGAAAACACAAACACACACAGAGGCTGTAGCAAGATCTGGGATTGAGATAGCTACAAATCACCAGATAGTTTTGTTTTCATCCAGGAGTATCTGGACAAATTGTTGTAGTTTTGAAGTGAAATTTAACCAAAAAATCAACGTGAAAGTGGTTTTGGAGAAAAGCACAATCTTTCTGTTTGGCAAATGCATCCAATGTCATGTTTACAAATACAAATATCATGTTTTCTCAGGTTTCTGGAGATTTCTTCCTAGAAAACTCGAATGTGTGGAGGATTTGACTCCAGGTGGAACCAATTAGCGTTTGCCAGCTGAAAAGAAAAACTTACATGCTAAAATGCATTCAAAACCTTAAAGTCCATAGAGAATATCCAGAAAACACAAACACACACAGAGGCACTAGTAAGATCTGGGATTGAGATAGCCACAACACACCAGATAGTTTTGTTTTCATCCAGGATTATCTGGACAAATTGTTGTGGATTTCGGGTGAAATTTAAACAAAAATCACCATGAAAGTGGTTTTCGAGAAAAGCACAATCTTCCTGTTCGGCAAATGTATCCAATGTCATGTTTACAGAAAGACATATCATGTTTTCTCAGGTTTCTGGAGCTTTCTTCCTAGAAAACTCGAATGTGTGGAGGATTTGACTCCAGATGGAACCAATTAGCATTTGCCAGCAGAAAACAAAAAGGGTCCTGCTAAAATGCATTCAAAACCGTAAAGTCAATAGAGAATGTCCAGAAAACACAAACACACACAGAGGCTCTAGTAAGATCTGGGATTGAGACAGCCACAACACACCAGATACTTTTGTTTTCATCCCGGAGTATCTGGACAAATTGTTGTGGATTTTGGGTGAAATTTAAACAAAAATCACCGTGAAAGTTGTTTTCGAGAAAAGCACCATCTTCCTGTTCGGCAAATGTATCCAATGTCATGTTTACAGAAAGAAATATCATGTTTTCTCAGGTTTCTGAAGCTTTCTTCCTAGAAAACTCGAATGTGTGGAGGACTTGACTCCAGGTGGAAACAATTAGCGTTTGCCACCTGAAAACAAAAACTTACATGCTAAAATGCATTCAAAACCGTAAAGTCCATAGAGAATGTCCAGAAAACACAAACACACACAGAGGCTGTAGCAAGATCTGGGATTGAGATAGCTAAAAATCACCAGATAATTTTGTTTTCCTCTAGGAGTATCTGGGCAAATTGTTGTGGATTTCGGGGGAATTTTAACCAAAAAATCACCGTGAAAGTGGTTTTGGAGAAAAGTACAATCTTTCTCTTTGGCAAATGAATCCAATGTCATGTTTACAAATACAAATATCATGTTTTCTCAGGTTTCTGGAGCTTTCTTCCTAGAAAGCTCCAATGTGGGGAGGATTTGACTCCAGGTGGAACCAATTAGCGTTTGCCAGCAGAAAACAAAAAGGGTCCTGCTTAAATGCATTCAAAACCTTAAAGTCCATAGAGAATGTCCAGAAAACACAAACACACACAGAGGCTGTAGCATGATCTGGGATTGAGATAGCTACAAATCACCAGATAGTTTTGTTTTCATCCAGGAGTATCTGGACAAATTGTTGTAGTTTTGAAGTGAAATTAAACCAAAAAATCACCGTGAAAGTGGTTTTGGAGAAAAGCACAATCTTCCTGTTCGGCAAATGAATCCAATGTCATGTTTACAAATACAAATATCATGTTTTCTCAGGTTTCTGAAGCTTTCTTCCTAGAAAACTCGAATGTGTGGAGGATTTGTCTCCAGGTGGAACCAATTAGCATTTGACAGCTGAAAACAAAACTTACATGCTAAAATGCATTCATAACCGTAAAGTCCATAGAGAATGTCCAGAAAACACAAACACACAGAGGCTGTAGCAAGATCTGGGATTGAGATAGCTAAAAATCACCAGATAGTTTTGTTTTCATCCAGGAGTATCTGGACAAATTGTTGAAGTTTTGAATAGAAATTATACCAAAAAATCACCGTGAAAGTGGTTTTGGAGAAAAGCACAATCTTCCTGTTTTGCAAATGTAGCCAATGTCAGGTTTACAGAAAGAAATATCATGTTTTCTCAGGTTTCTGAAGCTTTCTTCCTAGAAAACACGAATGTGTGGAGGATTTGACTCCAGGTGGAACCAATTTGCGTTTGCCAGCAGAAAACAAATGCTAAAATGCATTCAAAACCGTAAAGTGCATAGAGAATGTCCAGAAAACACAAACACACACAGAGGCTCTAGTAAGATCTGGGATTGAGATAGCCACAACACACCAGATACTTTTGTTTTCATGCCGGAGTATCTGGACAAATTGTTGTGGATTTCGGGTGAAATTTAAACAAAAATCACCGTGAAAGTGGTTTTCGAGAAAAGCACAATCTTTCTGTTCGGCAAATGCATCCAATGTCATGTTTACAGAAAGAAATATCATGTTTTCTCAGGTTTCTGAAGCTTTCTTCCAAGAAAACTCAAATGTGTGGAAGATTTGACTCCAGGTGGAACCAATTAGCGTTTGCCAGCAGAAAACAAATACTAAAATGCATTCAAAACCGTAAAGTCCATAGAGAATGTCCAGAAAACACAAACACACACAGAGACTGTAGCAAGATCTGGGATTGAGATAGCTACAAATCACCAGATATTTTTGTTTTCATCCAGGAGTATCTGGACAAATTGTTGTGGACTTCAGGTGAAATTTTCCCAAAAATCACCATGAAAGTGGTTTTGGAGAAAAGCACAATTTTCCTGTTTTTCAAATGCATCCAATGTCATGTTTGCAAATACAAATATCATGTTTTCTCAGCTTTCTGGAGCTTTCTTCCTAGAAAACTCAAATGTGTGGAAGATTTGACTCCAGGTGGAACCAATTAGCATTTGCCAGCAGAAAACAAAAAGGGTCCTGCTAAAATGCACTCAAAACCTTAAAGTCCATAGAGAATGTCCAGAAAACACAAACACACACAGAGCCTGTAGCAAGATCTGGGATTGAGATAGCTAAAAATCACCAGATAGTTTTGTTTTCATCCAGGAATATCTGGACAAATTGTTGTAGTTTTGAAGTGAAATTTAACCAAAAAATCACCGTGAAAGAGGTTTCGGAGAAATGCACAATCTTTCTGTTCAGCAAATGAATCCAATGTCATGTTTACAAATACAAATATCATGTTTTCTCAGGTTTCTGGAGCTTTCGTCCTAGAACCCTCGAATGTGTGGAGTATTTGACCCCAGGTGGAACCAATTAGCGTTTGGCAGCAGAAAACAAAATCTTACATGCTAAAATGCATTCAAAACTGTAAAGTCCATAGAGAATGTCCAGAAAACACAAACACACACAGAGGCTCTAGTAAGATCTGGGATTGAGATAGCCACAACACACCAGATACTTTTGTTTTCATCCCGGAGTATCTAGACAAGTTGTTGTGGATTTCGGGTGAAATTTAAACAAAAACCACCGTGAAAGTGGTTTTCGAGAAAAGCACAATCTTTCTGTTCGGCAAATGCATCCAATGTCATGTTTACAGAAAGAAATGTCATGTTTTCTCAGGTTTCTGGAGCTTTCTTCCTAGAAAACTCGAATGTGTGGAGGATTTGACTCCAGGTGGAACCAATTAGCGTTTGCCAGCAGAAAACAAAAAGGGTCCTGCTAAAATGCATTCAAAACCGTAAAGTCCATAGAGATTGTCCAGAAAACACAAACACACACAGAGGCTGTAGCAAGATCTGGGATTCATATAGCTACAAATCACCAGATAGTTTTGTTTTCATCCAGGAGTATCTGGACAAATTGTTGTTGTTTTGAATTGAAATTTAACCAAAAAATCACCGTGAAAGTGGTTTTGGAGAAAAGCACAATCTTTCTGTTCGACAAATGCATTCAATGTCATGTTTACAGAAAGAAATATCATGATTTCTCAGGTTTCTGAAGCTTTCTTCCTAGAAAACTCCAATGTGTGGAGGATTTGACTCCAGGTGGAACCAATTAGCGTTTGTCAGCAGAAAACAAAAAGGGTCCTACTAAAATGCATTCAAAACCGTAAAGTCCATAGAGAATGTCCAGAAAACACAAACACACACAGAGGCTGCAGCAAGATCTGGGATTGAGATAGCCACAACACCCCTGAAAGTTTGGCTTTCATCCTGGAGTATCTGGACATATTGTTGTGGATTTCGGGTGAAATTTTACCAAAAATCACCGTGAAAGTGGTTTTGGAGAAAAGCACAATCTTCCTGTTCGGAAAATGTAGCCAATGTCATGTTTACAGAAAGAAATGTCATGTTTTCTCAGGTTTCTGGAGCTTTCTTCCTAGACAACACGAATGTGTGGAGGATTTGACTCCAGGTGGAACCAATTTGCGTTTGCCAGCTGAAAACAAAAACTTACATGCTAAAATGCATTCAAAACAGTAAAGTCCATAGAGAATGTCCAGAAAACACAAACACACACAGAGGCTGTAGCAAGATCTGGGATTGAGATAGCCACAACACACCAGAAAGTTTGGTTTTCATCCAGGAGTATCTGGACAAATTGTTGTGGATTTCGGGTGAAATTTTACCACAAATCACCTTGAAAGTGGTTTTGGAGAAAAGCACAATCTTCCTGTTTGTCAAATGCATCCAATGTCATGTTTACAAATACAAATATCATGTTTTCTCAGCTTTCTGGAGCTTTCTTCCTAGAAAACTCAAATGTGTGGAAGATTTGACTCCAGGTGGAACCAATTAGCATTTGCCAGCAGAAAACAAAAAGGGTCCTGCTAAAATGCACTCAAAACCTTAAAGTCCATAGAGAATGTCCAGAAAACACAAACACACACAGAGCCTGTAGCAAGATCTGGGATTGAGATAGCTAAAAATCTCCAGATAGTTTTGTTTTCATCCAGGAATATCTGGACAAATTGTTGTAGTTTTGAAGTGAAATTTAACCAAAAAATCACCGTGAAAGAGGTTTCGGAGAAATGCACAATCTTTCTGTTCAGCAAATGAATCCAATGTCATGTTTACAAATACAAATATCATGTTTTCTCAGGTTTCTGGAGCTTTCGTCCTAGAACCCTCGAATGTGTGGAGTATTTGACCCCAGGTGGAACCAATTAGCGTTTGCCAGCAGAAAACAAAATCTTACATGCTAAAATGCATTCAAAACCGTAAAGTCCATAGAGAATGTCCAGAAAACACAAACAAACACAGAGGCTGTAGCAAGATCTGGGATTGAGATAGCTACAAATCACCAGATAGTTTTGTTTTCATCCAGGAGTATCTGGAGAAATTGTTGTGGATTATGGGTGAAATTTTACCAAAAATCACCTGATTACAGAATCCACATGGAGAAATGAACTTCCACATGTGATCTGATATCCTTTGGTTGAGAAACGAGATCACTAGTTTACAATTCAGTCCTGCCAGCACAGCTCTTCTTAGGTTCTGAGTCAGGTTTTGTTTGATGCTAATAACAGAATAGTACAGACTCAGTAATTTAGAAAGAAATGGTATTTGTCTCATGGTTTGGGTCCAAGGTCGCAGGGCAGTATCTGTTGATGGTCATCTTGTTGGTAGAGGTTTGGGTGGCACAGAGACCATATGACCAAATAATGGAATTGCAGGAGGTTCAAATATGAAGTAGTTTCTATAGCACACAGCTGGGAATAAGCAGTCACTCAATAATCACATGAATCGATTTAGCCTAATCGCTTCATTAGGGTCCCACCTGTTCCCAATGATTAATCTCTCCTAATAGGTATTAACTGCCTTCACACCCTTGTGTGGAAAGTAAAATCTTTGTAAAGGCCAATCATTCTTCACTCCCCAACCCCAAGCTAACTGGTGTGAGAACTGAAACTCAAATAAACTGTTGAGCACACAGTAGTTTCATTATGCATGCAAATTTGGTTTAGTCAAATGATAGCTTGTAGCATTTGAGAATATCTCAGAATATCAGATTCTGCTGGCTATAAAATGGTTTATAAATTTGAGAGTTCATTTGTGACTGGTAAAAGAAAAAAAATTCTTTTCTCCTCAATTCCTGTACCTTTGATTTTAAGACTCAGATATTTCATGGGCAATATGAGTGGCTATGATTCTGTCTAATACACAAATTTCAGGCCATAGCTAAGCTCATGCAAATAAGATAGCTTTAGAGGGGATCTCTGGATAACTTCATAATTTTGACTGGAGCCAGAAAATCAAATACATGCTTTTCATTGGTATATGCCTGGGATGTGTTGACGCTAAAATC
Organism: Oryctolagus cuniculus; assembly: GCF_051225735.1. Classification (NCBI taxonomy): domain Eukaryota; kingdom Metazoa; phylum Chordata; class Mammalia; order Lagomorpha; family Leporidae; genus Oryctolagus; species Oryctolagus cuniculus. The sequence goes on from NC_142868.1 coordinate 97,299,576, forward strand.
TTAATCCATTATGTCTACTAACTCTATATAATGGCAGAATTGAACTGTTGGTGAGTCACAGGTGTTATAGATGTGTTGTTTGATATTAAGCAAACAACACACATTTGGTGTTAGTGATCATGAAAATGACTGCACAGGTCACAGACTTAAACTGATTTTAAGTGTTTGATTTCTGGTGAGAATTAAGACCTTGGAGGAGGGAACCAATGCAAACTGTTGGGAGGGAAAAGTAAAAAGTGTGGAACTCTCAGAATTCAATGTTCTGGCTGCCGAGGTTTGTCTTAGTTCCTGAGAGTGAATCCCCTTAGTCTGCATCTCCTGAGAGTGATCCCCAAAGTCTGGGAACCTGAGTTTGGTGTCCCTTGATACTGTGGGATAAATAGGTTGCTTCCTTTCAATTGCACTTAGTACACCAGTTTAGAAATTATGTGCCATGATTTCATGTTAGACATATATACTCTTGCATAGATCCCTAATATACAGTAATAAAACCTGAAAAGAAGACAATTGTTGACATCTTTGTTTTCTGCTAAATTTGAATAAGAATGTTAACATCCATAGAACTAATATTCAGGAAAATATAGGGGCCTTGGTCAGTTCAGGTGTTTTCCAGATCTCTTCTACTTCTGCCCCCAAGAGGAAAGTCCTGGTTCTTTGATGTTTTTGTTTGCTTACTTTCTGTTTCTCTAAACCATGAGTTTTGCTAGCTTTGTTGGGTATTTGTGACAATATCCTTCTTGATTTTTGTTGCTCATCTGCTAATTCTTGGCCTTTTTTATTACATCATGGCAAAATGCTGTCATGTTATAGATTGTGTATAGACTGTGCTTCTGTAGGAAATATTGATAGTTAAAATGGATTGTCTATCTTTTCTTCCATATATGCTGATTTTTGTGCTTTTTCAACACTTGAAGTGACCTTATTTATTTATTTATTTATTTTCTCCATCTAGTGTTAGCTGATGTATCTGCACAATGACATATGGATAACTATTAATTACCCCTGGTTGGGTATTTATACCATTGTATTTATTTGTTCTGATAAACACTGGGCAATCCTTGCAGTTTTGTAAGCATTTTTCTTAAATATTCTGATGCTCTATCTATGAACACTGATATGAAACACTGTACTATCCTCATAGAAAATGATCTGCTCATCTCACTGTGTAACCCTTTTAAATTTTCTGACACAAATCCTGATTAACCTGAAGTGCATATTGCTTTTCCAGGCTTCAATGTAATGGTGTTATAATGGACCATGTTTCTGCATATTTTCTATTTAATCATTTTTATATCTTCATTCTATTTTACTTTTGAAATCTGTACATATGTATCTTAAGTTCACAAAAATGTAATGTATTTAGCACATAAAATTGGTTTGGAACACTATTTCATTGGAAGCTCGGATATCTTATAAAAGAATGTTCTCAACTCTTTACTCCTATTGTTTATACAATTTCTGTCATTATTTTTAATGATCAGAAACTGTAACAACACTGTTCATTGTTAAGCTTTTATTAAAATGATAATATTATCTGTTAGGTTACATTGGAATAAAGAATACAAATATTTTGCTATACCTCCATTTGCTTTCAGCCTTTTCTTTACTTGGATGACTTCCAAGACTATGTTGCTCTTTATGTCTGATGAATTATTTTCTAATTTACTTGATAGAAAACAAGAGACAATGAATGAGAGAAAGAGCTCCTATTCACAAGTTCACTTTGCAAATGCTCACATCTTCCAGGGAGGGATCAGATCTAAACTTGAGAGCAGGTAACTCACTTCAGGTTTTCCATGTGGGTGGCACAAACCACATGTCTTGAGACATCATCATGACTTCCCAGGGTCTGCTTTAATTGGAAGCTGGAGTTAGGATCAGAATCAGGAAATGCACCCGGGTCCTCAATTGTGGAATACAGTTTTATTAAACTTAACAGTTACCCTAAGCCTTTTTTTAAACTGAAATACATGGATCCAAGTTTGAACATCATGCCTGTAAGTTGACAACAGTATTAAGAATGAATGAATGAAACAGTATAAAAGGATGGGGTCATGAGCAGTGAGTTAAGCCACGACTTGGGATGCCCTCTTCTCATATTTATCTTCCTCATTCAGGTCCTGGCCATTCCCCACTTCCATTCCAGATTCTTGCTACAATGTATCTGAGGGGCATTTGATGATGTCTTAAGTACCCATGTACCTTCTGCCTACATTGGAGATACAAAAAGTGTTCCTGGCTCCTAGATTAAACTGGAACCAGTCCCAGGTTTTGCAAACATTGACAAGTGAACTAGTGGATGGAAGATCTATCCACTACTGTCCCTCCTCCTTTCAAGTAAATAAATACATATTAAAACCTTACAACTATTCTTCCATTTAGGTTCAAGTTTAGCTTTGCAACAATGGCATTCATAGAATATCAGAAAGGCATGCAAGGGATGAGCAGAAAGTTCAATGGGAAAGGCAACCTTGATGTTTAGATTTTAAGATTATTTAAATAATCCTTAGCAGGATTGGAGATTATTGCCTTATTACTTTCTTATGCTTTGTAAATGATGCAGTTTGGTTAATCACATATTGCAGACAGTTCATTGAGAGAATATAGAGATATTTCTGATTTTTAAAATTTTGCTCAGTCTTTGATTAACACTACTTTTATGTTATCACAGGATACAGTGCAACATTTGAGTACACACACAACATAATTTAATCAATCTAGAAAATGAGGATTTTCCTTGCTTATTTTGTGTTTAAGGCCTACAAGCTCCTCCATTCCAATTTTTTATACAGTGTATCTTATCATGAACTAATGTCACAACACTGTATTATGGAACACTGCCAGTGGTTCGTTCTTTCTAACTCTGTTTCTATATCTGTTATTGTACCACCCAGTATCTTCAGTAATGAATCTTCCCATCCTAATTAAAAACATTTATATTTATATCCACCATTTTTTAGAAACCCATATATCAGAGAACATGTGAAATTTACTTCTTCCTATGCCAGTCTTACTTCACTTAAGGATCTCCAGTTCCACCCATTTTGAAGCAAATAATATTTCAATCCTTTTTAATCACTGAATTAGGACTGGAAAGCCTGTAACACATTGATAGATTCCTAGGTTGGTTCCGAATATTTACTACTATGAATACTGCTGTAGTCAAAACAGAAAGCGGAAATCTCTTTTGCATGCAGATTGAATTTCCTTCTGATACATACACAATGGTTGGAGAGGTTTATCCCTTCTCATTTTTTGAGGGATGGCCATACTAAGTCTTCATAATGCTCAGGCTAACTTGCATTCTCATCAATATCTTATATTTTAAAATATTTATTTATTTGAAAGTCATAGTTACAGATAGAAAGCGAGAGATCTTCCCTCCACTGGTTCACTCCCCAAATGGCTGCAATGGCTAGAGCTGGGCCAAAACAAAGCCAGGAACCAGAAGCTTCCTCCTGGGTCTCCCATGTGGGAGCAGAGGCCTAAAGACTTGGGCCACCTTCCACTGATTTCCCAGGCCACAGAAGAGAGCTGGATCAGAAGTGGAGCAGCTGGGACTCAAGTCCCCATATGGGATTTTGGCACTGCAGGTGGTGGCTTTAATTGCTACACAACAGTGCAGTCTCCAATAACATATTAAAGTTTTCTTTTCTTCATACCCCGCTAGCATTTGTTAGTGAGGTGACACCTAGTGTGTTTTGATTTGCATTTTCCTATATAATAATTATATTGCATTTTTCCCATTTTTGTTGACCATGGGTATTTCTTCTTTACAGAAATGCCTGTTCAGATCCTTTCCCAATTCTTAGATATATTTGTGCATAATTTCAGCAGTTGCATATGTATTCTGAATTTCAGTTCTTCCTGAAATGCAGAATTGGCAAATACGTTATCCCAGTCTACTGGGGTATTAAAATAATTTTATTCATATAAGGTGAACAAATTTCATGTATTTCATATACACAGACTTAAGAGCATAATATTTCCCACCCTAACCTCCCTCTTGCCCATGTTCCGACCCTCTGTCCTCCTTCCTCTCTTATTTTTTCTTTTTATATCTATAATTGCATAATTTCAATTTATTTTATAATCACAAGCTGAACTCTGCACCAAATAAAGAATTGAATGGAACAAGTAGAAAAATCACTGCTTATCAAGAGTACAGACAAGGATTGTAAGCAATAACCAAAACTCAACATTGCATTTTTGTGCTTTGTTTCTTTGTGCTTTGTTTATTTGTTTATTTTGTGCTGGTTTATTTGACTGAGAATAATGGCTTCCATATGCATATACTTTGTTGTAAAAGACAAGATCTTATTAATTTATATAGCTGAGTAGTTTTGCATAGTGTATATATACCACATTTTCTTTAACCATTATTCAGTTGATGAATCTCTTGGTTGATGTCAGATCTTAGCTATTGATCTGCAATAAACATAAGGTGCAGACAAGTCTTCCTTATGCTGATTTCATTCCCTCTGGGTAAATATTTAGGAGTGGGATGGCTGTGTATACAGTAGAACAATTTTCAGATTACTGAAAAATTACCAGACTGTGTTCCATAATGGTTGTACTCTTTTACAATTTAACCAGCAGTGGATTATAGTATTTTATCACCCATATATTTGCTAACATTTATTGTTTTATAAATTTTGATAGATAGCCACTCTAATTGGGGTGAGGTTTCACCCTCATCATCCTTTTGGTTTGCATTTCCTGATGGCTAATGATCCTGAGCATTTTTAAATGTTTCTGTTGACCATTTGAATGTCATCCTTCAAAAATGTCTGTTTTGTCCTTTGCCCATTGCTTGACAGGATTTTTGTTGTTTTTGCTGTTCTGGATTACTTGAACTCTTTGTAGATTCTGGATATCAGACCTTTAACCATTGCAAGATTTGCAAATATTTTCTCCTGTTCTCTTGGATGCCTCTACAATATGTTGAGCAATTCCTTTGCAGTGAAAAGCATCTTAGCTTAATGCAATCCTATTTGTTTATTTTTGCTTTGATTGCCTATCATTCTGGGGTATTTAACAAGAATTCCGTGTGTATGCCAATGTCTTGCTGAGTTTCCCAATATTTTCATCTAGTAATTTGATGTTATCAGGTTATTGTTTTATATCATTGATCCATCTATAGTTCATTTCTGTATAAATTGTAAGGTGGTGGTCTTGTTTCATACTTCTACATGCAGAATCCAAGTTTTCCAGTAACATTTGTTGAAGAGTACCTTTTTTTCAAGCATTGATTTTGGCTCCTTTGTCAAAGATCGGTTGGGTGTATGTGGGGAGCAATCCGGACTAGACTAAGTTACTGGAATTAAGACTTATTCTATGCATCTGCTCTCCCACAATATGGCGCTGGGAGAGAAGAAAACAGCTTCTACACAGGTGCCTCCAGTTCAGCCAATAAACTGTAGGACTTGCTCCTGATTGGAGGAGAGCAGCGTACTCGGCGTGTGGGCAGCCGAGTTGGGATTGGCGGAGGAGGACTATAAAGGAGGAGAGAGATGGCATGCACCGGGAACATCTAAGGGGAACATCTAGCTGAAGGAACACCTGTGCAGCCCCCGAGAGAGCCGGCCGGCGGTGTGCCGCTCCCCTGTGGAAGTGGGGAATGTGGCCAGGGGGAACTGCCCTTCCACGGAGGTGGATGGGATAGTAGCCAACCCGGGAAGAACCAGCAGAAAACCTGGGGAGGGCCGAGCAGACGAAAGAACAGCGCAGGGTCCTGTGTCGTTCTTCCACGAAGAGGGGGAGCGACATAATGGTGCCGTGACTCGGATAGGAAACCTAGGACGGATAGGAAACTTAGGAGGGAAGAAACGGGAAGAACTGGGAAAATACCGGAGAGAGAGACTAGCAAACAGCCTAGGGAAAAGCCGGACGAAAAAGGTGCCGGAAGAAGCTATTGAAAGCCTAGGCATAGACTCAGATACGGACTACGGGGGGAAGCTGGGAGAAATCTCTAAGGTCGAAAGCGAAAGTGAAAGCTAGAACAAACAGACTCAGATGCGGACTGTGGGGAGAAGCCAGGAGAAATGAGGGAGGAATATTGTTGGAGGAAAGCTTGGGGAAACATACCGGGTAGAGAAAAATGTTAGGGAAATTGAAGCTGCGGGGGGCAGGCCGAGGCGGAAACGAAAGCCACTTTGGGATTCTCAAGTTAGCCCAGGAATAGGGGGCGAAAAGTTAAAACCAGAAGCGGAAACGTAAGCCTGGTTGGGATCCGTCTGATTAGCCCGGGGAGCAAAGGACGGGAAGCCAAACCGTGGGGCGGAGACGTAAGCTGGGTTGAATTCGCCAGGCTAGCCCGGGGAACTTGGATTGAATGCTAGTGGTGGAGACGCAAGCTACGCTGTGTGACTCACGGAAGCCACCACGCGCAGAGAGAGCGTGCGGGGCTCAAGTAGATAGGGAACGCGGGGCTAGTGCGTAACCGCGGAGTGTGTGCGCAAAGCCGAGCCGCGCAGAAGAGAGAGGCGCGGGCTGAAGCGGCTCAGAGCCGGCGAGGCACCGAGAAGCAGCCTCGGGGCGGAGCCCGCCGGCGGGGCAAGGCGCCGGGAAGCCGCACGGAGCCGTGAAGCTGCCACGGGGCGGGCGCCGGGAAGCCGCGGGGATAAGAGAAACAGAAGTTTAGAAGTAAAATGAGAGCGGGAAGCTGCGGAGATAAGAGAAACAGAAGTTTAGAAGTAAAATGAGAGAAATAGGAATGCTGGAAGATAGAAGTAAAATGGGAGAAATAGGAATGCCCGGAGATAGAGAAGTAGAGAAATAGAAAGGCCTCCCCACAACACTGCAATGTGAGAGCTTGGATTCGGTCTGCCTGATTAAGTGAGGCGATGAGCACCTGCGGGCGGCTAGCAGCTTATGCGCCGCAGGTCACCGAAGACAGGCACGAATTAACATCAGTAAGGCCTCCCCACAATACAACAATTAGGAGGCTTGGATTCAGTCTGCCTGATTAAGGCGGTAAGCACCAGCAAGCGGCTCGACCAGAGTGTGAGCCGCAGGTCACCGAACATAGGCATGCATCAGCGCCTAAAGACCTCCTTACAACATGGCAAAGAGAGGACCCGGATTCGGTTTGCCTGATTGATAGGACTTGTAAGAACCTGTGGCAACTCTAGCAAGTAGAGCAGAGTGTGTGCCGCGGGACACCGAAGACAGGTGCGTATCAACACCAAAAATAAAAAGAAAGGGGGATCTGTGGGGAGCAATCCGGACTAGACTGAGTTACTGGAATTAAGACTTATTCTATGCATCTGCTCTCCCACAATATGGCGCTGGGAGAGAAGAAAACAGCTTCTACACAGGTGCCTCCAGTTCAGCCAATAAACTGTAGGACTTGCTCCTGATTGGAGGAGAGCAGCGTACTCGGCGTGTGGGCAGCCGAGTTGGGATTGGCAGAGGAGGACTATAAAGGAGGAGAGAGACGGCATGCACCGGGAACATCTAAGGGGAACATCTAAGGGGAACACCTGTGCAGCCCCCGAGAGAGCCGGCCGGCGGTGTGCCGCTCCCCTGCGGAAGTGGGGAATGTGGCCAGGGGGAACTGCCCTTCCACGGAGGTGGAAGGGATAGTAGCCAACCCGGGAAGAACCAGCAGAAAACCCGGGGAGGGCCGAGCAGACGAAAGAACAGTGCAGGGTCCTGTGTCGTTCCTCCACGAAGAGGGGGAGCGACAGGTGTACACGAGTGTATTAAGTTCTGGAATTTCTACTCCAGTCCATTGGTCTACATGTCTATTTTTGTGCCAGTATTAGGCTTTTTTGATTCTAACTGACCTGTAGTTGTCATGAAATCTGATATTGCGATGACTCTGGTTTTGTTTTTTTTTTTTATCTTTTATTCAATGAATATAAATTTCCAAAGTACAACTCATGTGTTACAATGGCTTCCCCCCCATACTGTCCCTCCCACCCACAACCCTCCCCTTTCCCACTCCCTCTCCCCTTCCATTCACATCAAGATTCATTTTCGATTATCTTAATATACAGAAGATCAGCTTAGTATACCTTAAGTAAGGATTTCAACAGTTTGCTCCCACACAGAAACATAAAGTGAAAAATAATAGATGATTTTTTTAAATGATGATGAAATCAGATCAGACCTATTGTCATGTTTAATCCCAGTGAGAGTCAAGTTGGGAATTGATAATTTCTTTTTTTTTTTTTACAGAAGATCAGTTTAGTGTACATTAAGTAAAGATTTCAATCGTTTGCACCCCCATAGAAACACAAAGTGAAATATACTGTTTGAGTACCAGGGGATTCCAATTCAATCCCATCAAGGTGGCATGTGCCAATGCCATCTCACTATTCCAAGTGATCAATTTCAGTTCACAATTGATCATAATGAAAGGACTAAGAGTCAAAGGGAGCACATAAACAAGTCTAGTATCTGCTAACACCAACCGATAGAATAAATAAAGGGGAGAGTGATCCAACATGGGAAGTGAGATACTCAGCAGACTCATAGAATGGCGGATGTCCTAAATAGCACTCTGGCCTCAGAATCAGCCCTAAAGGCACTCGGATCTGGCTGAAAAGCCCATGAGAGTATTTCAGGCATGGAAAGCCAAGACACTCTGGCAAAAAGATCTCTGTGAGTGAGATCCCAGTGGAAAGAACAGGTCTTCAAAGAGGGAGGTGCTTTTCTCTGAAGGGAGGAGAGAACCTCCACTTTGACTATGACCGTGTCTAAACAAGATAAGAGTCGGAGAACTCAAGGGGCTTCCATAGCCTTGGAAACTCATAACTGGTGCATAGGGAGATTACTGATGCCATAAACAGGAGTGTCAATTTGTAAAGTCAACAACAGGAGTCACTGTGCACTTACTCCTCATGTAGGATCTCTGTCCTTAACGTGCTGTACACTGAGGCTTAATGCTATAACGAGTACTCTGGTTTTGTTTTATTCTTTAAGTTTGCTCTAGCTATTCAGGATCTCTTGGGCTTCCATATGAATTTTAGCATCAATTTTTCTATCTTTCTTTTCAGAAGAATGTCGTTACTATTTTGATTGGGATCATATTGAACATGTAAATTGCTTTCAGTAGTATGGACATTTTGATTCTATTAATTCTTCTAATCCATGAACATGACAGATATTTCCCTTTTTATGTTCTCCTATTTATTTTAAAAATGTTTTGTAATTATCATTGTAGAGATATTTGACCTCTTTATTTAAATTTATTCCAATTTGTTTGGCTATTGTGAATAGAACTGATCTTGCATGTCCTTCTCAGCCATAGCATTGTCTTTTTATGCAAATGCTATTGAATTTTGTGTATTGATTTTATCTTGCAAATTTACCAACCTCTCTTGAGTTCCAATAGTCTCTTGGTGGAGTCTTTTGGCTTCCCTATATATAAAATCATATCTTCTATCAACAGTAATAATTTGACTTCAACCTTTCCAATTTGTATCCCTTTGCTTGGATTTTGCTTGCTGGTGGCTCTCAGTAAGCCTTCTAGAACTATATTGAATAGCAATTATGGGGGTGAGCATCCTTGTAGATCTTAGTGGAAATGCTTCCAATTTACCCACACAATTTGATGGTGGCTCTGTGTTTGTCATAAACTACCTTGAATGTGTTCATGAATATTCCTTCTATTCCCAGCTCAAGGTTTTTATCAAGGACATATTTTATCTAGTGCATTCCCACTTGGTCTGGGTGAATTATATTTCTAATGTGTTGTTATGTTTGATTAGCAAGTATTTTGAGGATTGTTTGCATCTGTATTTATCAAATATATTGGTCTTAGTTTGCTTTGTACATATACCTGGTTTTAGAATTAAAGTGATACAGGTTTTATAGGAGTTAAGGGGGGTTTTATCTTCACTCTGATGATTGTCTTCTTTGTTGCGAATTATCTTGTTAGTTTGATATAAGGTTTCTCTATTAGTTTTTTATTGCCTGTTCTTAGGGTATCTTATCAAGAAGCCATTGCTTATGTCAATGTCTTATAGTTTTCTCTATATTTTGTAAGTTTCAGTTTTTACATTTACATCCATGACTCACTTTCAGTTGACTTTGTATAGGAAAAGAGGGGTGGTCATCTGGGTTTAGTCATGTCCATATGGATATCCCGTTGCCTCTGGACAATTTACTGAATAGACTATACCTTTTCCAGTGTATTTTTGTTTGCTTTGTAAAAGATCCATTGTCTGTATGTATCGGTATTTCTTTTTGGGAGCCTCTATCCTCTTACACTGGTCTATTCATCAGTTTTTATGCCAGGGTTTACCATACATCTATGGTATGTATTGAATTCATTTGTTGTGACCCCAGACGTGTTCTGTTTCTCAAGAGTTACTTTTCTATGTGGAACTTTGTTTAATATATGTGAAGACATGAGGTTTAGGTTTATTTTTCTAGATACATGATGAATTCCATTGATTTTGATGGAAAGCATATTGTATCTGTAAATTAACTTGGATAACATGGAAATATTAGAAAGTATTTCAATCTGTGAATATGAGCGGTCTTTTTTATCTCAGATTCTTTATCATGACTTTAGAATTGGTGCTGTAGAGACATTTTACATCACAAGTCAAATTTATCCAGGATATTTTATTTCTTATTGTGAATTTAATTTCTTCTTTAATTTATTTTTTCAGTGGGTTCACAATAGTATAGGTATATAAAACTTATTCTGATTTTTTGTGCTTACTTTGTATCCTACAAATCTACCAGTCATTTACCAGTTCAGGTGGCCTGTTGTTGAACTCATTGCATTTCCATAAAATCATCTGGAAAAATAAATAATTTCAATTTCAATTTCTTCTTTTCTATATCTATGTCTTTTATTTCTTTCCCTTTTCTTTTTGTTTTGCCTAGACCTTACATTGCAGTATTGAATATAAAAGTAAAAAATGTGCATCATTTTATGGTTCCAATTATAGGGTAAATGCTTTCATTTTGTTAGCATTCAATAGAATCTGGCTCAGGTTCCTCAAATGCAAGGGTTTTGTAATTGAATTATATACAATCTGTAAGTGTTCTGCTCAATTTACTTCTCATAAGTGAATGTATAATTTTATACAAAATGTTTTCTGCATCTAGTTTATTATATTGATGTTTATTTTTGATTGATGTGAATTATTGGAATTATGAATTACATTCATATTTTCCCTGTTCCTATATTACATCTGACTTGATTATGATATCTGACTATTTTATTTTATTTTATTTTATTTTATTTTGGGATTCCAAACTGGATTCAATTACTATCAAATTTTCCACCTATATTCTAATATAAATTCTATTAGGATGACAATGTTGCATTATATTCAGCAGGGACTCTGCTGTGTAAATTTTTATTTGAAAAAAGATAATCAGAGATAAACAGAGATCTTGCATCTATCAGGTCACTTTAGGAAAAACTGGCCTTATATGAGTTTGGAAAAGTTACCTCCCTAACAATTTGTATAATACTTTTCAAAAAATTGGTGTTTTTTTAATTTTGTAGATTTTAGCAATGATGACATTTGTTGTTGATCTTTCATTTGAACACATTATTCCTCATTTAATGTTCTCAGTATTGCTCTATTCAGAGATGTTATTATTATTATAGAAAACTTTTTATAATTCCCTTAATTAAACTTAGGTTTATTTATTTATTTTTTAACTTTTATTTCATAAATATAAATGTCCAAAGTACAACTTTTGGATTATACTGACTTCCCCCCCCATAACCTCCCTCCCACCCGCAACCATCCCATCTCCCACTCCCTCTCCCATACCATTCACACCAAGATTCATTTTTTCAATTATTTTTATATACAGGAGATCAATTTAGTATATGCTAAGGAAAGATTTCAACAGTTTGCACATACACAGAAACACAAAGTATAGAGTACTGTTTTAGTAGTAGTTTTACCATTAATTCACATAGTACAACACATTAAGGACAGAGAATCTACATGGGGAGTAAGTGCACAGTGACTCCTGTTGTTGACTTAACAATTGACAATCTAATTGATGACATCAGTAATCACCAGAAGCTCTTGTCATGAGCTGTCAAGGCTGTGGAAGCCTCTTGAGTTCACCACCTCTGATCTTATTTAGACAAGGCCATAGTGAAAGTGGAAGTTCTCTCCTCCCTTCAGAGAAAGGTACCTCCTTCTTTTATGGCCCCATTCTTTCCACTGGGATCTCACTCACAGAGATCTTTCATTTAGTTTTTTTTTTTTTTCCCACAGAGTGTCTTGGCTTTCCATGCCTAAAATACTCTCATGAGCTCTTCAGCCAGATCCAAGTGCCTTAAGGGCTGATTCTGAGGCCAGAGTGCTGTTTAGGACAGCTGCCATTCTATGAGTCACTTCCCATCTTAGGTTGTTCTCTCCTTTTTAATTCTATTAGTCAGTATTATCAGATACTAGTCTTGTTTAGGTGATCCCTTTGACTCTCAATCCTGTCGTTATGATCAATTATGAATTGAAAGTGATCACTTTGACTAGTGAGCTGGCATTGGTACATGCCACCTTAATGGGATTGAATTGGAATCCCCTGGCATGTTTCTAACTCTACCACTAGGGGTATGTCTGATGAGCATGGGCCATACTGTACATCTCCCCCCTCTCTTATTTCCACTCTTATATTTAACAGAGATCACTTTTCAGTTAAATTTAAACACCTAAGAATAATTGCATGTTAATTAACGAGTTCAACCAATGGCATTAAGTAGAACAAAAAATACTAAAAGGAACAAAATAGTAAGTTGTTCTTCAACAGTCAGGACAAGGGCTGATCAAGTCATTTTTTCTCATAGTGTACATTTCACTTCAACAGGTTTCCTCTTAGGTGCTCAGTCAGTTGTCACTGCTCAAGAACATATGATATTTGTCCCTTTGGGACTGGCTTATTTCACTCAGCATGATGTATTCCAGATTCCTCCATTTTGTTGCAAATGAACATATTTCATTTCTTTACTGCTGTATAGTATTCTGTAGAGTGCATATCCCATAATTTCTTTATCCAGTCTTTTGTTGATGGGCATTTAGGTTGATTCCAGGTCTTAGCTATTGTGAATTGAGCTGCAATACACATTAAGATATAGACAGCTCTTTTATTTGCCAACTTAATTTCCTTTGGGTAAATTCCAAGGAATGGGATGGCTGGGTTGTATGGTAGGGTTATATTCAGGTTTCTGAGGAATCTCCAGACAGACTTCCATAATGGCTTTACCAGCTGGCCTCATATGATGAGTTTGGAAAAGTGACCTCTCTAACTTTTCAAAAGATTGGTGTTATTTTTTTAATTTTGTAGATTTTATTAATGAAGATATTTGTTGCTGATCTTTCATTTGAACACATTTTTCCTGATTTAATGTTCTTACTCAGTATTGCTCTATTCAGATATGTTATAATTATAGAAAACTTTTATTTAATAAATATAAATTTCAAAAGTACAACCTTTGGATTATAGTGATTCTTTGCTCTATAACCACCCTTCCACCCACAAACCATCCCATCTCCTACTCCCTCTCAATCCCATTATTCATTAAGGTTCATTTTAAATATCTTTATATACAGAAGATCAACTCTATACTAAGTAAAGATTTCAACAGGTTGCACCCACACAGAAAGACAAAGTATAATGCATGCTTTGAGAACTAGTTATAGTGTTAATTCTCATAGTAAAAAACATTAAGTACACAGGTCCCAATATAGGGAGCAAGTGCACAGTGACTCCTGTTGATGATTTAACAGTTCAGACTTTCATTTATGATATCAGTAATCCTCTGAGGCTCTTTTCATGAGCTGCCAAGGCTATGGAAGCCTCTTGAGTTCACAAAGTCCAACATTATTTATACAAGGTCATAATCAAACTGGAAGTTCTCTCCTCCCTTCAGAGAAAGGTACCTCATTCCTTAATGTCTGCTTCTTTCTGCTGGAATCTCACTCACAGAGGTCTTTCTTTAAGGTCATTTTTGCCACATTTTGTCCTGTGTTTCCATGCCTGAACTACTCTCATGTGCTTTGTAGCCAGATCCAAATGCCTTAAGGTGTGATTCTGAGGCCAGAGTTCTGTTTACGGCATTTGTCATTCTAAGAGTCTGCTCTGTGACCTGCTTCCCATCCTGGGTTGTTATCTCCTTTTTAATTCTGCAATTATTAGCAGACACTGGTCTTATTTGTGTGCCCCCCTGACACTTAATCCTCTTTATGATCAGTCATGGACTTAAACTGATCACTTTAATTAGTAAGGTGGCATTGGCACATGCCAATTTTTAGTATTTCGAGTCCCATGGCAAGTTTTAAGCTTTACCCTTAGGGGTAAATACCTGGGAGCATGTGCCAAACTGTATATCCCCTCCATCTCTTATTCCAACTCTTATTTTTTATTTCAATTTGATTTAAACACCTAAGAATAATTCTGTGTTAAGTAAAAAGCTCAACCAATGGTATTAAGTAGAAAAAGAAAATACTAAAATGAATAAAATAGTAAGCTGTTCCTTGACAGTCATCACAAGGGCTGATCAAGTCACTGCTTCTCATAGTGTCAGTTTCACTGGCTTATTTCACTCAGTATGATGTTTTCCAGATTCCTCCATTTTGTTGCAAATGACCAGATTTCATTTCTTTTACCACTGTGTAGTATTCTGTAGAATACATAACATACCACTTAACTTCTTTATCCAGTCTTCTGTTGATGGGCATTTAGGTTGATTCCATGTCTTAGCCATTCTGAATTGCACTGCAATAAACATTGAGGTGTAGACAGCTCTTTTATTTGCCAATTTAATACTCCTTGGGTAAATTCCAAAGAATGGAATTGCTGGGTCATGTGGTAGGGATACATTCAGATTTATGAGGTATCTCCAAACTGTATCCATAGTGGCTTTACCAGTCTGCATTCCCACCAACAGTGGGTTATTGTGCCTTTGCCCCCACCACCTCACCATCATCTGTTGTTAGTTGATTTCTGTATGAAAGCCATACTAACTGGAGTGAGGTGAAACCTCATTGTGGTTTTGCTTTGCATTTCCCTGATGGCTAGTGATCCTGAACATTTTTTCATGTGTCTGCTGGCCATTTGGATTTCCTCTTGAAAAATGTCTATTTAGGCTCTTGGCCCATCTCTTAAGTGGGTTGTTTGTTTTGCTGTTGTGAAGTTTCTTGATCTCTTTGTAGATTCTGGTTATTTTTTTTACAGGCAGAGTTAGACAGTGAGAGAGAGAGAGACAGAGAGAAAAGTCTTCATTTTCCGTCGGTTCACCCCCCAAATGGCTGCTACACTGGCGCACTGCACCGATCCGAAGCAAGCAGCCAGATGCTCCCTCTGGTCCCCCATGTGGGTGCAGGGCCTAACCACTTGGGACATCCTTCACTGCCTTCCCAGGCCACAGCAGGGAGCTGGACTGGAAGAGGAGCAACTGGGACAGTACCTGGCACCCCAACCAGGACTATAACCCAGGGTGCCAGCTCCACAGGCTGAAGATTAGCCAAGTGAGCTGTGGTGCCTGCCAGATTTTGGTTATTAATCCTTTATCAGTTGCATAATTTGCAAGGATTTTCTCCCATTTTTTTTTCAGTTACCTCTTCACTTTGATGACTTTTTTTTTTGCAGACAAGAAACTTTTCAATTTGATGTAATCCCTGTTGTTAATTTTGGCTTTGACTGCCTATGCCACTGGAGATTTTTCCAAGAAGTCTTCCCTGTGCCTATATCTTGCAGACTTTCTCCAATGTTCTGTGTCGCTCCCCCTCTTCGTGGAGGAACGACACTAAACCCTGCCTAGGCTCCACATCCGAGTCACGGCACCATTATGTCACTCCCCCTCTTCGTGGAGGAACGACACAGGACCCTGCACTGTTCTTTCGTCTGCTCGGCCCTCCCCGGGTTTGCTGCTGGTTCTTCCCGGGTTGGCTACTATCCCTTCCACCTCCGTGGAAGGGCAGTTCCCCCTGGCCACATTCCCCACTTCCGCAGGGGAGCGGCACACCGCCGGCCGGCTCTCTCGGGGGCTGCACAGGTGTTCCCCTTAGATGTTCCCCTTAGATGTTCCCGGTGCATGCCGTCTCTCTCCTCCTTTATAGTCCTCCTCTGCCAATCCCAACTCGGCTGCCCACACGCCGAGTACGCTGCTCTCCTCCAATCAGGAGCAAGTCCTACAGTTTATTGGTTGAACTGGAGGCAGCTGTGCGGAAGCTGTTTACTTCTCTCCCAGCGCCATATTGTGGGAGAGCAGATGCATAGAATAAGTCTTAATTCCAGTAACTCAGTCCAGTCCGGGCTGCTCCCCACAGATCCCCCTTTCTTTTTATTTTTGGTGTTGATACGCACCTGTCTTCGGTGTCCCGCGGCACACACTCTGCTCTACTTGCTAGAGTTGCCACAGGTTCTTACAAGTCCTATCAATCAGGCAAACCGAATCCGGGTCCTCTCTTTGCCATGTTGTAAGGAGGTCTTTAGGCGCTGATGCATGCCTATGTTCGGTGACCTGCGGCTCACACTCTGGTCGAGCCGCTTGCTGGTGCTTACCGCCTTAATCAGGCAGACTGAATCCAAGCCTCCTAATTGTTGTATTGTGGGGAGGCCTTACTGATGTTAATTCGTGCCTGTCTTCGGTGACCTGCGGCGCATAAGCTGCTAGCCGCCGCAGGTGCTCATCGCCTCACTAATCAGGCAGACCGAATCCAAGCCTTCTAATTGCAGTATTGTAGGGAGGCCTTTCTATTTCTCTATTTCTCTATCTCCGGGCATTCCTATTTCTCCCATTTTATTTCTGTCTGCCAACATTCCCATTTCTCTCATTTTACTTCTAAACTTCTGTTTCTCTTATCCCTGCGGCTTCCTGGCGCCTCGCCCTGCCGGCAGGCTCCGCCCCGAAGCTACTTCTTGGCGCCTCGCCGGCTCTGAGCCGCTTCAGCCCGCGCCTCTCTCATCTGCGTGGCTCGGCTTTGCGCGCACACTCCGCGGTTACTCACTAGCCCTTTCGCATCTGAACCATGGCCTCGCGCCAGCCCCGCGTTCCCTATCTATTCACGCCCCGTGCTCTCTCTGCACGCGGCGGCTTCCGCGAGTCACACAGCGTAGCTTGCGTCTCCGCCACTAGCATTCAATCCAAGTTCCCCGGGCTAGCCTGGCGAATTCAACCCAGCATACGTCTCCGCCCCACGGTTTGGCTTCCCGTCCTTTGCTCCCCGGGCTAATCAGACGGATCCCAACCAGGCTTACGTTTCCGCTTCTGGTTTTAACTTTTCGCCCCTTATTCCCGGGCTAACTTGAGAATCCCAAAGTGGCTTTCGTTTCCGCCTCGGCCTGCCCCCCGCGGCTTCAATTTCCCTAACATTTTTCTCTACCCGGTATGTTTCCCCAAGCTTTCCTCCAACAATACTCCTCCCTCATTTCTCCTGGCCTCGCCCCACAGTCCACATCCGAGTCTGTTTGTTCTAGCTTTCACTTTCACTTTCAACCTTAGAGATTTCTCCCAGCTTCCCCCCGTAGTCCGTATCCGAGTCTATGCCTAGGCTTTCAATAGCTTCTTCCGGCACCTTTTTCGTCCGGCTTTTCCCTAGGCTGTTTGCTAGTCTCTCTCTCCGAAATTTTCCCATTTCTTCCCTCCTAAGTTTCATATCCGTCCTAGGTTTCCTATCCATCCTAGGTTTCCTATCTGAGTCACGGCACCATTATGTCGCTCCCCCTCTTCATGGAGGAACGACACTAAACCCTGCCTAGGCTCCACATCCGAGTCACGGCACCATTATGTCGCTCCCCCTCTTCGTGGAGGAACGACACAGGACCCTGCGCTGTTCTTTTGTCTGCTTGGCCCTCCCCGGGTTTGCTGCTGGTTCTTCCCGGGTTGGCTACTATCCCTTCCACCTCCGTGGAAGGGCAGTTCCCCCTGGCCACATTCCCCACTTCCACAGGGGAGCGGCACACCGCCGGCCAGCTTTCTCGGGGGCTGCACAGGTGTTCCCTCAGATGTTCCCCTTAGATGTTCCCGGTGCATGCCGTCTCTCTCCTCCTTTATAGTCCTCCTCTGCCAATCCCAACTCGGCTGCCCACACGCCGAGTACGCTGCTCTCCTCCAATCAGGAGCAAGTCCTACAGTTTATTGGTTGAACTGGAGGCAGCTGTGCGGAAGCTGTTTACTTCTCTCCCAGCGCCATATTGTGGGAGAGTAGATGCATAGAATAAGTCTTAATTCCAGTAACTCAGTCCAGTCCGGGCTGCTCCCCACAGTTCTGTAATAATTTTATGGTGTTGGGTCATAGATTTAGATCTTTAATCCATGCTGAGTGGATTTTTGTGTAAGGTGTAACATAGATATCTTGCTTCATACTTCTGCATGTGGAAATCCTGTTTTCCCAACAATATTTGTTTAAAAGACTCTCCTTGCTCCAGAAATTGGTTTTATCTCCTTGATCAAATATAAATTGGTTGTAGATGTTTGGATTGATTTCTGGTGTTCCTATTCTGTTCTATTGCCTATCCATCTGTTTCTGTACAGTACCATGCTGTTTTGATTATAATGGCCCTGTAGTATGTCTTGAAATCTGGTATTCTGATGCCTCCAGCTCTGTTTTTGTTGTATAAGACTCGTTTGTCTATTTGAGGTCTCCTGTGTCTCAATATATGTTTCTATATGAATATCAGCATCATTTTTTCTAGATCTGATAAGAATATGTTTGATATTTTCATTGGTATCACATTGAATCTGTAAATTGCTTTTGGAGGAATGGACATTTTGATGATATTAATTCTTCCAATCAGTGAGCATGGAATATTTTTCCATTTTTTGGTATCCTCTTCTAGTTCTTTAAGATTTTGTAATTCTCATTATAGAAATATTTGACATCCTTGGTTAAGTTTTTTCCAAGTTATTTGGTTTTTTTCTGGTAGCTGTTGCGAATGGGATTGACCTTAGAAGTTATTTCTCAGTTCTGGCAGTGCCTGTATACAAAGGCTGTTGATTTTTATGTATTGATTTTATATCCTGCAACTTTGCCAAATTCGTCTATGAGTTCCAATAGTCTCTTAGTGGAGTTCTTTGGATACCTTAAATAGAGTCACGTTGTCTGCAAAGATGTATAGTTTGACATTTTCCTTCCCTTTTTGTACCCCTTGTAATTTCTTTTTCTTGACTAATGGCTTGGCTAGAACTTCTAGTGCTATATTGAATAGCAATGGTGAGATTTGGCATCCCTGTCTGGAACTGGGTCTCAGTGGAAACGCTTCCAACTATTCCGCATTCAATAGGTTGCTGGCTGCGGGTTTTTTCATAAATTGCCTTAATTATGTTGAGGAATGTTCCTTCTATACACAATTTGGTTAGAGTTTTCATCACGAAATGGTTTTGTAATTTATCAAATGCTTTCTCTGCATCTATTGAGATAATATATGATTTTTCTTCTGCAGTTTGTTAATGTGGTGTATCACATTGATTGATTTGTGAATGTTGAACCATCCCTGCATACAAGGATAAATCCCACTTGGTCAGGTTGGATGATCCTTCTAATTTGTTGTTGGATTATTTTGGCTTGAATTTTGTTGTGTATTTGTTGTATGTTCTTTAGAGAAATTGCTGTGTAATTCTCTTTCTCTGCTACATCTTTTTCAGGTTTAGGAATTAAGTGATACTGGCTTTGTAGAAAGAATTTGTGAGGATTCCCTCTCTTTCAATTGTTTTGAATAGCTTGAGAAGAATCAGAGTTATTTCTTCAGTAAATGTCTGATAGAATTCAGAAGCGAATCTCTCTTGTCCTGGACTTTTCTCTGTTGGGAGGGCCTTTATTACTGATTCAGTTTCTGACTTTCTTATGGGTCTTTTTTTGGTTTTCTATGTTTCTTGCTTCAATTTTTGTAGGTCGCCTATGCCCAGGAATCTATCCATTCCTGACAGATTTCCCTGATTGCTGGCATACAACTCTTGTAGTAATTCATAATGACTCTTGTTATTTCTGTGGTGTCTGTTGTTACATTTCCTTTTCATGTCTAATTTTATTGATTTGTGTCTTCTCTCTCCTTTATTTGGTTAGTTGTGCCAATGGTGAGTCAATTTTGTTCATTTTTTTTTTCAAAAAATCCTTTCAACATTTTGCTTCTCTTTTGTGTTTTTTTGGATTCAATTTTGTTGATTTTCTTCTCTGATATTAATTATTTCTCTTCTCCTACTAGATTTGGGTCTGGTTTGCTGTAGTTTTTCTAGATCTTTGAGATGCATTGATAGTTCATTTATTTGGTGCCTTTCCAATTTCTTGATGTAGGCACCTATTGCTATAAACTTTCCTCTTAACACTGCTTTTGCTGTATCCCATACGTTTTGATATGTTGTGTTGTTATCTTCATTTGTTTCCTGAGAGTTTTTGATTTCTCTTTTGATTTCTTCTATGACCCAGTGTTCATTCAGGAGCATGCTGACATTCTCCATGTGTTTACTTATGCTCTAGAGAATCCTGAGTTGCTGATTTCCAGCTTCATTCCATTGTGGTCTGAGATGTATGGTATGATTTTGATTTGTTTTAAATTTGCTTAGACTTGCTTTATGGCCTAATATGTGGTCTATCCTAGAGAAAGTCCCATGCACTAGTGAGAAGAATGTGTATTCTGTAACATTAGGATGAATATTTCTGTACATATCTCTTAGATCCGTTTGTTCTCTAGTGTCAAGTAAATCTACCGTTTCCTTGTTGATTTCTGTCTGGTTGATCTGTCCATTGCTAAAAGTGGAGCATTGAAGCCCCCCAATATTATTGTATTGGAGTCTAAGTCTCCCTTTAAGTTCCTTAACATATCTTTTAAATAAACTGGTGCCCTGTAATTAGGTGCATATACATTTATAATAGTTACATCTTCCTGTTGAATTGATACCTTAATCATTATATAGTGCCTTTCTTTGTCTCTCTTAACATTTTTTGTGTTAAAGTCAATTTTTTCTGATATTAAGGTGGCTATATCAGCTCTTTTTTTGGTTTCTTTTGGCATGGAATATCTTTTTCCAACCTTTCACTTTCAGTCTGCATGCATCTTTGTTGGAAAGATGTGTTTCTTGAAAGCAGCAAATAAATGGGTTTTGTTTTTTAATCCATTCAGCCAGGCTGTGTCTTTTATTTTAAACTTTTATTTAATGAATATAAATTTCTGAAGTACAGCTTATGGATTACAATGGTTCCCCCCCATAACTTTCCTCCCACCTGCAACCCTCCTCTCTCCCACTCCCTCTCCCCTTCCATTCACATCATGATTTTCAATTATCTTTATATGCAGATCAATTTAGCGTATATTAAGTAAAGATTTCAACAGTTTACACCCACACAGAAATACAATGTGTAAAATACTGTTTGAGCACTAGTTATAGCATTAAGTCAAAATGTACAGCACATTTAGGACAGAGATCCTACATGACGAGTAAGTGCACAGTGACTTCTGTTGTTGACTTAACAAATTGCAATTGTTGTTCATGGCATTAGTAATCACCCTAGGCTCTTGTCATGAGTTGGCAAGGCTATGGAGGCCTTTTCAGTTTTCCGACTCTGATCATATTTAGACAAGGCCATGGTCAAAGTGGAAGTTCTCTCCTCCCTTCAGAGAAAGGTACCTGATGACCTGTTCTTTCCACTGGGATCTCTAGAGAGTTGAGGCCATTTACTTTCAGTGCAGCTACTGATAAGAAGTGACTTTCCCCTGCTGTGTTCCCAAAGATATTTCTAATATATAGTTTGAACTTCCTGTGATCCCTTACTGCAAGGTTTTCTTCCTTTACCACCTTTCTGTTGATGACTGTGTTTCTGTGTTTCTGTTTGTAAAACATCTTCAGCATCCTTTTCAGGGATGGATGAGTGGTGACAAATTCATTCTGTTTGTTATGAAAGGCTTTTATTTCATCTTTATTCCCAAATGAGACCTTTGCAGGGTATAATATAATAGGATGACTGTATTTTCTCTAAGTCTTGGGCTATATCTCACCATTCTCTCCCAGCTTGCAGGGTTTCTGATTAGAAGTCTGATGTGAATCTAATTGGAGATCCTTGAAAGTAATCAGGCATTTATCTTTTGCACATTTTAGAATCTTTTTCCTATGCTTTGCTGTGGTGAGTTTGATTACAATGTGTTGTGTTGATGATCTTTTCTGGTCATGTCTGTTGGAAGTTCGCTAGTATTTTGCTTAAAAAAGGCATTCTAACACTTTCTCTTTCTCCATAACTTCAGAACCTACAAGAACCCAAAATCTTGTTTTTTATATATTGTATCCTATAGATTCTCAACACTATGTCTTAGATTTATAATTTTCTCTTGCAGACTTTAGCTAGACTGTATACTTTTCTGTGCTCTGTCTTCTAAGTCTGATATTCTCTCTTCTGCCTGATTTGGATTTTAAGGTTCTCAAATGCATTTTTTATTTGTTCTGTTGAATTCTTCATTTTCATTTTGTTTTCTCTTCAATATCTCGATTTCATGTTCTATTGAGTTTTTTCATTTCAGTTTTATTCCTCCTTATAAATTAAATAGGCAAACAAAAAAGCTGTCTGCACATTAATGTTTATTGCAGCTCAATTCACAATAGCTAAGACCTGGAACCAACCCAAATGCCCATCAACGGTAGACTGGATAAAGAAATTATGGGACATGTACTCTATAGAATACTATCCAGCAGTCAAAAACAATGAAATCCGGTCATTTGCAACAAAATGGAGGAATCTGGAAAATATTATGCTGAGTGAATTAAGCCAGGCCCAAAGGGACAAATATCATATGTTCTCCCTGATAGGCGACAACTAACTGAGCACCAAAGGGGAAACCTGTTGAAGTGAAGTGGACACTATGAGAAACAGTGACTTGATCAGCTCTTGACCTGACTGTTGATGTACAATGTAATACTTTATCCATTTTAGTATTTTTTTGTTCTAGTACTACTGGATGAACTCTTTAATTAACACACAACTATTCTTAGGTGTTTAAATTTTAACTGAAAAGGGATCTCTCTTAAATATAAGAGTGGGAATAAGAGAGGGAGGAGATGTGCAATTTGGGACATGCTCAACCGGACTTGCCCCAAATGGTGGAGTTAGAAACGTGCCACAGGATTCCAATTCAATTCCATCAAGGTGGCAAGTACCAATGCTATCTCACTAGTCCAAGTGATGAACTTCAGTTCACAATTGATCACACTGATAGGTCTAAGAGTCAAAGGGATCACAAAACAAGAGTAGTGTCTGCAAATACTAGCTGACAGAATCAAAAAGGGAGAGAACGATCCAACGTGGGAAGCAGGATACACAGCAGACTCATAGAATGGCAGATGTCCTAAATAGCACTCTGGCCTCAAAATCAGCCCTTAAGGCATTCGGACCTGGCTGAAGAGCCCATGAGAGTATTTTAGGCATGGAAAGCCAAGACACTTTGGAAAAAAAAGAAAACCTAAATGAAAGATCTGCTCGAGTGAGCTCCCAGTGGAAAGATTGGGGCCATCAAAGCAGGAGGTACCTTTCTCTGAAGGGAGGAGAGAACTTCCACTTTGACTATGACCCTGTCAGAATAAGATCAAAGTCAGGGAACCCAAAATGCTTCTATAGCCTTGGCAACTCACGACTAGAGCCTAGGGAGATTACTGACGCCATAAACAAGAGTGTCAAATTGTTAAGTCAACAACAGGAATCACTGTGTACTTACTTCTCATGTGGGCTCTGTCCTTAGTGTGTTGTCCAATGTGAAGTAATGCTATAGCTAGTACTGAAACTGTATTTTTACACTTTGTGTTTCTGTGTGGGTGTAAACTGATGAAATCTTTACTTAATATATACTGAATCGATCTTCTGTATATAAAGAGAATTGAAAATGAATTTTCATGTGAATGGAATAGGAGAGGGAGCAGGAGATGGGAGGAGTGCGAGTGGGAGGGAAGTTATGGGGGGGAGCCTATGTAATCCATAATCTGTACTTTGGTAATTTATATTTACTAAATAAAAAAATTAAAAAAGGATTTTAATTTCATGAGAGATTTTCTTTCATGTTCTCCATGGATTTTAGTAGTCCATGCTTTTGCTTTTGATTACTTCTGTATAATCTTATCATCAATTTTTGGAATTCTATTTCTTGCATTTCTTCTATCTCATCATCTTCATAATCTTGTATTGAAGTGTTCTGTTCTTTTGGGAGCATGATGTTGTCTTCCTTATTCTTGTCTCTTGGGTTGTTGCATTTGTTGTTCAGCATTTGTGGAGGTACTCGTTGGTTTCTTCTTTTTTTCCCTCACTTTGGCAGCTTTTATCATTGTACTATGACTGTATAGATGAGTGGAATGTCTGCTTTCAGTGAATGTCTAGAGGCTTGTAGTGGATGTAGCCAGAGAGCTCTGTTCAGTTCTCTAGAGTTAAGGGCATGCCTAAGTTGATACTCTCCGGTTTGACATGGTAAATCTTCACTCTCTTTTTTTAATCAGAAAGGAATTATTTCTGCTCAGCTGAGCTCTTCTCCTTGATGGAGTCCAGTGCCTGAGCACTAGCCAAAGTGGATATAATATTCCTCCGCTCTGTCCCAAGGACCGCACAAAGGATCTGTGCAATTCTCAGTATAAGTTAAGATTTTCCAGCAATGTCTCTCACCAGGTGTCCAGGACTTCTGGAGCTTGTGGTATCCCACTGAGACTGCTCAAAGTCTCATCCACACCATGAATTCTTCCACACACACTCATTTTTTTCCCACAGTCCTGGTTCTGAAGCTTCACACATTCACAAGCTCCTAACCTTCTGTTATTTCTCCCCACTGCAGTCAGGAATCTCCATTCAGCTGATTGCCAGGCACAGAAATGAGCTGGCGCAGCTGTTATGTATGTCCAAATTGGCCCCTGCTCTATTGACTTGTATGGCTTTGTAAGGTGATCAGAGAGAAATGTGTTCATACCCTCTTTTTTTCTCTCCTCTAGTTAGGCTGGTGCACTTTCCCTCACATAGCTTCAAACCTCACTTCCTGTAGGGTCTTCCTTCTGCTTTTTCACCAGAGTCTCAGGCCCCTGCCATCTTCTCTCACCTCACTTTGCAGCAATGGTGCATAGGCTCTTGGATATTGGAGTCCTGAGCCATGGGTGCCCATGCCCTCCATGTAGTAGAGTTTCCTTTGCCTTTTTTTCATAACTCTTCCCCAAGACTACCACTTATTTAAAACTATTTTCCCCTGGGCTAGAGAAATAAGCTCCCTCCCTATTCTGCTATCTTGTAACCACCACTGGCTTGCCAATAGGCTTCTTCTAAAGGGCATTTGTAGATTGGCAGTGACAGCAAGCAGAAAGTAAGGTCACTGTGTACTTCCTACCTCCTGCTAGCAGGTGGCTTCCTCTATGACCAACCAACATCCTGCATGGAGAGCATGTTGGCTGCAGCTAAAGAACAACATTCACAATGATCATCACCCAAAGCCGCAACCCCGTGGGAGACCTGGATTCTCAGATATGTTATATCTACTTGGCTCAGTTTTGGTAGCTTATATGTATCCACAAATAAACATTTTTTTGCATTTTTATTTATCCTTGTTAATATAAATTAGTGATGCCTATTATATCTGTGATATGCATTGTAGTTTCCCCTTCTTTGATTTTATTTACTTGAACCTAGTTTTTATAACCTAGTGAAAGGATTGTTTCTTCTATTAAAAATAAAATCTTTATTTTGCTTATCTTTAATGTTAACATTCCATTTATGACCTATGCTATTAATTTTATCTTGTATTTGGTTTATTCTTGTTTTCTAGGACTCTTGAGATGGATACTTAGGTTGTTGATTGGAAATCTTTCTGTTTAGATGTTTGGCCATGGCAATGTCTGTGTATAGAAAGGCTATTAACTTTAGTGTGTTAATATTGTATTCTGCTACTTTAACAAAGTTTTTTTATGAATTCTAATCATCTACTAGTGGACTCTTTTGGCTTCCCTATATTGAGAACCATGTCATTTTCAAATAGGAATAATCTGAATTCCGACTTTTTAATTTGTATCCCTTTGATTTCCTCTTCTTATCAAATGGGTATGTCTAAAACTTCAAGGTGTATATTGTTTGTCTTTTTAAACAATAAAATTATGAACTGAATTAATAGAAAAATACATGATGAGGCAACAGAGATATATGACTAAATGTTTTTAATGATGGATCTGAAATGACTAGTGTCTGTGGCACACATTATTTTGCAATGGGATTGGCCACTGCTTGCAATGCTGGCCTCCTATATTGTAGTGTTACTTTGTGTATATTCTATTAATGAACCTGGGAAGGCAATGGAACATGACCCAAATGCTTTGGAATGTGCCCATATAGCAGATGTAAATAAAATTACTTGCTCCTGGCTCTGTCCTCGCCAATACCTGTTTATTTTAGCATCTTGGGAAGTGAGCCAAGAAAAAGATGCTTCATGTGTCTGTGTCTCTGTTTTTGTCTTTCATTTCTCTGCCTTTCAAATAACTAAATATTTAAAAAGAAAAGGCTAAATTCAGTTAATAATCCTTGAGGTTATTTTAATTAGCTAGACTCACTCTTTGTTCATCACTCCCTTTATTTATGCCACTTGGACTATATAATCTTCTGTATTCAGGACAAATTAATCACTATAGCTTCCTTATTAACTCAGAAGAGTCAAAGGAGTGGCTTATGATTAGCCAATTTTTGGTGAGTATGATGTTCACAATTTTTCTCATATTGGAGTTTCCCTTGGAAGCTATATCTCCATTCCCAGAAGGAACAACTCCTGTTGGCAGAGGTGTGTGATGAACAAAGAGAGCAAATTCCAGGAAAGGACATAGAAACTCACAAAGTCCATGGTGCTGAGCTAGCTCATTAATCCCTGAAATTTCATTTTTATCTCAAGCAATATGAAATTGAGACCTATTTTGTCATCATGTACTAGTTTCTGAGCTCTGAGATGAGGGAACCTAGGCTTGGAAGCTCAAGTTTAAGGTTCCCACATTTGTAGAATATCACTTAGGACAATGGCAGTATAGAGAAAACACAGGAATTTGAACAGGGAAAATCATATCTGTGCAATAAAGGAAACCAGGGAGATGTTGTGGGACTAAAACCAGTACACTGTCTTACTCCCACGAAGTTCACATTAGCCATGGCCATTCCTTGTTAGACAAGAACAACAGTGGCAGTAGAGGCTCTATGTAATTCTTGTGTTGATATCTTTCATGAGTTATAGAAGAAACTAGCAAACAGAGAAAGTTAAGATCTGACTCTCAGAGCTATAAATAAAGATTTGATAGATCATCAGATGAATGTATAGAGAAATGGATTTCAAGAGTTTTGAATTAATTCCCAGAGACTGGAACTTTTGCTTTGTGCAATGAATTTAAATGCACCCACAGTAAGACTCATTATTTTATTCTAGTAAATGTACTGTAGTAGTTTTCTGAATTCTGGAATATTACCCATGAATAACACACTAATTATTTGATTAGGTCACAGCAAATAACTTGATGGAGTAGATATAAGTTGCCATAGGAATATTAGCTTCATGTTTAAGTATCTTAAAGTAGAATAGCATGATGTTTTCCATATTTTATACATGTATCTGTGACAAGCAGATGTGTGTTTAGAAATACAGTATGATTATCAGAATTGAAAACAAAGGGAAAGCAAATAATAATCATCATAAAACCTGTTCCCACATTTGAATTTATCCATTTTTAACTTTTATTTACTAAATATAAATTTCTAAAGTACAGTTTATGGATTACAATGGCTTCCCCCCCCATAAATTCCCTCCCACCCACAACCCTCCCATCTCCTGCTGCCTCTCCCATTCCATTCACATCAAGATTCATTTTCAATTATCTTTATGTACAGATCAATTTAATCTATGTTAAAAAAATTTCAACAGTTTGCACCCACACAAACCAATTAAGTGTAAAATACCGTTTGAGTACTAATTATAGCATTAATTCACATTGAACAACACAAGGACAGAGATCTACATGAGGAGTAGGTACACAGTGACTCCTGTTGTTAACTTAACAAATTGACACTCTTGTTTAAGGCATCATTAATCACCCTAGGCTCTAGTCATGAGTTGCCAAGGCTATGGAAGCATTGTGAGTTCACTGACTTCGATCTTATGTCAACAATACATAGTCAAAGTGGAAGTTCTCTCCTCCCTTCAGAGAAATGTACCTCCTTCTTTGATGGCCCCGTTCTTTCCACTGGGTTCTCACTCACAGAGATCTTTCCTTTAGGGTGTTTTTTTTTTTTTTTTTTTTGCCAGAGTGTCTTGGCTTTCCATGCCTTAAATCCTCGCATGGGCTCTTCAGCCAGGCCCGAATGCCTTAAGGGCAGATAGTGAGGCCAGGGTGCTGTTTAGGACATCTGCCATTCTATGAGTCTGCTGTGTATCCTGCTTCCCACGTTGGATGGTTCTCTCCCTTTTTAATTCTATCAGTTAGTATTAGCAGACACTAGTCTTGTTTCTGTGATCCCTTTGACTCGTAGGCCTATCAGCATGATCAATTGTAAACTGAAGTTGATCACTTGGACTAGTGAGATGGCATTGGTACTTGCCACCTTGATGGAATTGAATTGGAATCCCGTGGCACGTTTCTAACTCCACCATTTGGGGCAAGTCCGATTGAGCATGTCCCAGATTGTACATCTCCTCCCTCTCTTATTCCCACTCTTACATTTAACAGAGATCACTTTTCAGTTGAATTTAAATACCTAAGAATAATTGTGTGTTAATTAAAGAGTTCAACCAATAGTTCTAAGTAGAATGAAAAAATACTAAAATGGATAAAGTATTACATTGTACATCAACAGTAAGACAAGGGCTGATCAAGTCACTGTTTCTTATAGTATCCATTTCACTTCACCATGTTTCCCTTTTGGTGCTTGGTTAGTTGTCACCAATCAGGGAGAACATGTGATATTTGTCCCTTTGGGACTTGCTTAATTCACTGAGCATGATGTTTTCCAGATTCCTCCATTTTGTTGCAAATGACAAGATTTAGTTGTTTTTTACTGCTGTATAGTATTCTATGGAGTACATGCCCCATAATTTCTTTATCCAGTCTACTGTTGATGGGCATTTGGGTTGATTCCAGGTTCTAGCTATTGTGAATTGAGCTGAAATAAGAATTCATCTATTTTTAACACATGCCTTTCAAATGTGAGTTTGAAACCCTAAAATTTAACCACTAGAGTTCCACTTCGTTAGTGTGTGGTTGAAGATGAATTCTTTTGCATCATGCATTTTGTCTTGGAAGTCAAGCGATTACTCAGGAAACATACAAATCATTCCTCTTGTTTCTTTTTATATCTCAAAGAAACATTTTATTTAATGAGTACCAATCTCATCAGTACACCTTTAGGAATATAGTGATTCTTCTCACTATGCTGCCCTCCCTCCTCCACTCTCACCCCACTCCTCTTCCCTTGCTCATTCCAAGTTCCATTATCCTTTAAGATACATTTTTATTTAACTTTATACATAGAAGACCAACTTTTACAAAGTAGATTTCAACAATTTACACACACGAACAAACACACACTGACAAACACACACACAAACCGAGAACCAGTTTTACAGTTAATTCTCATAATACAATTCATTGTGGACAGAAGTCCTTTATGAAGAGTATGTGCACAGTGACTCCTGTTGTTAATTTAACAAATAACACTCTTATGTATGATATCAGTGATCACCCGAAACTCTTGTCATGAGCTGCCTAGGTTATAGAAGCTACAAAGGCTATAGTAGCCTTTGTATCCAAAATCTGTGTCAGTATCTAGACAAGTCCACAAGCAAAGTTGAAGTACTCTCCACCTGTCAGACAAAAGTACATCCTTCTTTTATGGCCACTTATTTCCACTGGGGTCTCTCTCACAAAGATCCTTTATGTAGAACATTTTTTACCACATTGTCTTGGCTTTTGATGCTTGAGTTGCTCTCATGCAACTTTAACCTGACCAGAATGCCTTATGGGCTGATTCTGAGGACAGAGTGTTTTTTAATGTGATTCTCATTCTATGTTTCTTCTTTGTGTACTGCTTCCCATGTTGGAATATTCTCTCCTTTTTAATTCTGTTTATTTTGACCAGACATTTCATATTATTTATATGATCCATTTAACATGTAATCCTATCTATATTATCAATTTACCACTTAATATGTTCACTTTAAAAATTTTTACTATCCAGTTTGATGGGATTTGAGGTCCCATACCAAGATTTTAAACTGTACCTTTAGATGTAATCTGTAGGAAAGTATGCAGGACAATAGAGCTTCACAGTTACAAAATTCCTCCTTCCTGTGTTATTCCAAACATTATGCTTAATGAGATTTATTTTCAATTGACTTTATAACCCTCCACTGTGATACGGCATTGACTAAACAAGTTCAGAGTTGGTGAACTCCAGGGGCTCCCATAGCCTAGACAGCTCATGACAAGAGCCTCGGGTGATTGCTGGCATCATAAATAAGAGTGCCAATTGTTAAATCAACAACGGGAGTCACTGGGTACATACTCCCCATGTAGGATCTCTGTCCTTAATGTGCTTTACTATGAAACTTAAAGACAACATTGCTAGTTGAACAATACCCTATACCTTGTGCGGTTGTGTAAAGGCAGCCTGTTGAAATCCTTGCTTAGTATATACTAAGTTGATTTCTGTATATGAAGGTAATTGAAAATGAAACTCGATGAAGAGCAGGATGGGAGAGCGAGTGGGAGAGGGAAGGGTCACAGGAGGGAGGGAGGATGGGGGGAAGCCAAAACAATACAAAAGTTGCACTTTGTAAATTCACATTTATTAAATAAAAAAAACACATGATTAACACAATGTTATTTTTTTCTCTTTCCTTTTTTTTAACTTTTATTTAATGAATATAAATTTCCAAAGTACAGCTTATGGATTACAATGGCTTCCCCCCATAACGTCCCTCCCACCCGCAACCCTCCCCTTTCCCACTCCCTCTCCCCTTCCATTCACATCAAGATTCATTTTCGATTCTCTTTATATACAGAAGATCAGTTTAGCATACATTAAGTAAAGATTTCAACAGTTTGCTCCCACACAGAAACATAAAGTGAAAAATACTGTTTGAGTACTAGTTATAGCATTAAATCTCAATGTACAGCACACTAAGGACAAAGATCCTACATGAGGAGTAAGTGCACAGTGACTCCTGTTGTTGACTTAACAAATTGACACTCTTGTTTATGGCCTCAGTAATCACCCTAGGCTCTTGTCATGAGCTGCCAAGGCTATGGAAGCCCGCTGAGTTCACTGACTCTGATCCTATTTAGACAAGGCCGTGGTCAAAGTGGAAGTTCTCTCCTCTCTTCTGAGAAAGGTACCTCCTTCTTTGATGACCTGTTCTTTCCACTGGGATCTCACTCGCAGAGATCTTTCATTTAGTTTTTTTTCCCACAGAGAGTCTTGGCTTTCCATGCCTGAAATACTGTCGTGGGCATTTCAGCCAGATCTGCATGCCTTAAGGGCTGATTCTGAGGCCAGAGTGCTGTTTAGGACATCTGCCATTCTATGGGTCTGCTGTGTATCTCACTTCCCATGTTGATCATTCTCTCCCTTTTTGATTCTATCAGCTAGTATTTGCAGACACTAGTCTTGTTTCTGTGATGCCTTTGGTTCTTAGTCCTATCATTATGATCAATTGTAAACAGAAATTGATCACTGGGACTAGTGAGATGGCATTGGTACATGCCACCTCGATGGGATTGAATTCAAATCCCCTGGTATGTTTCTAACTCTACCGTTTGAGGTAAGTCAGCTTGAGCATGTCCCGAATTGCACATCTCTTCCCTCTCTTATTCCCACTCTTATATTTAACAGCGATCACTTTTCAGTTAAGTTTCAGCACTTAAGAAGAATTGTGTATTGATTACAGTATTCAACCAAAAGTATTAAGTAGAATAAACAAAAAAAATACTAAGAGGGATAACATATTAAGCTGCTCATCAACAGTCAGGGTGAGGGCTGATCAAGTCACCATTTTTCATAGTGTTCATTTCACTTTAACAGGTTTCCTTTTTGGTGCTCAGTTAGTTGTCACCTATCAAGGAGAACAAGTGGTATTTGTCCCTTTGGGATTGGCTTATTTCACTCAACATAATGTTTTCCAAATTCCTAACAGGGATCACTTTTCAGTTAAAATTTAAACACCTAAGAATAGGTGGTCTTCCCAGGCCAAAGAAAATGAACACACCACCAGTAAGTTGTTTATTTTTGTTTGCATTATATTGTGATATAGCAGATTTATGAGTGTATTTTATTAAAATTGTGAAATAAATATTTGACAACATAAAATTATGATTATAAAGCATTAGAAATATCAAGCCTGATATCAAATTTGTTTCTAGTCTCTGTGCTGCTATAACAGTAACATGTTTATCATGTTATTCAAATTGGAACATAGAATCTCCTAAATTTTTGTAAAACATAAAGTCTGAATTTGTATTTATTGGTCTTATCGATGATATAGTAGAGGTGGTTCATTACCAACATAGTTATATACACTGAACTAGTAAAAAGTTGGGGCCAGCACTGTGGCACAGTGGGTTAATGCACTGGCCTGAAGTGCTGGCATCTCAAATGGGTGCCGGTTTGAGACCTGGCTGTTCCACTTCTTTTTGGTTTTTTTTTGTTTGTTTAAACTTTTATTTAGTAAAAAAGTACAGCTTATGGATTACAATGGCTTCCCCCCCCATAACTTCCCTCCCACATGCAACTCTCCCATCTCCCGCTCCCTCCATTCCATTCACATCAAGATTCATTTTCAATTCTCTTTATATAGGAGATCAATTTTGCATATATTAAGTAAAGATTTCAACAGTTTGCAGCCACATAGAAACACAAAGTGAAAACTACTGTTTGAGTACTAGTTATAGCATTAAATCACAATGTACAGCACATTAAGGACAGAGATCCTACATGGGGAGTAAGTGCACAGTGACTCCTGTTGTTGACTTAACAAATTGACACTCTTGTTTATGGCGTCAGTAATCTCCTTAGGCTCTTGTCATGAGCTGCCAAGGCTATGGAAGCGTTTTGAGTTCTTCAACTCCGATCTTATTTAGACAAGGTCATAGTCAAAGTGGAAGTTCACTCCTAGCTTAAGAGAAAGGTACCTCTTCTTTGATGGCCTGTTCTTTCTACTAGGATCTCACTAGAGGAGATCTTTCATTTAGGTCCTTTTTTTTTTTTGCTAGAGTGTCTTAACTTTCCATGCCTAAAAAACTCTCATGGGCTCTTCAGCCAGATCCAAATGCCTTAAGGGCTGATTCTGAGGCCAGAGTGCTGTTTAGGACAGCTGCCATTCTATGAGTCTGTTGTGTATCCTGCTTCCCATATTGCATCATTCTCTCCCTTTTTTATTCTATCAGTTAGTATTAGCAGACATTAGTCTTTTTTTAACTTTTATTAAATATATATAAAATCCAAAGTTCAGCTTATGGAGTACAATGACTTCTTCCTCAATGACTTCCCTCCCACGCACAATCCTCCCCTTTCCTGCTCCCTCTCCCCTTCCATTCACATTAAGATTCATTTTCAATTCTCTTTATATACAGAAGGTCAGTTTAGCATATATTAAGTAAAGGTTTCAACAGTTTGCACCCACACAGAAACACAAAGTGAAAAATACTGTTTGAGTACTAGTTATAGCATTAAATCACACTGTACATCACTGTACACACTGTGTGTCTTGCTCCCATGTTGGATTGTTCTCTCCCTTTTTGATTCTATCAGCTAGTATTTGCAGACACTAGTCTTGTTTCTGTGATCCCTTGGGCTCTTAGTCCTATCATTATGATCAATTGTGAACTGAAGTTGATCACTGGGACTAGTGAGATGGCATTGGTACATGCCACCTTGATGGGATTGAATTGGAATAACCTGGTATGTTTCTAACTCTACCGTTTGGGGCAATTCAGCTTGAGCATGTCCCGAATTGCACATCTCTTCCCTCTCTTATTCCCACTCTTATATTTAACAGCAATCACTTTTCAGTTAATTTTCAACACTTAAGAATAACTGTGTATTGCCCTTCGGCTCCGAGCTAACCCTCCGGAGGGCAGTGTCATCTGGGCGGCGCTGCCAAGACCTCCACCCAGGACGGCTCCCCCTCCCCAGGCCTCTCCCCTCTTGCCCGCGAGACCCCTCATCTCGTAGACCGCTGGAATCTGATATCGTGGGGGTGAGGTGAGAGCAGACCCAGGGAGGGAGGTTACCACTGAGGAGCTGCAGCCGCTATCAAGATGATAGAAGTACTGACAACAACTGACTCTCAGAAACTGCTACACCAGCTGAACACTTTGTTGGAACAGGAGTCTAGATGTCAGCCAAAGGTCTGCGGCTTGAGACTAATTGAGTCTGCACACGATAATGGCCTCAGAATGACTGCACGGCTGAGGGACTTCGAAGTGAAAGATCTTCTTAGTCTCACTCAGTTTTTTGACTTTGACACGGAGACATTTTCTCTAGCTGTGAATTTACTGGACAGATTTCTGTCTAAAATGAAGGTACAGCCCAAGCACCTTGGATCTGTTGGTCTGAGCTGTTTTTATTTGGCTGTAAAATCAATAGAAGAGGAAAGGAATGTGCCACTGGCAACTGACTTGATCC
The DNA here is from genome assembly GCF_051225735.1 of Oryctolagus cuniculus. Lineage (NCBI taxonomy): Eukaryota > Metazoa > Chordata > Mammalia > Lagomorpha > Leporidae > Oryctolagus > Oryctolagus cuniculus. Next base: position 97,334,153 of record NC_142868.1, read on the forward strand.
GGATAAGTCAGTATATGTTCACGGTTTCAGACTTGATGAGAATGGAAAAGATTGTATTGGAGAAGGTGTGTTGGAAACTCAAAGCTACTACTGCCTTTCAGTTTCTGCAACTCTATTATTCACTCATTCAAGAGAACTTGCCATTTGAAAGGAGAAATAACCTTAATTTTGAAAGACTGGAAGCTCAACTTAAGGCATGTCACTGCAGGATCATATTTTCTAAAGCAAAGCCTTCTGTGTTGGCTTTCTCTATCATTGCCTTGGAGATCCAAGCACAGCAGTGTGTGGAGTTAACAGAAGGAATAGAATGTCTTCAGAAACATTCCAAGATAAACGGCAGAGATTTGACCTTCTGGCAAGAACTTGTATCAAAGTGTTTAACTGAGTATTCATCAAACAAGTGTTCAAAACTGAATGTTCAGAAGTTGAAATGGATTGTGTCTAGGCGTACTGCTCGGCAATTGAAGCATAGTTACTACAGAATAGCTCACCTTCCAACAATTCCTGAAATGGTTCCTTAATTCATGAACTTGGATCATTGTTATTCTCCATAAAGGAAATTATCAGTGCTATAATTTTCTTTTACAATGGAAGAATTAAAATATCATTTCTTTTCAAAGTAAACAAAATGGAGTTGCAATAGCAAAGGGGAAGTTTCTACACTGATTTGTTCAGCTAATATTTGAAGACATTTAGTATATACAGAACCCTAAGGGTAAGGAATTATCTAACCTCTGATATGTATGTTAGGCATTTCATTAATCAGCATAAAAAAAAAGTATGTCCTCAACAACCCAAGTTTTAAAAGTAGCATTAAAATCATATTTTCTTATTGAACATCATCTTGCTCTCTGAAGACCTAAGCTCTGGCTCATTTAAAGATACACTAGCTGAGTAGGACAATAGGACCAAACTTTTGGATATTTGGACTAATTTGAGAATGTTAGCTTATAAGCAAAATCAGTATGAAGTTTGATAGTGTATTTAAAGAAAAAGAAGATACAGCCAATCAGTCTTGATGTTGGGTGTCTGGAAACTGCAAGGGCGTCTCAACACTGTAGTTACTATAATATTTGGAATTCTGGGAAAGTAGTTACATGCATAAAAGATAAACTTGGGGTCACTGGATATATATTCTTGCCATTTAAATTTCTTAACTAGTAATAATGATTTACCTTTTTCCATTCAAAATTAAATTAACATTTAACATATCTATGATTATGAAATTTAACCTGAACAGTTAGTTCACTTTTAATAGTAATATTTCACAGATGTCTGATAAGTTGGGTTTTTTTTGTTGTTGTTGATTTAAGGAGGATTATTACAGCAACAACAATGAAAAACTCTGAACCCTACAGCCCTGAGCTATGGATTCCATGATGTTTTCATGAGTTTAGATTTCAAGCCTTAAAACTTTACAACTAGATGAATATGATGTTCTCATGCTTGGGGAAACTGCCTAATTAGTATTATGCTATAGTGGAATTATGTTTAGATATAAATTCATCTATGAAGCAGTAAATCAAAGTTAAAAGCATAAATATGAAGCACTAATCACAAGCTTTGGAAAGTAAACTGTGAATCTTCATTTCTTAACATTGATTTAACTTTCTATATTTGATTGATATACTTAGGTAGTATTGAAAATGCTAACCTACATAATTTAAATGTTTTAAATTATGAGGTTTTCATCAAAATAACATTTCACAGATGCACTTTTAAGATACAACAAAGGTTAGTGTTTTAGGCAGTTTAAATGGTTTTCTGTTGCCCAAAATGCGAATAATGTAATCCTGAGAAGGGGAAAGGGGACACAAATTTGAAGGCATTTTGTAGAAAACAAACAAAAAAAAACAGTAAGTTTGGCAAGTTCATAATCTTTAATATTTTCTCAAGAAAACAGATGATGTTTGTATGTGTGATAAGATCTTTTATATAGAATCTACTGCCCCAGTCTAGTCCAATCAAGAAAATTGTTTTCTATTTTATTAGTTGCTCAAATTATCACTCTGAGGACTTACTTTACTCCACTAAAGTAAGTTCAGACTAGATTTAACACTCCAGAAGTCTTTACTGAGTATTGTTTTCAGAAAATTGTCATTGCTTCTAATTTAGATTAGAATAATATTCTAAAGAATATGCTTTCACTAATGACCTTACTGCGTCTTAAGAAAAGTCAGTCGACACCTTCATAAGTAGATCACTGAGGCAGTGTTCAAGAAACAGTCTTCAGTCAGTCAGTGAATGTAAGGAGGTGTACAGTGTGATGGTGTCATGGATGATTAATGGAGCAGTGCATAGCCTGCGTTCATTCAGAGTGGCTGTGATCATTTCTGACATGATGTTGTGGACAAATACGCAATAAAAAATAAAAACCAAAAAAAAAAGAATAACTGTGTATTGATTACAGTATTCAACCAAAAGTATTAAGTAGAACAAACAAAAAATTACTAAGAAGGATAACGTATTAAGTTGTTCATCAACAGTCAGGGTAAGCGCTGATCAAGTCACCGTTTCTCATAGTGTTCATTTCACTTTAACAGGTTTCCTTTTTGGTGCTCAGTTAGTTGTCACCGATCAGGGAGAACATATGATATTTGTCCCTTTGGGACTGGCTTATTTCACTCTGCATAATGTTTTCGAAATTCCTAACAGGGATCACTATTCAGTTGAAATTCAAACACCTAAGAATAATTGTGTGTTAATTACAGAGTTCAACCAATTGTACTAGAACAGAAAAATACTAACATGGATAAAGTATTACATTGTACATCAAAAGACAGGACAACAGCTGATCAAGTCACTGTTTCTCATCGTGTCCATTTTACTTCAACAGGTTTCCCCTTTGGTGTTCAGTTAGTTGTCACCAATCAGGGAGACCATATAATATTTGTCCCTTTGGGCCTGGCTTAGTTCACTCAGCATAATGTTTTCCAGACTCCTCCATCTTGTTGCAAATGACCGGGTTTCGTTGTTTTTGACTGCTGGATAGTATTCTATAGAGTATATGTCCCATAATTTCTTTATCCATTCTACTTTTGATGGGCATTTGGGTTGGTTCCAGGTCTTAGCTATTGTGAATTGATTGAGCTGCAATAAACATTAATGTGCAGACAGCTTGTTTGTTTGCCAATCTCATTTCCTTTGGGTAAATTCCAAGGAGTGGGATGGCTGGGTTGAACAGTAGGGTTATATTCAGGTTTCTGAGGAATCTCCAGACTGACTTCCATAGTGGCTTGACCAGTTTGCATTGCCACCAACAGTGGGTTAGTGTCCCTTTTTACTCACATCCTCTCCAGAATCTTTTGTTGGTAGATTTCTGAATGTGAACCATGCTAACCGGGGTAAGGTGAAACCTCATTGTGGTTTTGATTTGCATTTCCCTGATTGCTAGTGATCTTGAACATTTTTTCATGTGCCTGTTGGCCATTTGGATTTCTCTTTGAAAAATGTCTATTGAGGTCCTTGGCCCATCTCTTAAGTGGGTTGTTTGTTTTGATGTTGTGGCGTTTCTTGATCTCATTGTTGATTCTGGTTATCAACTCTTTATGTGTTGCATAGTTTGCAAATATTTTTCCCATTCTGTCAGTTGCCTGTTCACTCTCCTGACTATTTCTTTTGCAGTACAAAAACTTCTCAATTTGATGCAATCCCAAATGTTAATTTTGGCTTTGACTACCTGTGCTTCTGGGGTATTTTCCAAGAAGTCTTTGCCAGTACCTATATCTTGCAGGGTTTCTCCAATGCTTTCTAATAATTTGATGGTGTCAGGTCATAGATTTAAGTCTTTAATCCATGTTGAGTGGATTTTTGTGTAAGGTGAAAGGTAGGCGTCTTGCTTCATGCTTCTACCTGTGGAAATCCAATTTTCACAGCACCATTTATTGAATAGACTGTCCTTACTCCAGGGATTGGTTTTGGATCCTTGATCAAATATAAGTTGGCTGTGGATGTTGATTGATTTCTGGTGTTTCTATTCTGTTCCATTGGTCTATCCATCTGTTTCTGTATCAGTACCATGCTCTTTTGATAACAACTGCCCTGTGGTATGTCCTGACATCTGGTATTGTGATGCCTCCAGTTTGTTTTTGTTGTACAAGATTGCTTTAGCTATTCGAGGTCTCCTGTGTCTCCATATGCATTTCAGCATCATTTTTTCCAGATCTGAGAAGAATGTCTTTGGTATCTTGATTGGTATTGCATTGAATGTTTAAATTGCTTTTGGGAGAATGGACATTTTGATGATGTTGATTCTTCTAATCCATGAGCATGGAAGATTTTTCCATTTCATGGTATCCTCTTCCGTATCTTTCTGTAAGGTTTTGTAATTTTCATCGTAGAGATCCTTAACATCCTTGGTTAAGTTTATTCCAAGGTATTTGATTGTTTTTGTAGCTATTGTGAATGGGATTGATCTTAGAAGTTCTTTCTCAGCCATGGCATTGCCTGTGTATATATAGACTGTTGATTTTTGTGCATTGATTTTATATCCTGCTACTCTGCCAAACTCTTATATGAGTTCCAATAGTCTCTTAGTAGAGTTCTTTGGGTCCCCTAAATAAAGAATCATATCATCTGCAAAGAGGGATAGTTTGAGTTCTTCCTTCCCAATTTATATCCCTTTAATTTCTTTTTCTTGCCTAATCGCTCTGGCTAGAACCTCCAGAACTATATTGAATAGCAGTGGTGAGAGTGGACATCCCTGTCTGGTACCAGATCTCAGTGAAAATGCTTCCAACTTTTCCCCATTCAATAGGATGTTGGCCGTGGGTTTTTCATAAATTGCTTTGATTGTATTGAGCAATGTTCCTTCCATACCCAGTTTGTTTAGAGTTTTCATCATGAAAGGGTGTTGTATTTTATCATATGCCTTCTTGGCATCTATTGAAATAATCACATTGTTTTTCTTCTGTAGTCTGTTAATGTGGTGTATCGCATTGATTGTTTTACGCACATTGAACCATCCCTGCATGCCAGGGATAAATCCCACATGGTCTGGGTGGATGATCTTTGTGATGTGTTGTTGCATTCTATTGACCAGAATTTTATTGAGGATTTTTGCATCTATGTTCATCAGGGATATTGGTTTGTAATTCTCTTTCAATGCTGCATCTTTTCCCAGCTTAGGAATTAAGGTGATGTTGGCTTCATAGAAAAAATTTGGGAGGACTCCCTCTTTTTTGATTGTTCTGAATAGTTTGAGAAGAATTAGAGTCAGTTCTTCTTTAAATGTCTGGTAGAATTCAGCAGTGAATCCATCTGGTCCTGGGCTTTTCTTTGTTGGGAGGGCCTTTATTACTGTTTCCATTTCTGTCTCAGTTATGGGTCTGTTTAGGTTTTCTATGTCTTCCTGGTTCAATTTAGGTAGGTTGCATGAGTCCAGGAATCTATCCATTTCTGATATGTTTCCCTGTTGCTGGCATACAGGTCGTTGTAGTAATTTCTGATGATTCTTTTTATTTCTGTGGTGTCTGTTGTTACATTTCCTTTTTCATCTCTGATTTCATTGATTTGGGTCTTTTCTCTTATTTTTTTTAGTTAGTTGGGGCAATCGGGTGTCAATTTTGTTTATTTTTTCAAAAAACCAGCTCCTCGTTTGGCTGATTTTTTGTAATTTTTTTTATTCAATACTGTTAATTTCTTCTCTGAATTTAATTATTTCTCTTCTCCTACTAGATTTGGGTCTGGTTTGCTGCAGATTTTCTAGATCCATGAGATGCATTGAATGCTCATCTATTTGGTGCCTTTCCAATTTCTTGATGTAGGCACCTATTGATATAAACTTTCCTCTTAACCCTGCTTTTGCTGCATCCCCATACGTTTTGGTATGTTGTGCTGTTATCCTCATTTACTTCCAGAAAATTTTTGATTTCTCTTTTAATTTCTTCTATGACCCATTGTTCATTCAGGAGCATGTTGTTCAATCTCCCTGTGTTTGCATACGCTCTAGGGATTCCTGAGTTGCTAATTTCCAAACTTCATTCCTTTATGGTCTGAGAAACTGCATGGTATGATTCTAATTCTTTTAAATTTGCTGAGACTTGCTTTATGGCCTAGTATGTGGTCAATCCTAGAGAAGGTTCCATGTACTGCTGAGGATAATGTAAATGCTTTCTGTGTAGGATGAAAAGTTCTGTAGATATCTGTTAGATCCATTTGGGCTATAGTGTTGTTTAAACCTACTGTCTCCTTGTTGATCTTCTGTCCTGTTGATCTGTCTATTTCTGAGAGTGGAGTATTGAAGTCCCCCAGTACTATTGTAGTGGGGTCTAAATCTCCCTTTAAGTCCCTTAACAAATCTTTTAAATAAACCTGTGCCCAGTAGTTAGGTGCATATATGTTGATAATCATTGTATCTTCCTGTTGAATTGATCCCTTGATCATTATATAGTGCCCCTCTTTGTCTCTCTTAAGTTTTTGTGGTAAAGTTTACGTTCTCTGATATTAAGATGGCTACATCCACTCTTTTTTCATTTCTGTTGGCACGGTATATCTTTTTCCAGCCTTTCGCTTTCAGTCTGTATGCATCTTTGCTGGAAAGATGTGTTTCTTGTAAGCATCAAATAGATGGGTTTTGTTCCTTTACCCAGTCAGCCAATCGGTGTCTTTTAACTGGACACTTCAGGCCATTAACGTTCAATGTGACTATTGCTAAGTAGTAACTTTGCCCTGACATTTGCCAAAGATATTTTCTAATATATGTTTTGAACTTCCTGTGATCTTTTGCTGTGAGGTTTCCTTCCTTTACCTTCTTTCATATTGATGACCGTGTTTGTGTGTTTCTGTGTGTAACGCATCTTTAAGCATCTGTTGCAGGGCTGGACGAGTGGCAAAAAATTCTTTCAATTTCTGTTTGCTATGAAAGGTCTTTATTTCACCTTCATTCACAAATGATAGCTTAGCAGGATATAATATTCTGGGCTGGCAGTTTTTCTCTCTTAGTACCTGGGCTATATCTCGCCATTCCCTCCTAGCTTGTAGGGTTTCTGATGAGAAGTCAGCTGTGAGTCTGATTGGAGATCCTCGGAGAGTAATCTGACGTTTCTCTCTTGCACATTTTCGGATCTTTTCTTTATGTTTCACTGTGGTGAGTTCTATTAGCTTCCTGTACTAGGATGTCTCTGTCCTTCTCCAAACCTGGGAAATTTTCTGCTAGTATCTCACTAAAAAGGCCTTCTAATCCTTTCTCCCTCTCCATGTCTTTAGGAACTCCTAGAACTCGAATTTTTGGTTTTTTAATAGTATCTTGAAGATTCCCAACAATATTTTTTAGATTTCTAATTTCCTCTTCTTTTCTTTGCTCTGACTGTATATTTTCCTGTGCTCTGTCTTCTAAGTCCAATATTCTCTCTTCGCTTCACCCATTCGGTTTTTAAGGCTCTCTAATGTGTTTGGCATTTGATCAATTGAATTCTTCATTTCATTATGATTTCTCATCACTTTTGCAGTTTACTGTTTTACTAGTTGTTTCATTTCATTTTGATTCCTCCTTAATATTTCATTTTCGCGTGAGAGATTTTCTATCTTGTCCATTAAGGATTTCTGTAGTTCAAGAATTTGTTTTTGAGAACTTCTTAATGTTGTTATCAATTTTTTGAGATTCGCTTCTTGCATTTCTTCTATCTCATCATCTTCATAATCTTGAATTGGGGTGCCTATGTCATTTGGGGTGTCATAGTGTCTTCCTTGTTCTTGTTACCTCAGTTTCTGTGTTTGTTGTTTGGCATATTGGAGATGTTTGGTTTCTTCTCGTTAACCTGTGACTCTAGATTAAATGGACTGTCTGCTTTTGATGGATCCTTAGAGGCTGTGATGGGTGTGGCCAGAGAGTTCTGTTTGGTTCTTTGGGGATAAGGGTGTGCCAAAGGTGACTCACCCAGATTGTTCTCTCACTTGCTCACTCTCTCTCATTCTCTCTCTTTTTTTTTCTGACTCAGTTGGGAAGTAATTCCACACAGCTGAGTGGAATTGGGGGTAGTTGATGTATGAAATCTCACACCTGTGGGTATTTGTCTGGTTACCCCTGGGACCACACAAAGAGTTTATGCAGCCCTCAGTGTGGTCTCAAATTTTTCAATAGTCTCTCCCCAGTTTGCCCAAGTTGCCGAGTTTGTGTACTTGGTGAGTTCTCTTGCCCACCTCAGATTTTCAGTCTCAGTTTGTTAGCTCCTCACTTTCACTAACTAGGTCTTAACCTCCTGTTATTTCTCCCCACCAGAGTCAGGTTTTTCTGCTTGGCTAATGGCCAGCGCCTCTTTCCATATGTAAAATGGTGCCAGCTCTTTGTCTTGCTCAGCTTTGTAAGGTGAGTGGAGAGAGAAGTTAATGTCCGTGCCAGTTCCCTTTATTTGCTTGTTTTTTCTCTCCTCCAGTCTGCCTGGTGAGCTTTCCCCAGTGGGGCTTTCGTTCCCTCTAGGCTTTTTCTGCCTTTCCCCGAAATGTCTTGGGTTACTGAGGTTTTTATCTCACCTCCCCTTCCAGCGCTAGCGCGCAGACTCTGCAGTGTGGCTTCTGCAGCGGCGCAGCTTCTTGGTCTCGGTTTCAGCTTCTGCTTCTGTGGTGGCGCAGCTCCCGTGGCTCAGCTTCCATGTGGTGGGCTACCTTGCTCTCCTCGTAGGTCCTCCGTGTCACCTCCACTAGATCTGGGAGAGTTTCCTCTGCAATTTTTCCCTGAGCCTTTTCCTGTGGCTACAGTAACTCCACTTTTATTAAACTGTCTTTTCCCGGACTATCAGTGCGTGCCCTCACTATTCCTCCATCTTGGCTCTGCCTGTTTGTTTTTTTGACAGGCAGAGTTAGACAGTGAGAATGGCTGATCCAAAGCCAGGAGCCAAGTGCCCATATGGGATGCTGGCACTGCAAGCTGGAACTTTAACCTACTGTGCCACAGCGCTGGTCCTGGATCTTTTTAAAATATTTATTTTTCAACATTTTTTCTCCTTACTTGCTAGTATAGCATTCTCCCTTGGTGCTGCTGCTCTCTGTGGACTTGTCCTCCTCAGCCTCTGACTAGAGCACAGCCACCTCTCCAATGCTGACATCCTCTGACACATGTTTCACTCTTCTGTTCTCTCTAAACTGCAGACTCTTGGGCAACCTGACTTTCATGCATAAACTTGCATAGACACACACACCTGAGGACTCCAGAGTCTTGGATTTCAGGTTGTAATTAACTTTCATTTTCAGAGGACTGGTGAAAAAAGCAAGTCTGGAAGCCAGGGTGTAGCCTTGTGGTTCAGATGCCTGTGTCCCACATTGGAGTTTCTGGGCTTGATTCCCGGTTCCAGCCCCTGCCTCCAACTTCCTGATCATGCAGACCCTGGGAGCTAGCAAGTGATGGCTCAGATGATTGGGTTCCCTGCTCCTGGGCAAGCCCTGGCCACTGTGGACATTTCAGCAGTGAACTAGAGGGTGAATACCACTTCTCTGTCTACTTGTTCATTTCTTTGCATCTCAAATTAAAAAACAAAACAAGTATGTTTGTATCATCCATTAAAATAACTTCCTCATTGGAAAAAAGTAGTTTCATTGTTAAATTTGGGGAAAAATAATGCTTCTTGGTTTTAAATGATATTTGAATAATGCATAACTGTAAATCAGACTTCCATAGTGGATAAGGAAGAGAAAGATGGAAGCAATAATTTTTACTTCTGGCTTTGGTACTTGTCATGTAACCTTGAAAAATTCCTTTAAACTCATGGGGCCTGAGTGTCCTTAAAATTACAGGCTCATCGAGTTGAGGCAGGTGATGTAAGGGGAGGTGGCAGGAAGCTGAGAGCTTTCCTTGTTTCTGTGCCGACAGAGCTAAGTGACATTAGCAAGTCATTTGACCCCTCTGGATCTTCCTCCCTTGTGAGATAAGATTGTCTTTATAGTTAAAGGATTTATTCTACACAGTCCTATCTTATGGTAAGGTTCACATGACTGTGAAGTGTTTTATAAACTGGCAGTGTAATAATCGAGTTGACACTGAAGATGAAATGTTAAACAGCATAGCACTTCTAAGGCTTGTAGTTCTATTAGGAGCTACACAGAAACATTTAAGTTCATGGGCATTTTTAAATTTAAAAACAGAATCATTGAATCATTGTTCAGAATCAGTATAGTTACTAAAATTCTTATTTATAATCACTGAGATTGGTAGTGTAATTACTGATAGCATACTCCTAGTGTTGTATATTTTAGTTTATACAATACTTAGACTATATAAAATATAGGTAGCATGGGAAGTGGGATACACAGCAGTCTCGTAGAATGGCAGATGTCCTAAACAGCACTCTGGCCTCAGAATCAGCCCTTAAGGCACTTGGATCTGGCTGAAGAGCCCATGAGAGTATTTTAGGCATGGAAAGCCACTCTGGCAAAAAAAGAAAAAAAAAAGGACCTAAATAAAAGATCTCTGTGAGTGAGATCCCAGTAGAAAGAATGGGCCATCAAAGAAGGAGGTACCTTTTTCTGAAGGGAGGAGCGAACTTCTACTTTGACTATGACCTTGTCTAAATAAGATCGAAGTCAGTGAACTCAAGAGGCTTCCATAGCCTTGGGAACTCATGACTAGAGCCTAAGGAGATTACTGATGCCATAAACAAGAGTGTCAAATTGTTAAATCAACAACAGGAATCACTGTGTGCTTGCTCCTTTTGTGGGATCTCTGTCCTTAATGTGTTGTCCAATGTGAAGTAATGCTATAACTAGTACTCAAACAGTATTTTACACTTTATGTTCTGTGTGGTGCAAACTGATGAAATCTTAATATATACTAAATCGATCTTCTGTGTATAAAGATAATTGAAAATGAATCTTGATGTGAATGGAATGGGAGAGGGAGTGGGAGATGGGAGGGGTGTGGGTGGGAGGGAAGTTATGGGGGGGGAAGCCTTTGTAATTCATAAACTGTACTTTGGAAAATTATATTTACTAAATAAAGTTTTAAAAATTAAATAAAAAATAAATAAAAATATAGGTAGCAATATTTAATGCTTCTCTTACTTTTACTGGATTGGATTATAGCATACGTTAATAAACCTTTTTTAAAGATTTATTTATTTATTTGAAAGACAGAATTATAGAGAGAGACACATAAATAGACAGAGATGTTCTGTCTGCTGTTTTACTCCCCATGTGGCTGCAAGCAGCTGGAGCTGGGCTAATCCAAAACCAGGTGCTTCTTCCAGGTCTCCCACATGGATTCAGGGGCCCAAGTATTTGGGCCATCTCCTGCTGCTTTCCCAGGCATATTAGCAGGTAACTAGATTAGAAGCAGAGCAGCTGGGACATGAACCAGTGCCCATAAGGTATGCCAGCACTGCAGGTGGTGGCTTTACCTTATATGCCACAGCACCAGCTACAGCCTATTCATTTTAAATTAACTAAAGATTGTCCACTGTTCAGCCTCCAGGATTTGGCTTGGCCCAGCCTCTGCTGTTGTGGACATTTGGGGAGTGAACCAGAGGTTGAAAGATCTCTCTTCTTATGTCTCTCCCTATCTAACCTTGCCTTTCAAATAAATAAATGAGTCTTTGAAATAAAAATACATACATACACACACACACACACACACGGTACCAACACAGTGGGTAAAGCCATGGCCTGCTGTGCCAGCATCCCATATGGGTGCTGATTCAAGTCCCAGCTGCTCCACTTCCAATCTATCTCCCTGCTAATGTGCCAGGGAAAGCGTCAGAAGGTGGCCCAAGTGCTTGAACCACTACATTCATATGGGAGGCCTGGAAGAAGCGCCTGGCTTTAGCTTGGCTCAGCTGAGGCCAATTTGGGAAGTGAACCAGCAGATGGAAGATCTGTCCCTACCCCTTCTCTGTAACTCTGCCTTTCAAATAAATAACAGATTTTAAAATTGGGGGAAAAGGGCAGTTCTGTTGCCTTCCCTTTACCTAGAGTAACATAATCAAAATGTGTTAGGCAAATGAATAAGGGAAATTCTGAGATCATGCATTGACCACAGAAGAGAATGGATTCCCTGTACATTTTCTGGAAGCCCATGCTAGTTGGAACCAAGGGAAGGATAACAAAAAAGGGGAGGCCTATATCCCTCTTATTTGTCTTCTTTGTTCATTGGAGCAGTGGAGAGTTGAGTACTGTAACATTGGTGTTTGTCTCCATACAGATCACTTCTATTTTGCTGGTTCTTTTTTTTTTTTGCATTTCTTTTTTATTTATTTTAAGAGATTTATTTGAAAGGCATAGAGACGGGGGTCTTCCATCTGCTGGTTTGATCCCCCAATGTTTGGGTGAGGCTGAAGACCCACGCGCCCCCACCCAGGTCTCCTGCGTGGTGTGGGGTCCAAGCACCTGTCCATCACCGCTGCACTCATTGGCTGGAGTGGGATAGGAAGTGGGGTGGCAGGGACGCAAACTGGCGCCCATGATGTGGGCCCTGCAGGCTGTGGTTGCACCCCCATGCCACGGCACCGACCTTGATAAACCTTTCTTTAAAGTGGAATTAGGGGTAAAAATGGTGTGAGGTACACATGCGGTTCCATTGTGAGAGGGGCTGAGGCCCCGTGGGTGCCCGGGGGCCAACAGGAACACCTGCAGCCTTGGCCCACAGGTCCTGTGCATCTCCCCTCTGCTTCTTTCCACCCATGGGCCAGGCCCAGGACCCAGTGGTGCCTCAGGGATTTCTGCCCTGAACTGGTCACTTTAGGTCACTTTGTGATCCCTGACCTCTGCCCAAGGAAGGAAGCAGGAAGTGGCCCAGCAGGCTTCCCCTGACCTCAGGAGCCCCGTGCTGCAGTGCTGGCCCATGACCCGGGGAGCCCATGACCATTCTGGGCCAGCCATTGGGACCTGCGACCCCCGACCCTGGGCCCCAACCCCTTCGACGTCACCACCGCAGCCTGCTATTTAGCTGGTTCTTAATCCTCAAGAAGGGATTTAGGTCAATGTTCTATTCTCATCAAAGACCTTGATGTTTAATAAAAGATTCTGTTAGAATTTTAACCCTGGGTCATTCTAAAGATGTGCTGTGACTTAGGTTTAGAAAAGAGCATCTTCCTTGCCACGCTCATCTCAGCTCTGGGGGCTGTCAGTCAGTTCTCCCTGCACAGATTCAGTAATGCATGCTTCTTCTCTACTACAAAGATCTTATGTTGGTCATATTTCCAGTTACCAAAATCAAATCAACTCACACCTGGACTCTGAGTATTCAATGACATTATTTATCAAAATAAATGTATTCAAATATTCAAAGACCACTTCAAAGCTTAGCTGCCTTCAAGAGTTTTTGGCACTTGGAACAGCCACTGTGGTTTTCTACACACGAGCACTCACTATTTTAAATACCATTTAACAATTCAAACATCACTTCCGGTTCAGCAATACACAACAATAGAATGGATGATTCTACATAATAAACAAGTTACATTAGTTTGGACTTAAAACCTAGAACTAAAACCATGTGGTGACATGGATGGATTTAAGGAAAGATGTAGAGCTAGTTAGCTAAGGCCACAGAATCCCAGACCTATTGATTTTAAGTGAGTCTAGATCAACAGCATTCCATTGCATTATCTTCCATCTCAGAGTCCTGCTTTTCCAGTGAGACCCACCCCACTCAGACCACGTATTTCCTGCCTGTGTCTTCACGGTGGTGGAAGCTGTTCTGATACAGGTATCTCCTTGACAGTCACCAGCTTCCTGATTTACTACCTGAACTGGAATCAACAGTTGTGAGGGATGTTTTTCAAACACCCAGGCTGAATTGAATGTCAGTCTCTGGCAGTCAAAATCTTCTGCCTTAGGAAACAGAACATGTACTCTACTCTGGGGCTCCTTTTTCTTCTCATGGGGTTCTGTGGTGATCTGTGGTTTTCAACACAAGTCCTGCTAGCATTCTGACTCAAAAGAAAGACCAGGGAGTTCTTTCTGGGGGCTGGTGCTGTGGCATAGCAAGTTACACTGCTGCCTGCAGCACTAACATCCCACATGGATGCCAGTTTGACTCCCAGCTGCTCTACTTCTTCCCCAGCTCTTTGCTGGGTAAAGCAGCAGAGAATGGCCCAAGCGCTTGGTCCTCTGCCCCCACATGGGAGACCTGGAGGAAGGGAGTGAACCTCTGTCTTTCCCTCTTTTTTTCTCTCTGTAACTCTGCCTTGCAAATAAATACAACTTCAAAAAGTTATTCTCCATCAAGCAATACACCCTTTTCCAGGCAGCTGTAAAGCTGGGAGTTGTAGCTTCTTGTATATTTTGGATAATAAGAGTTTTGGTTTGAAAGCATGTTCATCTGAAACAAAGATCACTCATTATCCTTTGTTAGAGAAGGGGGCTCTGCTCTTTGAAAGTGAAAATCAGAAGCTGTAATGTGTGATGAGCTTCACCTGCCAGGTAGGGGGATACTTATTTGAAAGCCAGGACACCAGGAGAGGAAGCTTTTCAGATGCCTGGCCCTTGCTTTAGTCTTATGTCTTTGCTTCTTCTGTTGCTTCTTGATGTCAAGAGTGTACACTTTATGCTGAAATGAGGAATTGTGTCTTACCTCTTTTGGGCCTTTTTCTAAGAAGAGTGCATATATTTATCTTGGATATAAGGATAGCTTCTGGGGTGGGTGGATTTTTTTGGAAGTTTTCACAAGCCAGCCAGTAGCCTATATTTTCTTCACAGAATTCAGTTTTTAGAAAAGCCTCCAATACAGCCAGACCATCTGTAGGTAGGGAAGAGAAGGTAGAAAAAGAAAAAGAAACATGAGGAATATGAGGAAACTAATGATCAAATAATCCCTGTGCTTTTCTAGTACTAAGATTAGCTATTCTCTAGTTTTTACTCAATCCTGTAATCCTGTGGATTTAGCTCTTTAAAGACAAAGGTGCCAGTAGGCAAAATACTTAAGTTGGTTCCATACTACTAAAACATAAATACTTCAGTTTGTTTTAATGCCAACAATGTATTTACAGGAGAGGCATAAATCCTCAGGGAACTAAGTCTCTTGCAAACACTGCATGCAATGAAAAGCATCCTCAGCCTCAACCAAGAGCACTGCCATTGCAGAGCTGAAGGGTGATTTATCTTCCCCACATGGTGTGAATATGCTGAGAAATAAATGGAGATAAACAGAACTTCTAGGTTAAGTCGAATTCTCCTTGGTGAGCTGCTCATTTGAGGACACAGCCTTTCTGCACTCTTGTGATACTTGCAATGGATTAAATTCAAGTCTAATTCACATTTGCTGGCCAGCAGCTCCTGGAATGCTTCTGACCACAACAGTGCTTCCTTCAGGGAAGGTCTGCAAGAGCAGTTCTCTAATGAGTTGTGCTCAGAGCAGTTGCCCTCCCAGCTCAGCAGTGAGCTGTTCAGATTGCAAACACAGGAATCTCAACTTACTTGATGAAAGCTTGCTACCTGCTTTTCTTGCCAATTGTGGCCTTCCCAGGAATGGTGGAGTTTTGCCATAGGTAGCTCAACCCAGTCTTCAATACTCTTAATCTTAAAAAAAAAAAAGACAATTCACTAAGTGGTCATCCTTGAATACACTACTGAGCCTGAATGCATTTTTACCAAATAAAGTCACCTAATAGCTATAAACCAAAAGCCAACAACAGGCTTACCCACCTAATATTACACTCAGTCCCAAAGTACTGAGCAGTTTCATCAGTTCCTCAGAATGTAACAACGCTGTGAGGACTAAAGATAGGACTGCCCAAATTTTAATTATCAATACACTGCACAGCTAATAAAGCAGATGCTGTCTCTGGCCCACAAAAGGAGACAGTTTCCCTGCAAGGTTTACCACAATCGGGAGACATTTTGCTCCTGATGGAACCCGCAGCGGGACTGCCTTGAGCCAGCTCCTCTGCTTCCCTTTCCACCTTCGGTCCTGGATGGGCCAGAGACCACGCACAGGAGGTGCCATCAGTCACCCGTGTCCCCCTGTCCACCTGCAACGCTCCTGGGAGGCAGATGCCGCAGAACAGTGATTTGTTCCATGATTGCCACTGTGTGAGATCAGCCCATCATGAGAAAATATCCATGGACTCGAATGAGATATCAACGGCAGAAGCACTGCCCCCAGCAGCAGTGCAGGAGGGTGGATGATGGAAGCACAGCACAGCCAGAATCTCTAGGGACCCCGCAGGACTCTGCTGCCCTGGATGCCTACAGCAGGCAGCTGCACAAGGGCCCAGTGCGCCTCCAGAGCCCTCCTACCAAGCCCTTCCCCCTGTTTGCCCATGCAGACCACACAGATGCTGCGTCAGTGAGCAAATCAGCACCACACACTTGGTTTTCCTGCTAAGACTCGGCCTTCATTGCTTCCCCAAGTGCAGCACGTTCTGCAAGCCTCAGCCAGCAGGGCTGGCGGGAGAGGTGGGTGGTCACACTCACCAGGTCTGTCTCTTCTTCTCCTGCCCCTCCTGACTCTCGGGTCACCACCTGCATTCTAGCCCCAAGGTACAAAATGGACAAGAACCTAACACCACCCACGTCACCCGCACACACTGCAACTACCAGCTGCCCACCAATGACCACCACCTTTATAGCCAGCCCAGCATGGGGCGCGTCTGGCAGCCCTGGTCCTGCCCCAGGGCAGCGAAGATTGGCCCAAGGCCCCCCGCCAGGTCGAGCCTGAGCTGCCCTGCAGCAGATTCTGGAAGCAAGGGAGCTGCTGATGGCTGAGGCCCTGACTCAGAGCACACTTAGGGAGACCCCATGCCTGGCAAGGGCACTGGGGCCCTGGACTTTCCCAGGCTGCAGTCCTAGGGTGGAGGCTGGCTCGGCCCTTCTTCCCCCAGCCCTGCCCGCAGGTGGAGTGGGGTTCCCATGGGGGCATCTTCCTTTGTGGGAGAGCGGGTGAACCCCAAATGCCATGACTCCCGGTGCCAGGTGCTGGCCTGCAGCCTTCCGGGAGGGAGTAGGAGACAGTGACTTTGTGGGGAGGTGACACTTGAGCTGGGCCTGTATTTTGGGTTAGCTCTGGATGCACATCCCAGTGCGCCTGGACCTGCAGGGCTGCTGCAGGCCTCCTGGAGGCTCTGGGAGCCAGACGTCCTGGTGGTGAGGGCAGGAGGGCAGGAGGGCAGGAGGGCAGGAGGTCGAGGCGCTGAGCTCCTGTTGGGTGCACCAGGCACTTTGGAGCTGTTCAGAGTAAGGAGTCAAGGTCACCTCCTGAACCACTCCTGGTCCCAAACTCCTGGTTTGGGGTTTGCCAGAACCCTGAATTAGGGGTGTGGTGGGGGTGGTAGTGGTTGGCTTCAATGCACTTTATTTGTGAATTCTTCAAACACAGCTTCTCCCTACTCCTTCAGGCTTTCAGGTGATTGACAGGACAGAGTCCCTCAGCTGCAAAGTGACTGAATTTTGGAAACTACATCCAGAACTTCACAGTGTGTATTCAGTTGGTCATCCTTCAGGCCTGCAGGTGGACAGCAAGAGCAACAGTAAGGTATTAATCACTGTAGACACTCTCCTTTCTTTCCGGTAGACCCACCAAAAGAGAATGGGAGATGAGTACTTGAACATTGGAACCAGTCACCATGCTAAGGTGAGCTGCCAGTACTTGGAGCTTAGGAGTGGACATGGAGAGCAAAACATGCATTGCTACTAAAGAGGACAGTTAGGTATTTTACTGTGAAAAGGGAAATCATTTAGATGTGAGAAAGACACCTTAAGAAAAGGTCTGTATATTTATTTTTGTTTATTTGCAAGCAGAGAGAGCCCTTGCATTTACTGCTCATTCCTCAAATGTCTGCACCAACCAGAGCTGGGTCAGGCTGAAGCCAGGAACTCAGTGTGGGTCTCCCACATAGGTGGCAGGGACTCAAGTACTTGAGCCATCAGCTGCTGCCTCCCAGGGTTCTGTTAGCAGGAAGCCAGAAGCAGAAGCAGGGCTAGGGCTTGAGCCCCGGGCATTCTGACTGGGATGTGGAAGGCTTTCCCACTATGCCAAACACATGCTCCAGTAAGGTGTTTCAACACGTTTGCAAAATGTAAGAATGTGGTTTTAAATATATGCTCTTCATCTTAAAAATTTGCATAATCTTATATTCAGTTTCATATGATTCAATACTTATTATGAAATACAAGTAACATTTAGACACATGCTTTACTCACCAATACAAACCTCAGTAATTTTTTCACTTAGAACCTTGAATATTAGCATTCATTCAGACTGAAGTTCACTCATAGGCTGGGAATGCTGACAAAGAGACAGTAGGGAAAAAAAATCTAGATGTGTATCTGATACCTAATAAGATTCTGAACCTGACTGATAGAATCTGAGTAACTGTTCAGAGAGTCACTTCATACCTCTCCCCTCAGTAATGAGAAGACTGTGTCCTTTGGCCACTTTCACATGATGTTATGTAAATCTTACCTGAAAAGCCTTTTATAAATTCTGAAGTACCATACAGAAGCATATTATGCATTTCCATATGTGTGCAAAAAAGGCAATGTCAAAGGCATGGCTATTCCAGAGAGAAGTTAGGAGGATTAGCTCAGTTTGGAAGTGTGTAAGTACCATTAAATACCAACATATTTGAAACAGATTTATTGAGTGTGAAGTTCATGATAGATATTTAATGAATGCACTCTGGATAATAAGAAAATATCAGAAATAATTCCACACCCATCAGTGTTTAAACTCTTCAGACAGCTCCATGCCAGGGAAGTGCAGTGATCCCTGTAAATTAACAAAAATCAATCTGTGTATACCCATGGAAGCAACTGGTTTATATGCAGCCTATACTAGAGGTTTTTGTGTTTAGTAAAATTACTTGATTTTTTTAATGAATGCTTTCAGACTGATACCTGATACTGAATGGCAGACAATTTTTTCTGAAAAGTATGTGGTTGCAAAATATAAATATAAATCAGTTTATAATTTTTGTGTCTGAATATTTTTATGCATTGAGACAATACCTGCAATAATCAGAAGACTTTTCCTCAAAAAGTTGCTATATGGATGCATTTTCATTTATTTATGTAATGTATGTTTAGGTAAAAGGAAGAGAGAGAGAGAGAGATCTCTGTCTTTCATCTGCTGGCTCACTTCCAGATGGCCACAATAGCTGGGGCTGAGCCAGGCCGAAACCAGGACCCTGGAACTCTGTCCCAGTCCCCCATGTGGGTGCAGGAACCCAAACTCTTGGGCAATCTTTGCTGCTTTCCCAAGCAAAGAGCTGGATGAGAAGTGAAGGAGGTGAGTCTCAAAGCAGTGCCATAAGGCATGCTGCTGTTGCAGTTGGCAACTTACCCCTTTGTGCCACAATGCTGGCCCTGGATTGATGACATATTTAAGTGCTGCCACTGGCTTTTGGCTAAATAGGATGACTTAACATGTTTTCTACTCTGTGGAAGAGGAACAAATAAGGAAGTTGGTTGTAAAAGTTGCCCATGGAAACCACAGCCTGAGAAGGATGAATCAACTCACCTTGCATTTTCCACGTTGCATCTATACCACCCTTTTCTGGACAAACATCTGATTGTATGCCCTTGTGATGGAGGTTCTCAGGGTGCTGGAACTTGTTGTAAGTTTTTAAAAATATAGATTAAGAAGAAGGCAAATAAACAAAAAATTATAAACTGCTGCCAATACCAAGAAGAGATTATTGAGAGTAAAAGGTCACCTGTTGGAGCCAGCACTGTGGCACATCAGGTTAAAGCCCTGGCCTGAAATACAGGCATCCCATATGAGTGCTGGTAGAGTCCCAGATGCTCCACTTCCAGTCCAGCCTCGTGCTAATGCACCTGGGAAAACAGTAGAGGATGGCCCAAGTCCTTGGGCCTTTTCACCCAAGCTCCTGGCTCCTGGATTCAGCTCAGCTCAGCTCTGTCCATTGTAGCCATTTGGGGAGTGAACCAGCAGACAGAAGATTCTCTCTCTCTCTCTCTCTCTCTCTCTCTCTCTCTCTTTCTCTCTCTCTTTCTCTCTACCTCACTCTCTACCTCTCTATATAACTTTTTCAAATACATAAAATAATTTTTTTTTAAAAAAGGTATCCTGCCATACTTCTTTCTTCCCTGTTAATTACTAGGAATTAAACATTGTTACAGGGCCAGCACTGTGGCAAAATGGGTTATACCAGCACCTGCAGCGCTAGCATCCTCTATGGGCACCAATTGCATGTTCTACTACTGATCCAGCTCCCTGCTAACATACCTGGGAAAGCAGCAGAATATGGTACAAATCCTTGGGTCCTGCACCCAAGTGAGAGACCTGGATGAAATTTCCCTGACTCCTGGATTTTTTTAAAGATTTGTTTATTTGAGTTACACACACACACACACACACACACAGAGAGAGAGAGAGAGAGAGAGAGAGGTCTTCCATCTGATGGTTTACTCCCCAAATGGTTGCAATGGCTGGAGCTGCACTGATCTGAAGCCAGGAACCAGGAGCTTCTTCCATGTCTCCCACTTAGTTGCAGGGGCCCAAGGACTTGGGCCATCTCCTACTGCTTTCCCAGGCCATAAGCTGAAAGCTCAATCAGAAGTGGAGCAGCCGGGTCTTGAACCAGTGCCCTTATGGGATGCCAGTGCTTCAGGCCAGGGTGTTAATCTGCTGTGCCATAGCACTGGCCCCTCCCTACTCCTGGCTTTGCCCTGGCCCAGCCCCAGGTTTTCAGTAATTTGGGGAATGAACCAGCAGATGGAATACCTTTCTCAAGTAAATAAAACAAATCTTAAAAATATATAAATATATTTATGTAATAATCATGTTCATGGTTTAGAAATTTAGGGACCAAAATATATGCTTTTCTGTATATTGCTCTTTGCTTTGCTTTTTTCAATCATTAAGATGTTTTAGGTCCTGAATTTATCAGTGCTGTAAGCTTCTTTCTTGTATACCTTTGAAAGCTTAAGTGGTTTTTATTTTTATTTTTTAAAGGAAGATTCATGCATGTATTTGAAAATGTAGCAGAGTGGAAGAGAGATTATCTATCTGCTGGTTTACTCCTCAGGTGGCTGCAGTGGCCTGGGCTGGGCCAGACTGAAGACAGGAACTTCATCTGGGTGTCCCATGTGGGTGGCAGGGCCCCAGTTATCTTCTGTTGCTTTTCTGGGACCATTAGCAGGAAGCCAGATTGGAAGGGGAGCTGCAGGGACTCAGCTAGCACCCATATGGAATACCGGCATTGCAGGCAGCGTCTTACCTCATGCTACAGCATTGGCACCAAGTGGTCACATTTTACCTAGGGAAAAAAAAATTTAAAACCTAGGAAATTAAATGTCATGGGAAAAGGATGTGGTGAGTGGAAAAAATGAAAACTTTTAGTACCTAGTGGTTAGTCATATGAAAGAAGTGGGACACTTACCTATATTATTACCTTTAGTCCAGTTTGAGTTTCTTTAATTTTTTTTTTTTACTTAATTGGGAGGCAGAGGGAGAGAGAATGAAAATGCACTCTGATTCTCTGCTTTATTCCCCAAAATGCCTGCAACAGCCAGAACTGGGTCAGGCTGAAGCCAGGAGTGTGAACTCAATTTTTTTTATTTATTTGACAGGTAGAGATAAAGATAGTGAGAGAAACAGAAAGAAAGGTCTCCGTCTGCTGGCTCATTCCCCAAATGGCCACTACAGCTGGCACTATGCCAATTCAAAGCCAGGAGCCAGGTGCTTCTTCCTGGTCTCCCATGAAGGTGCAGGAGCCCAAGCACTTGGGCCATCCTCCACTGCCCTCCCAGGCCACAGCAGAGAGCTGGACTGGAAGAAGAATAACCAGGACTAGAACCCGGCACCCAAATGGGATGCCAGTGCTACAGGCAGAGGATTAACCAAGTGAGCCATGGCGCCAGCCCATGAACTCAATCTTAATCTCCCATGTGTAGGCAGAAACCTGAATACTTGAGCCATCAGTGCTGCCTTATAGGATCGGTATTTGCAGGAAGCTGGAGTTAGGAACCAGAGCTAGGCACTGAACCCCAGTACTCTGATGTAAGACTTGGGCATCTTTTTTTTTTCAAAGATTTATTTATTTATTTGAAAGGCAGAGTTACATAGAGAGAGAGAAGTCTTCCATCTGCTGGTTCACTTTCCAGTTGGCTGCAACGGCTGGAGCTGGGCTCATCCAAAGCTAGGAGCCAGGAGCTTCAAGGTCTCCCATGCATGTGCATGGGCCCAAGCACTTGGGCCATTTTCTACTGCTTTCCCAGACCATAGCAAGGAGCTGGATCAGAAGTGGAGCAACAAAGACTCAAACCAGTGCCCATATGGGATGCCCATAATGTTTTCTTTAATTGGAGAAATGTTCCTTTGATAGAATGAGTGTATGACCCCACAATATTCTCTACTTACTCATAATAGGGTCTGAGATGTAAAAGTCATGATTAATTTCTTAGAATAAAATTTACATACCCAGAAGCAAAGAGAGAAAATTAACCTTTTATTTTTCTCATGAATGAATCAAAGTTTAAAAACTAACACTTAACTTGTATTTTAGAGGAGTTAATGACTTAACCAACTCTTCTATTAGAAATACTACATTGTGGCCAGTGCTGTGGCACAGCAGGTTAAAGCACTGGCCTGAAGTGCCAGCATCCCATATGGACTCCGGTCCTAGTCCCGGCTGCTCCTCTTCTGATCCAGCTCTCTGCTATGGCCTGGGAAAGCAGTAGAAAATGGCCCAAGTCTTTGGGCTGTTCTGAGGCTCTTAGCGTAGTGAAGATATCTTAGATTCTCATTAGTGAAATCTTTAGAAATGTCAAAAAGCATGTAACTTTCTTTAACGATCTGAAACAGAGATGAGATCCATAAGGGCAGAACTGCTCAGCAGCCACACTTCAGGAATATGTATCTTTCTGATGATATCTTCATCTGCTTCTTGCAGTTGCAGCTAGTCTATGAGCTCTTGGTCTGTTTCCTGCCCTTGGGAGGGCCTAGGGTGCTCTATATTATCTGTAAGGATTCAAAATTTGTTGTATATTAGTGTCTAATCATAAAATTTCCAAAATGACAAGCTGGATGTAATAAACTATGCCAGAATGCAAAAAAAAAAAAAAGAAAAGAAAATACAAACATGGTGTACTGTCTATAAAGTACAGCGGTAAATCTGTATTATAGAGATACACATCTCTACACAATTCTCCGTTTCTTTCACTCTGAAAGTCTACATTCAGCTCTCGATGTTATGATTACTTAGGAATAGATTTCATATACTTTCATAATCAGTGAACTCGGAATTATTATTGTAGTATTGTACTGACTAAAACACTATGTTTATTCCACATTAAATAACATCATCGTATCTTTGGATTCCATTTGTCCTGCTACTTATGTATTCACAGGAGAGGGGAGGTGGGAGGAAAACCCAAAATCCATCAGGGTGGAGGAGGAATGTCAGAGGCTGTGGTTCTATTGTACTGCAGCTTTGGTTCTGGAAGAACACATTAATGGACCCAGATAGCTTGAAGCTAACTGAGGGCCTATGTACTGTACGCTTGTCTGTGGTACTGCATTTTCATTTATGTAAAATTTATTTTCTTCAAGTAATCTATTAATTTGGATGGAAATGAAGATGTTAAGGAATTTTCAGAATGGGTCTGTTTAACCCTCATTGGCTTTGTTTTTAGTCACTTAACTCAGAAAAGATAGAAAAATACATTTTGGGTTCTCTTCATCTCTACCATGGCACTCTTTGGTTAAGATTTGTCATTTTGTCATATTTGATTCTCCAGACTCCCTGAAAAATCCCCTACTTCATTAGATGGAGTCCGTGTCTCACCATGGCAGTGAAAAGTTTAAAATGTTCCAGCTTTGCATTTAGCTAGGTCATGGACACATGCCATGGCACTTGCCAGCCAATTGTGTCAGGGACATCATCTGAATCAGAATTACTTGCATGAAAAAAAGGAGTTGCAGATTCTTCCAGTGAAAGTGGAGAGGAGCAGGAGCTGCAGAACACTGCCAGGGGTGAGTGTGCCATGGGATGCCATGTGGTGGCTGGTGTCTGGGGTGCTGGTTCTACAGAAGATAGGGCTTATGGGGGCTGGTGCTCTGGCGTAGCAGGTAAGGCTGCCACCTGCAGTGCCAGCATTCCATATGGTCACCGGTTCGAGTCCCGGCTGTTCCACTTCCGATCCAGCTGTGCTATGGCCTGAGAAAGCAGTAGAAGATGGCCCACGTCCTTGGACCCCTGAACCCACATGGGAGACCTGAAAGAAGCTCCTAGCTCCTGGCTTTGGATCAGCTCAGCTCTGGCCATTGCATCCAATTGGGAGTAAACCAGCAGATGGAAGATTCTCTCTCTCTCTCTCTCTCTCTCTCTCTCTCTCTGCCTCTCCTCTCTGTGTAACTCTGACTTTCAAATAAATAAATCTTTTCTTTAAAAGAGCTTATGCTTACGGGTAGTGGTCATGGAAAATGTGTGGGACATTTTGCAGCAAGATTTTGGATGAATTTTCCAACTCCTGAACCTCCTAGAGATTAGAATAGACTTCTAATACATAACTTCCTCTTATGCTTAATTAGGTTTTTGTTTTGAATTGTTTTGATGATAGAACAAGGAATTCTGAGTTATAGACTTCCTATTTCAGAGACAGGAAAACACTGATGCCTGCATTATAATTAAATAATGCCTATCACCCTTTCTTAAGCAACAAATGATCACAGATTCTCTCTTTGCTGCTAATTAATGAGCATGGTGATTCTTCCCACCGTAACCACCTTTCCACCTACACTCCCTCCCCTCTTCCTCCTCCCTCTCCTATTGACATGGAATGCCTTACATAGCTAGGGTGAACATTTAACCCGCTTGGCCCTAGGTGTTCATACACTTCAACTCTGTGTAATTATTAATATGCCCTTTTCATGACCAAGCTTATGTCAGAACAACAAATTATATATTCACCTAATACTGAGAGTCATCAAATTGATTTCTATTTCCTTCTCTATTAGGCAGTTATTGAGAGGCAGAAATATTTATTTTGTATATCATTTATTTATTCAACTAAATGACTGTCAAGATGCTGAGTTTTAGTGTCAAAGCAAATATGTTTCTAGACCCCATGAAGTTTACAGTCTGGCAAGAAAGAGCAATCTACCCAAAGAATATTGTTTAACATAGTAAATGCTGGTGTGAAGTCAGTGGATAAAGATTTAAGCATTCTTAATCTAGCAACAACTCTAATCCCATGATCTCTAATTGAGAGAAGTAATCAGAAACACAGAACTCCATGTTACCCAGTTATCTCTTTGAATTTCTGCTTAAAAAATAAAACATATCAAACAACACAAATACCTAGGAGTGCGTAATATTTATATACTACCTTGATATTAAAAATAAGAAAAAATAACCATGAAATAATAGCAACTTTGAATCTCCTTTGTTTTCTAGACAAGTTATAATCCTATGTGGTTCTTTATGGTAAATTATTACAGTAAATTATAGTAAATTATTACAGTAAATAATTACAGTAAATTATTTTTTAGGTACTCTTCATCTCTCTCACATTTTTCCCTTTGAGAAATCAGATTTTAAAAACTGAAACCCAAGACAAAAGAAAGATTTTTAAGCTAGTATTATATGTTGATTAGCTCTCTAAAAAAGATTTATTTATTTATTTATTTGAAAGTCAGAGTTACACAGAGTAGAAGGGGAGAGAGAGAGAGAGATCTTCCATCTTTTGGTTCACTCACCAATTGGTCACAATGGCTGGAGCTGTACTGATCCGATGCCAGCAGGCAGGAGCTTCTTCTGGGTCCCCCACACAGGTGCAGCTGCCCAAGGACTTGGGCCATCTTCCACCACTTTCCCTGGCCATAACAGAGAGTTGGATTGAAAGCAGAGTAGCCGGGACTCAACCTCCACCCATATGGAATGTCAATGCTGGAGGTAGCTTTACCTGCTATGCCACAGTGCTGGCCCCTTGATTGGCCTTTAACTTAGACTTTTTAATGATATTAAAAAACGCCATGTTTTTCTAAGCTCTTTCCATTCAGTTTCTACTTTGTAAACTCCAGATAATACTGTCCCCAGAATTAATCTAAGGTATAAATGATATGATATAAGGCATTTAACCCCTTAACCTGTCTCCTTGAATACTCAGCTATGTAAGCTCTGTGTCCATTCTTCTGTCTCTGTACTAGATGAATAAAAAGACAGTGTAAAATGATTTGAAAAGAACTATAAGGGGTCGGCGCTGTGGCGCTGCTGCCAATTGGGGAGTGAACCAGCGATGGAAAACCTCTCTCTCTCTCTCTCTCTGTGCATCTCCTTCTCTGTAACTCTGACTTCCAAATAAATAAATAAATCTTAAAAGAACTATAAACATCAATAAAGCACAAATGAAAATTGTATTCTCAAAACTGGATATTAAACCGTGCCTTCTACACCTCTGTTAAAAGTTACATTCTATCATAGCCATTTATGATTTCTAGGGCCAAAGTAGTAAATAAGATTTTTCTGGAAGAGACAGAGGTTATGAGGGAGCCAGGATTTGGGGTCAGTTAACAGCAGTGAGTGTCACTCTTTAAGATTTGATTCAGGAAAGGAAGAACAGCAACTGATCCTTGAGATTTTGGGGTGGGAAGGAAAGGAAGGAGGGACTTAACAAAAGCAAATGCCCTCTGGTTGTGGGCACCCACCCCAGACTGCAGCCCTTGGGGAGGGCCAGCTGGTGTCTCTAGGGATGCTGTGGCCTGGACTCCATTTCCCAGAGTTCCCAGGAGCTCCGATGTATTCTGCCTTCCAAATGCCTGTGCACATGCGCGTGCTAGTGCCAGTCCGTGGGGCTCTGAGTTGGACCAGAGGGAGTTCATTCCCTGCTCAGGGTCAGCCCTGGGGGCTGTGCTGCTCCTTCTCTGGCATTTACTGCATCTCCTGCTCTGCACATGTGATCCCAGGCAGTTTCTGAGTGCTCACCCCAAGCCTGCCTCCTGCTGCTTCTTCCCTCTTCATCCTCCACCTGTGGGTCCCACGTGCCAGGTACTCTCTTCCCCGCACTCCCCGCTTCACTCCCCGTGTGTCCGGAAGAAAGGGTACCTGCTCCTAGGACTTTCTGCTGCAGGTTTGGCATGCAGGAAGGGGCAGAGATGTGTGTGGGAGAAGGGTGGGTGCCTGGGCACCAGAGATCATGGCAGTTTCCCCCGAGGTCAGGGCTGGGACCCGGGCTGTTCTGTCTCTCACCTCTGCTTCCCAGGCTCCCAGCGCCCAGACTCTCCCCTGCAGAACCTCACCCAAACTGTCCCTCATGTACTTTATTTAGTGGTTACAGGAGAGAGAGGGCACCGTCCTGGGAACCTGCACATGCAGGGAAGGAAGGCGGAAAGACTCCCGCTCTCCACAGTTAAATAAGCCGGGTTCCCACTGTGGGTGGTCTCAGAATGCAGTCTGGCCAGGTCTCTTGATGTTTCCTGGGCTGGTTCCTGCAGGGTGGGGCTGGATGGCCTTCAGCAGGGAGCCTGGGGCAGCAGAGGGGTGGGAAGGAGGATCTGACTAGGATCTGCCCCACTGCTCTCATCCTGCACCTCATCTTCCTGGTGGGGTCCCCGTGGACACACCTGCTGGGTGTGGCCCTGAGTGTTCAGATTTTTCCCAGAGGGAGCAGTGTGAAGCGTGAATAGCTGCTTTGTGCATTGATCCCTCTCAAGTATTAATTATCAGATTTTTCCAATCTGGAATTTGAAGCTGTTACAGAAACCTGGGGTGGGAAAACTCCCTTCTTTCAAACAGGCACAGAGACAGTGGAGAATCCAAGGAGTTTATATTAATGGCCCTAGGCTCAACTGGAATGATTTCCTGAGAATTGAGCATCAAATTCAAGTTTCTTAGCTGTTACAGCATTGGTGAGTTTAAATGGCAGCCTACATGACTTAGGACCACATTTCCAATGGTCAGTGGGTCCAGTATGCTTGTAAAAGAGATGCCAGCGACAGATTTATTAGGACAGATTTATGACTGGAGTTTACAGAAGCAGAACTTAGGACATCTTCCCTCCCTAGAAAAGATTTCAGTGGGCAGCTGTTTCACTCGTTAATTGTGAGCATCCACTTTTAAAGGTTTGTGTTGGATGGGGTCCACTTCTCTTTCTTTGATGATTTATTTGGCTGCTTTTCATTTTCTGTCTTCAACTATTTCTTCTCCTGTTAGCAAGGCTGTCAACTGTTTTTACCTGCCACTGATCCCTTTGCAAAGTGAGAAGGGAACTAAAATCAATGCAAGTCTACTGTGTTGTCAATAACTGGAGCTACTTTTTAAAGATTTATTTATTCATTTGAAAGAGTTACACAGGGAGGAGAGAGAGAGAGAGAGAGAGAGAGAGAGAGGTCTTCCATCCGATGGTTCACTCCCCAATTGGCAGCAACTGTGGAGCTGGAGCAGTCTGAAGCCAGTAGCCAGGAGCTTCTTCTGGGATGAAGCTGTTTTTTAAAATAATTATTTATTTATTTGAAAGGCAGAGTTACAGAGTGGCAGAAGCAGAGATAGATGGCTGGAGCTGTTTGGATCCAAAACCAGGAGCCAGGAGCTTTTTCCAGGTCTCATAGATGGGTGCAGGAGATAGGGGATTTGGGCCATCTTCAACTGTTTTCCCAGGCCACAGCAGAGAGCTGGATGGGAAGTGCAGCAGCCAGGATCCCAACCGGCACCCATATGGGATGCTGACACTGCAGGCAGTAGGTTTACCCACTATGCAACAGTGCTGCCCACTAACTGGAGCTCTTTTAATCTGAGTTTGCATAAAGTGGAGAATTACAGCATCATAAATACAGATAAGTAACAGTTTTCCTCTGCCCAGTACTTTACAGTTACCCAGTGATCCACTGAGAATCTTACATTCCACACTGTGTAATTAAGAAGGCCAGTTACTTGTCTTATTTTGGGTTCTGTGTTTAAACCCATGACATTTTTGACATGGGAGGATATTAGTTCTACAACTTCATAGAGACTGGTCTGTGGAAGCATCTATAGAAGTTATAACTGTGAGAGTGGTAAGAAAGAAGAGGGGAAGAAATAAGTGCCCCTTTCCCCCCACAGAGATGTCCGCAAGTGGAGTAGAAGATGTGCCCTTGAAAACTATGGCTGACTTTCTGGGACAAACTGTGTTTGAATGCTTCACATGTTCTGATAGAAAGGTATTGCCACCAGGTTATTACTATATTTATTTAGTTAGTTTTTAAAGATTTATTTATTTATTCGAAAATCAGAGTTACACAGAGAGAGAAGGAGAGGCAGAGAGACAGAGAGAGGGGGGGGTCTTCCATCAGGTTCATTTCCCCAATGGCTTCATCATTGTGAACTTTGCTCAGTTCCTGACCTATACCTTTCCTTTAACCTAGTACTTTGCCATGTAGTAGCCCATGAAAACTGCAGACTGCATAAATGAATGAATACTTTGAGGGTTGTGATTTCTTAGAGGAACATCATGAGATAGAAGGAATAAAACAAAACAAAAGTATCCTCAGTATATAGAAGGTATACTGGTTTTGCAAGCCACAGAGAAGAGGAAGAAGAAGGAAAGTGGTGAGACTGGAAAGTATGTGGCAAAGGTAATAGGCACTGGTCAAGAATTTAACAAGCCCATTAGGAAAACATTAAGGTTTCCTTACTTCCATGTAGACTCTGCCCTCTAATGGTGAACAGGGTCCTCTAAACCCACTTGTTGCACAAATGAAAACCCAAGCATTGTCTTCTCCCACAGATGGAGTCTACTATTGGTTTTGGTTTACATTTCCCTAATGGCTAGTGATATTGGGCATGTTCATATATGTCTTGACCATTTAGATTTCTTCTGAGAAACATCTATTCTGATCATTGCCCATTTCTTAACTGTACATTTTGCTTCTTGTTTGGAGTTTTTCCAGTTCTATATATGTATGTTCTGGCTATCAATCGTTTGTCATATTCAGAGTTTTCAATGTTTTCTGCCATTCTGCCCATTGTATCTTCACTCTGTTGATTACTTTGTTGTGAAGATGTATCTTAATTTGATATGCTCAAATTTGTATATTTTATTTTTGTTACTTGTGCTTTTGGAATCTTACCCAAAACTGTTGTCTATGCTAATGTTTTACAGTTTCTCATATGTTTACTTAGTTTTTGGTTTTATATTTAGACTTTTAATTCACCTTGAGTTGCTTTTACATAGTGTATGAGGTGTTGGGGCATATTTTCAGGCTTCTACATATGGATAATCACTTTCCTTTAAACTATTTGCTAAAGGGATTCTTCTTTCTCCTGTTTGTTTTATTTCCTTTGTTAAATAGGAGTTGCCTGTAGAAAAGTCAGTTTATTTCAGCTGCCTATTCTTTTCCATTGAACTATGTGTCTGTTTTTCCAACAGTGCTAACACTGCTTCTATTTTTTTAAGATTTATTTATTTATTTGAAAGGCCAGATGCTTCTTCCAAGTCTCTCATGTGGGTGCCAGCACCCAAAAACATGGGCCATCTTCCACCGATTTCCCAGGTGCATTAGTAGGGAGCTGGATTGGAAGTGGAGCACCTGGTCTCCTAGCAGCAATATATGGGATGCATGCACAGCAGGTCAAGGCTTTAACCCACTACGCCACAGCACCAAACCCTTCCTTATTTATTTCTGCTGTGATCTTTCATTATTCACTTTTTTCTACTGCCCTGCAAGTTGACTCATTCCTGTTTTTTTCTGGGTCCTGAAGGATGGTAGTAGGTTGCTTCTGGGATATCTTTTTTGTGTTAGTAGATACTTGGTAATCTAAAATCATAGTTTTTAGTTTCTATATGTGTCTGCTAATCACAAGGACCTTCTAGATGACAGCAGAAAATGCTGGCAGAAATGAGGATATATTAATTTGCTAAGAAAATACCACGGAGAATATGATTTAAATCATGGAATTTTACTTCTCAGAGTTGTGAGGTTGAAAATATCAGATCAAGGTCCTAATAGGCTCAATTTTTCCAGAAGACACATCTATCATTTGATCTGCTTAAAAGCACTTTCTTCAGGTAGAGTCATGTTGGTGGTTAGCACTTCAGTGTTTGAGTTTTAGGGAGGCACATTTCAGTCCATAACAGCAAAAGGGGGCCCTGTGGTCTACTTCAATGACAGCCATCTCTGCAGAGGACAGAAAGTATGAAATCAGCGTTAGGATTTCTCACAGTATTACTGTCAGTGCTATCTCCATCAAATGTGCATTCATGTACACACAAACAAAACTGCCTGTACACATAAACACATTCAACAGTGGAAATGCCTGACGGTTATGTACAGGTAACATCAATATAATAATCCATAAGATGACCTATTAGCAGACATTAAAAAGAGAATTAGAAAGAATGACAACAAAATATGCAGTTACCTATATTTATATATATATGTATGATATTCAGTATTTATAGTTTCTAAAAGATGAATACTGATGTGTGGGAATAAAAGCTAAACCTTACCTTGCAATATTGCAGCCTAGTCTACATGAAAGATGTCTTCCTAAAACCTTTCACTGGGCCCACTCTGTGGCATAGTAGAGTAAGCATCCACCTGCAGCACCAGCATCCCACATGGGCACCAATTTGAGTCCCTGCTTCTGCACTTCCAATCCAGCTCTTTGCTAATGGCCTAGGAAAGCAGTGGAATATGCCCTGAGTGCTTGGGCCCCGGCACCCATGTGAGAAACCTGGAGGAAGCTGCTGACTCCTGGCTTCTGGCACCTGGCTTCAGATCGGCCCAGCTCCAGCCATTCTGGCCATTTAGGGGTGAACCAGTGGATAGAAGACCTCTCTTTCTCTTCCTCTCTATATCTGTAACTCTGCCTCACAATAAATAAATACATTTTTTAAAAACCTTTCACATTTTAAATTTCTTATTTTTTAAAGATTTATTTATTTATTTACAAGTCGAGTTACAAACAGAGAGGAGAGCCAGAGAGAAAGAGAGAAGTCTTCCATCTAATGTTCACTCCCTAATTGATTGCAACTGCCAGAGCTGTGCTGATCCAAAGCCAGGAGCCAGGAGCTAGTTCCAGGTCTCCCAGATGGGTACTGGGGCCCAAGGACTTGGGCCATTTTCTACTCCTTTCCCAGGCCATAGCAGAGAGCAGGATCAGAAGTGGAGCATCTGAGTATTGAACCGGCCCCCATATGGGATGCTGGCGCTTCAGGCCAGGGTGTTAACCTGCTCCACCACAGCAACAGTCCAACATTTTAAATTTCTGATACGCTAAAGTAGCACAGGACTGCATTACATATAGGAAAGATGCATTTAAAAATTATAAATCTAGCGCATTTTAGCAGAAGTTTTAACAAATACTTCTGATTTTCTCAGCATTATGTAATAAATAAATGACATAATGAGTCAATGTCAGATTTTTAGCTCTTTGACAGCCACTTATAATATTTAACAGCATTTTGAAATTTATTGCTAGTGTGTTTTTCTCAACACATGCACTGGATTTTACCAGTTTAGTGAACATGGAGTTGCCTATTATAGGATTTGCATTTCAATGGGTTTTCATGGCACATGTAATCAACATCTGCAAAGCCTCTAAAACACATAAATAATAACATGAATCAGGTTTTTTTTCTTAAAGATTTATTTATTTATTTGAAAGAGTTGCACAAATAGAGGAGAGGTAGAGAGAGAGAGACACAGACAGACAGACAGACAGAGACAGTGAGGTCTTCCATCTGCTGGTTTACTCCCAGTTGGCCGCAATGGCTGGTCTGTGTCGATCCGAAGCCAGGAGCTTCTTCCGAGTCTCTCACATGTGTGCAAGGCCCCAAGGACGTGGGCCACCTTCTACTGCTTTCCCAGGCCATAGCAGAGAGCTGGTTCAGAAGTGGAACAGCCACGACTTGAACTGGCACCCATATGCCTTACCAGCACTGCAGGCAGCAACTTTATCTGCTATGCCACAGCGCCAGCCCTGCATTGCATCTTTTTAAGATGATATGGATTTAAGTTCATGAAAAATTATTAGCAGAGTGGGAACTGATAGATATGGATGAAGCAGGATGGACTTGTTAGGAGTGGTGATGTTAATTTTCTTATAAAATAAATAAATAAGAAATTAAATATGGTCAGACATAAATGAAGACTAAATTTTATTAGTGGTGATCCAGAAAACATTGATCTCAGGCTTTTTCTTCTAGTGTTAAGTTTATATTTTTAAATGCATATTAAGTGAACAAATTTCATGTAATTTATATATACAGATTGAAGAGCAAACTGATAACATCCTACCCTATCTTCCCTTGGTCTCATATTTCCAACTCCCTCCTTCTTGTTTTATTTTCTTTTAATTTTTACAGCTGCATGCTTTGATTTTATTTTAGAATCACAAGCTTTAACCCTCTACAAAATAAAGAATTCAGCAAGTAGTAGCAGAAATATCAATGAGTATATGTTGTATACTCTATCAAAGAGTACAGAAAAGTGCTATGAACAATACTCAAATCTCAAAATGTCAATTTAACTCCTATGCTACTTTTTGTTGTCTATATATAAATTACCACCAGCCAGAGAAAACATATGGTATTTGTCTTTTGGGGACTGGCTTCTTTCATGAAGCATAATTGTTTCCAGTTCATCCATTTAGTTACAAAGGATAGGATTTCATTCTCAATTGTGGCTGAATAGTATTTTACACTGTATATATAGCTCATATTCTTTTTCCAGTCACCAGCTGATGGACATCTGGGTTGATTCCATGTTAGCTATTGTGAATTGAGCTGTAATAAACAAGAGGGTACAGATAACTCATGCCTATGCATATTCTATTTCATTTCATGTGGATAAATTCCCAGGAGTCAGATGGCAGGATCATATGGTATGTTTTCAGATTTCTGAGGAACTTTTATACTACCTTCCATAATGGCTGTACTAGCTTCATTCCCACCAACAGCAGGTTAGGGTACCTTTTTCTCTACCTCTCCACCAGCCTTTATTGTTTGTTGACTTTTTCAAAAGAATTATTTATTTGAACGGTGGAGCTACAGAGAGGGAGAGGCAGAGGCAGAGGCAGAGAGACATAAGTATTTTATCTCCTTGTTTATTCTCCATATAGCCCAACAGGTGGTGCTGGTCCAATCAGAAGCCAGAGTTAGGAGCATCTCCCTGATCACCCAAGTGGGTGCAGGGACCCAGGCACTTGAGCCATCCTCCACTGCCCTCCCAGTCCAGAGCAGAAAGCTGGACTTGAAGAGAAGCAACCAGGACCAGAATTGGCACCCATATGGGATGCCAGCTCCACAGGTGGAGGATCAACCCAGTGTGCCACAGCACTGGCCCCCATCAGGGATATTTTTCTATAGTTCTCTTTCTCCACTGTATCTTTTTCTAGTTTAAGAATTAAGGTGATGCAGGGTTAATAGAAGGAGTTTGAGAGGATTGTCTCTCTTTCAATTGTTTTGAATAGTTTGAGAAGAATTGGAATTAGTTCTTTAAAAGTCCTGTAGAATTCAATAGTGAGGCTGTCTGATCCTGGACTTTTCCTTGTTGGGAGGGTCTTTATTACTCATCCAATCTCTGTCTTGGTTTTTGATTTGTTTAGCTTTTCTATGTGTCTTCATGACTCAATTTTGGTATATTGTGTATGTCCAGGAATCTGTTGATTTTTCCTCTAGGTTTTCCAATTTGTTAGCCATCACAACGGATGCCCACATCCTATATTGCAGTGCTAATCTGAGTTTTGGGTACTCCACTTCCAAATCAGTTTCATGTTAATATCCCTGGGAAGCAATGGATGATAGCTCAAATTCTTTCATTCCTGTCATCTAATTTGGAGAACTGTAACCTAAATGGGGACTTGAGAACCTGGTCTTGCACAGTTGTAGCCATATAGAAAGTGAACCAGCAGATGGGAGATCTCTCTGCTTCTCTTTCCTTCTTGCTTTGTCTCTGTGTCTCTCTGCCTTTTTTTATCATATTAAAATATTTAATTACTTATTTGAAAGAGTTACAGAGAGAGGGAGACGCAGAAATCTTCTACCACCTAATTCATTTTTGAGATGACTTCAATAGCCAGAGTGTGGCCAGGTTGAAGACAGGAGCTTTCCTCCGATGTGCGTGGCAGCATCCCAGGCACTTGGACCATCTTTCACTGCTTTTTCAGTCCATTGGTAAGGAGCTGGATCAGAAATGCAATAGTTGGTACTTGAACTGGTGCACATACAGGATGCCAATGTAATAGATAGCAGCTTTGTCCACTTCACCACAACCACCAGCTCCTCTTTCTGCCTTTCCAATAAATAAATCTTTTGAAAAAGAACTTAAGGTAGTAAAAGTCATCATGACTGAGCAATGGCAAATTTATTGAAGTGATCTACTTTCTAAAAGATCTATTTAAGAACTTGAAAGGCAGCACTAGAAAGAGAGAGTGGGAGAGATTGATCTTCCTCCTGGTTTGTTCACTCCTCAAATGGCTGCAATGACTGTGGCTAGGCCAGACTGATATCAGGAGCCAGGGGCTTCTTCCAGGTCTCTCACATGGGTGCAGGAGCCCCAATATTTGAGTCATCCTGTGCCACTTTTCCAGACACGTTAGCAGGGAACTGGATCAGTTTGGAGCATTAATGTCTATGATACTCTCCTTGCAGTTAAAGGATTTAGAATCCATTTCGTTTATGGGTGGGCCAAGTACAACAGCTTCCAATTGTCCAAGGTTTGGATTAGATGGGTTCTGAGAATTTTTTTTTAAATAGTTATTAATCATAACTCTCAGTTTAAGCTTTTCTTACCAAATTTTCATGTTTGATGATGTTTATATCTATGGGAAAATTGGGTCCTGGATTACAACCAATGAAAGCATCCAGACTAACAGTAATAAGGTCAACAGTCAGCAGAATGATGTCCAGCTGAACTGAAATAGCTTTTCTTATTTGGTAGAGGGGTTGCCTCCTGCATTATACTGACATACAGACATAGACAGTAGATATTGGAGCCTGTCCCTTCTGCCAAATGGAGAATGCCACATTTTGGTCCATCATATATATATTTATATATATATGTATGTTATAATATATTATATTATGTAGTTCTTTATATAATATATTGTATTATGTATTATAATATATTATATATTATATAATATTATATTATATATTTCTATATATAATATAGAATTACATATAATTATTATAAATATATGAGATATAATTATTATATATACATTTATTATTTATATACAAACATATAATTATTTCTGATCCAGCTCCTTACCAATGGATTGAAAAAGCAGTGAAAGATGGTCCAAGTGCCTGGGTTGCTGCCACACACATTGGAGGAGAAGCTCCTGGCTTCAACCTGGCCACACTCTGGCTATTGAAGTAATCTCCATAATATATATATAGTACATATAATAAATTATATAATATTATCTGTTTCTTTTTCATTTTTGATTCTCTTTATATACAGAAGATCAGTTTAGCATACATTAAGTAAAGATTTCAACAGTTTCCTCCCACACAGAAACATAAAGTGAAAAATAATAGATGATTTTTTAAATGATGATGAAATCAGATCAGACCTTTTGTCATGTTTAATCCCAGTGAGGGTCAAGTTGGGAATTGATAATTTCTTCTTTTTTTTCACAGAAGATCAGTTTAGTATACATTAAGTAAAGCTTTCAACAGTTTGCACCCACATAGAAACACAAAGTGAAATATACTGCTTGAGTACTCATTATAGCATTAAATGTCAATGTACAGCACATTAAGGACAGAGATCCTACATGAGGAGTAAGTGCACCGTGACTCCTGTTGTTGACTTTACAAACTGACACTCCTGTTTATGGCATCAGTAATCTCCCTATGCTCCAGTCATGAGTTTACAAGGCTATGGAAGCCCCTTGAGTTCTCTGACTCTTATCTTGTTTAGACAAGGTCATAGTCAAAGTGGAGGTTCTCTCCTCCCTTCAGAGAAAGGTACCTCCTTCTTTGAAGACCTGTTCTTTCCACTGGGATCTCACTCACAGAGATCTTTCATTTAGGTTTTTTTTTAATTTTGCCAGAGTGTCTTGGCTTTCCATGCTTGAAATGCTCTCTTGGGCTTTTCAGCCAGATTGGAATACCTTTAGGGCTGATTGTGAGGCCAGAATGCTGTTTAGGAAATCTGCCATTCTATGAGTCTGCTGAGTATCTTGCTTCCCATGTTGGATCACTCTCCCCTTTATTTATTCTATCAGTTAGTATTAGCAGGTATTACACTTGTTTATGAGCTCCCTTTGACTCTTAGTCCTTTCATTATAATCAATTATGAACTGAAATTGATCACTTGGACTAGTAAGATGGCATTTGTACATGCCACCTTGATGGGATTAAATTGGAGTCCCCTGGTATGTTTCTAACTCTAACATTTGCGGCAAGTCAGCTTGAGCATGTCCCAAATTGTACATCTCTTCCCTCTCTTATTCCCACTCTTATGTTTAACAGGGATCACAATTCAGTTAAATTTCAACACTTAAGAATAACTGTGTATTAATTACAGAATTAAACCAGTCATATTAACTAGAACAGACAAAAAAACTACTAAGAGGGATAATGTATTAAGTTGTTCATTAACCGTCAGGGCTATGCTGATTAAGTCACTGTTTCTCATAGTGTCCATTTCACTTCAGGAGGTTTCCTTTTTGGTGTTCAGTCAGTTGTCACCGATCAGGGAGAACATATGGTATTTGTCCCTTTGGGACTGGCTTACTTCACTCAGCATGATGTGTTCCAGATTCCTCCATTTTGTTGCAAATGACTGGATTTCATTCTTTCTTACTGCGGTATAGTATTCTAAAGAGTACATATCCCATAATTTCTTTATCCAGTCTACCGTTGATGGGCATTTAGGTTGGTTCCAGGTCTTGGCTATTGTGAATTGTGCTGCAATAAACATTAGGGTGCAGACCGCTTTTTTGTTTGTCAATTTAAACTCCTTTGGGTAAATTCCAAGGAGTGCGATGGCTGGGTCAAACGGTAGGGTTATCTTCAGGTTTCTGAGGAATCTCCAGACTGACTTCCATAGTGGCTTGACCAGTTTGCATTCCCACCAACAGTGGGTTAGCACCTACACTTATAATTAACATCCACATTTATAATTGTATCTTTCTATGAATGATCTGACAGGAATTATTATCTGGGATGGATAATTAACAACTCCTTTTACAATTTTTATAATGTACCAAAAATTGAACTTTGAATCCTTTGGGAATTGGATAAGCTAGATATATTTGTATATGATGAGTCCAGGCTGAGAACTTGTAAGCACAATACCAACCATAATACCTACTAAAAAATTAAATACCTTGGAATAAATGTAACTAAGAATTTGAAAGATTTTAACAATGAAAATTACAAAACATTAAAGGAAAAAATAGAAGAACACACAAAAAATGGAAAAATATTTCATGTTTGTGAACTGGAAAAATTAATATCATCAAAATTTTTATACTACCCAAGGTGATTTATAGATTCAATGAGATCCCAATCAAAACTCCAAGAACATTCTTCTCAGATCTAGAAAAAAGAATGCTAAAATTTGTGTAGAAACACAAGAGACCCCCAAATAACTAAAGCAATGTTAAAGAAGAAAAAATTGGAAGTATCAGAAGACCAGATTTCAAGACATACTACAGGGCAGTTACAAACAAAATAGCCTGGGACTGGAAGAAAAAAAGACATGTATACCAATGAAACAAAATATAAACCAAAAAAATTAATCCATGCAGCTACAACCAACTAGTCTTTGACAAACCAGCTAAAATCAATCCCTGGAGAAAGGACAGTCTCTTCAACAAATAGTGTTGGGAAAATTGGATCTCAACATGCAGACATATGAAACAAAACCTGTACTTCCACCCATACAAAAATCAACTCACAACTGATCATGAATCTAAATCTATGACCTGATATCAACATATTACTAGAGGAAAACATTGGGAAAACTCTGCAAGATATTGGCATAGGAAAGACTTCTTGGAAAAGTCCCCAGAAGCACAGGCAATGAAAGCAGAAATAGACAAAAGGGATTACATCAGGCTTAGAAGATTTGTGCTGCAAAGGAAACACTAAGCAAAGTGAAGAGTGGTAGCAAATATTTGCAAATTATATAACTGATAAAGGGTTAATATCTTGAAGTAACACCTTAACAGTAGGGACTCCAGTTTGGAGCACTTGAGACTCCATTCTGGAAAGGTGCCCCCCCACACACCATGAGATTCTGCTCTGAAACTATGATCTAAAACAGTTGAATAATAGCAGTCCACTACATCACACTTGGCAGAGCACAGAACCCCCTAGCATGATCAATCAAGCTTGGAAGCAGATAGACTACACATAGATTAATGATAAAAATGTAATTTGTCTATGTTCTACGTATGATTAAAATCAATACCTGGATTAATGTCAAGATTATAATTGGAATTGTTAAGATTGTAACTGGTATTTTCAATATTATAATTGATACTAGTTTACTGATACTAGATTACTGATACTAGCTTATAATTGATACCAGTTTCACATAGGTTTTAAGTCAGTAACCAGTAACCAGATCTTGGATTGAGATAGCCACAACACACCAGATATTTCTGCTTTCCTCCAGGCATATCCACACAAAATGTGGAATTTGGGTGAAATTTAACCCAAAAATCATCATCAAAGTTGTTTTGGGAAAAGCACAAACTTTCTCTTCGGCTTGTGGATCCAATGTCATGTTTACAAACAAAATATCATGTTTGCTTTGATTTCTGAAGCTTTCTGCCTAGAAAACTTGAATGTGTGGAGGATTTGAGTCCATGTGCAACCAATTAGCGTTTGCCCGCAGAAAACAAAAAGTTAGATTATAAAATTCGTTCAAAACCTAAACTTCGTAGATAATTCAAGAAAACACAAACAAACACAGAGGCTATAACAAGATCTCGGATTGAGATAGCCAAAACACACCAGATATTTCTGCTTTGTTCCAGGCATATCCAGTCAAAGTGGTGTGGAATTCAGGTTAAATTTAACCAAGAAATCACCATCAAAATTGTTTTAGAGGAAATTGGAATCTTTCTTTCGGCAACTGAATCCAGTGTCATGTTTACAAAAGCAAATATCATGTTTGCACAGGTTTCTGAAGCTTTCTGCCTAGAAAACTCCAATGTGTGGAGGATTTGACTCCACGTGGAACCAATTAGGGTTTGCCGGCAGAAAAGCCAAAATTACATGCTAAAATTCACTCAAAACCGTAAAGTCCTTAGATAATGTCCAGAAAACACAAACAAACACAGAGGTTGTACCAAGAACTAGGATTGACATAGCCACAACTCACCAGATATTTCACCTTTCCTCCAGGCAGATCCAGAAAAAGTGTTATGGAATTCGTGTGAAATTTATCCAAAAAATCACCGTCAAAGTGGTTTTGGAGAAAAACACACTCTTTCTGTTCGGTGAATGGATCCAATGTCATGTTTACAAACACAAATAGCATGTTTGCTCAGGAGTCTGGAGCTTTCTGCCAAGAAAACTCAAATGTGTGGAGGATTTGACTCCATGTGGAACCAATTAGCATTTGCCAGCAGAAAACTAAAAGATTATAAAATTCACTCAAAACCGTAAAGTCCATAGATAACGTCCAGAAAACACAAACACACACAGAGGCTGTAGCAAGATCTGGGATTGAGACAATCACAACACACCAGATATTTCTGCTTTCATCCAGGCATATCCAGACAAAGTGTTGTGGAATTCGGGTGAAATTTAACCTAAAAATCACCGTCAAAGTGGTTTTGGAGAAAAGCACAATCTTTCTCTTCGGCCAGTGAATCTAATGTCATGTTTACACACAGAAATATCACCTTTGCTCAAGTTTCTGAAGCTTTCTGCCAGGAAAACTCCAATGTTTGGAGGATTTGACTCCATGTGCAACCAATTAGCGTTTGGCAGCAGAAAACAAAATGTTAGATTATAAAATTCATTCAAAACCTAAAGTTTGTAGATAAAGTCCAGAAAACACAAAAAAAAAAAACAGAGGCTGTAGGAAGATGAGGATTGAGATAGCCACAACACACCAGATATTTCTGCTAGCATCCAGGCATATCTGGAAAATGTGGTGTGGAATATGGGTGAAATATAACCAAAAAATCACCGTTAAAGCATATTTAGAGAAAATCACAATCTTTCTCTTCAGCAAGTGGATTTAATGTCATGTTTAA
Organism: Oryctolagus cuniculus; assembly: GCF_051225735.1. NCBI lineage: Eukaryota > Metazoa > Chordata > Mammalia > Lagomorpha > Leporidae > Oryctolagus > Oryctolagus cuniculus. The sequence goes on from NC_142868.1 coordinate 97,375,189, forward strand.
AAACAGAAATAGTATGTTTCCTCAGGTTACTTAAGCTTTCTGAAAGGAAAACTCAAATGTGTGGAGGATTTGACTCCATGTGGAACCAATTAGTGTTTGCCAGCAGATAACTGAAGGTTACATGCTAAAATGCATTCAAAACCTTCATGTCGGCAGATAATGTCAAGAAAACACAAACAAACACAGAGGCTGCAGCAAGATCTGGGATTGACATAGCCACAACACACAGATATTTCTGCTTTCATCCAGGCATATCTAGACAAAGTGTTGTGGAATTCAGGCGAAATTTAACCAAAAAATCACCTTCAAAGTGGTTTTGGAGAAAAGCACATTCTTTCTCTTCGGCAAGTGGATCCAATGTCATGTTTACAAACACAAATGTCATATTTTCATGGGTTTCTGAAGCTTTCTGCCAGGAAAATTCAAATGTGCGGAGGATTTGACTCCATGTGGAACCAATGAGCATTTGCCAGCAGAAAACAAAAAGTTAGATTTTAAAATTCACTCAAAACCTTAATGTCCGTAGATGATGTCCAGAAAACACAAACACAGAGGCTGTAGCAAGATCTGGGATTGACATAGCCACAACACAACAGATATTTCTGCTTTCATCCAGGCATATCTGGACAATATGGTGTGGAATTTGGGTGAAATTTAACCAAAAAATCACCTTCAAAGTGGTTTTGGAGAAAAGCACAATCTTTCTCTTCGGCAAGTGGATCCAATGTCATGTTTACAAACACAAATGTCATATTTTCATGGGTTTCTGAAGCTTTCTGCCAGGAAAATTCAAATGTGTGGAGGATTTGACTCCACATGGAACCAATTAGTGTTTGCCAGCAGAAAACTAAAAGTTAGATTATAAAATTCACTCAAAACCTAAAGTTTGTAGATAAAGTCCAGAAAACACAAACACAGAGGCTGTAGCAAGATCTGGGATTGACATAGCCACAACACAACAGATATTTCTGCTTTCATCCAGGCATATCTGGACAATATGGTGTGGAATTTGGGTGAAATTTAACCAAAAAATCACCTTCAAAGTGGTTTTGGAGAAAAGCACAATCTTTCTCTTCAGCAAGTGGATCCAATGTCATGTTTACAAACACAAATGTCATATTTTCATGGGTTTCTGAAGCTTTCTGCCAGGAAAATTCAAATGGGTGGAGGATTTGACTCCACATGGAACCAATTAGTGTTTGCCAGCAGAAAACTAAAAGTTAGATTATAAAATTCACTCAAAACCTAAAGTTTGTAGATAAAGTCCAGAAAACACAAACACAGAGGCTGTAGCAAGATCTGGGATTGACATAGCCACAACACAACAGATATTTCTGCTTTCATCCAGGCATATCTAGGCAAAGTGTTGTGGAATTCGGGTGAAATTTAACCAAAAAATCACCTTCAAAGTGGTTTTGGAGAAAAGCACATTCTATTTGGCAAGTGGATCCAATGTAATTTTTACACACACAAATATAATGTTTGCTTGGGTTTCTGAAGCTTTTTGCCTAGAAAACCCAAATGTGTGGAGGACTGAATCCATGTGCAACCTACTAGTGTTTGCCAGTAGAAAACAAAAGTTACATTATAAAATTCGTTCAAAACCTAAAGTTCGTAGATAATGTCCAGAAAACACAAACAAACACAGAGGCTGTAGCAAGATCAGGATTGAGATAGCCACAACACACAAGATATTTCTTCTTTCATCCAGGCATATCCGTACAATGTGGTGTGGAATTTGGGTGAAATTTAACCAAAAAATCACCGTCAAAGTTTTGGAGAAAAGCACAATTTTCTCTTCGGCAAGTGGATCTAATGTCATGTTTACAAACAGAAATAGCATGTTTTCTCAGGTTTCTTAAGCTTTCTGCCAAGAAAACTCGAATGTGTGAAGGATTTGACTGCATGTGGAACCAATTAGTGTTTGCCAGCAGAAAACAAAAGGTTACATTCTAAAATGCATTCAAATGCCTAAAGTCCATAGATAATGTCCAGAAAACACAAACACAGAGGCTGTAGCAAGATCTCAGATTGAGATAGCCACAACACACCAGATATTACTGCTTTCACCAGGTATTTCGGGACAATGTGGTGTGGAATTCGGGTGAAATTTAACCAAAAAATCACCGTCAAAGTGGTTTTGGAGAAAAGCACAATCGTTCTGTTTGGCGAATGGATCCAATGTCATGTTTATAAACACAAATCGCATGTTTGCTCAGGTTTCTGGAGCTTTCTTCCTAGAAAACTCGAATGTGTGGAGGATTTGACTCCATGTGGAACCAATTAGCATTTGCCAGCACAAAATTAAAAGATTATAAAATTCACTCAAAACCGTAAAGTCCATAGATAATGTCCAGAAAACACAAATAAACACAGAGGCTATAGCAAGATCTGGGATTGAGATAGACAAAACACACCAGATATTTCTGCTTTCATCCAGGCATATCCAGACAAACTGGTGTAGAATTTGGGTGAAATTTGAGAGGAGGCAAGATTGCGCAATAGGAAGGGAGCACATTGACAGTCCGGGGAGAGACAGTTTAATAAAAGTGGAGATACTGCAGGTTCAAGGAAGAGTAGGGGAAGAAACAGCAGAGGTACTCTTCTGGAATGCATGATTCACAGTGGACCTGCGTGGAGTGCATGGGAGCCCACAGTTCGGGACACCAGTGGCAGACTCAACACACCAGCGCTGGAACGCGAGGTGAGCCAAACCTTAATAGCCCAAGACACCGGCAGGCAAGTGGAAAGAGGAGACTAGAGGGAATGACCCCTGGGTGGGGAGTTCACCAGGCTGACTAGAAGAGAGAGAGAGAGAAAAGAAAAAAAAAGTGACTGGTACGGACACGGGTTTCTCTCTCTCTGCTCACCTCTCAAAGGTGAGCAAGACAAAGAGCAGGCGCCATCTTGGACATACATCATAAGCAGAGCGACCTCAGGTCTGCACGGGCCCTGAGCCTAGCAGAAAAATCTGACTCTGGGGGGGGTGAATTAACAGGAGATTAGGACCTAGTAAATTTGTGGTGCTACTGAACTGAGACTGTGAAAAAAGAGATGGTGGGGGAGAGAACTCATGGAATTCACGTGAGTACTCTCCAGAGACACTACAATTCCATAACTTTGGCAACCCAGTGGGAGACTGAAGGATAATTTGAGCCCACTCTGAGGGCAGAACAGATTCCCTGTGTGGTCCTTGGGAAAGAGCTTCCAATCTCTGGCTCCTGTGGGTATATCATTTGCCTGCTAACTACCTCCAGCTTCATTCAGCAGTGCAGAATTACTTCCCTTTTGAATCAAAAAAAAGAAAGAAACAGAGAGAGTGAGATCTACCATGCCTAATCTGGGAGTGTCACTTTTGGCACACCAAACAGAGCTCTCAGGCAACACCCATCTCAAGCCCTAAGGCTCCATCAAAAACAGATAGTCCACTTAATCTAGAGTCATAGTATAGCAAGAAAAAGCACCACAGTGAAGAAACCAAATATCTCCAATATGCCAAATAACAAACGCAAAAACCGAGGTAATAAAAACAAGGAATTAACCATGACGCCCCCAAATGAAAAAGACACACCAATTCAAGATTATGAAGATGATGAGATAGAAGAAATGCAAGAAGCAGATCTCAAAAAATTGATAAGAACATTAAGAAGTTCTCAAAAACAAATTCTTGAACTACAGAAATCCTTAATGGACAAGATAGAAAATCTCTCTCGTGAAAATGAAATATTAAGGAGGAATCAAAATAAAATGAAACAACTAGTACAACAGTAAACTGTGATAGTGATGAGAAATCATAATGAAGTGAAGAATTCAATAGATCAAATGAAAAACACAATAGAGAGCCTTACAAACAGAATGGGTGAAGCAGAAGAGAGAATATCGGACTTAGAAGACAGAGAACAGGAAAGGATACAGTCAGACCAAAGAAAAGAAGAGGAAATTAGAAATCTAAAACATATTGTCAGGAATCTGCAGGATACTATTAAAAAAAACAACATTCGGGTTCTAGGAGTTCCTGAAGGCATGGAGAGGGAGAAAGGATTAGAAGGCCTTATTAGTGAGATATTAGCAGAAAATTTCCCAGGTTTGGAGAAGGACAGAGAAATCCTAGTACAGGAAGCTCACAGAACCCCTAATAAACATGACCAAAAGAGATCCTCACCACGACACGTTGTAATTAAACTCTCCACAGTGAAACATAAAGAAAAGATCCTAAAATGTGCAAGAGAGAAACGTCAGATTACTCTCAGAGGATCTCCAATCAGACTCACAGCTGACTTCTCATCAGAAACCCTACAAGCTAGGAGGGAATGGCGAGATATAGCCAGGTACTAATTGAGAAAAACTGCCAGCCCAGAATATTATATCCTGCTAAGCTATCATTTGTGAATGAAGGTGAAATAAAGACTTTTCAGAGCAAACAGAAATTGAAAGAATTTGTCGCCACTCGTCCAGCCCTGCAAAAGATGCTTAAAGATGTGTTACACACAGAAACAAAGAAACACGGTCATCAATATGAAAGAAGGTAAAGGAAGGAAACCTCACAGCAAAAGATCACAGGGAATTCAAAGCATATATTAGAACTTATCTTTGGCAAATGGCAGGGCAAAGTTACCACTTATCATTAGTCACATTGAACGTGAATGGCCTGAACTGTCCAGTTAAAAGACACCAATTGGCTGATTGGGTTAAGGAACAAAACCCATCTATTGCTGCTTACAAGAAACACATCTTTCCAACAAAGATCCATATAGACTGAAAGTGACAGGCTGGAAAAAGATATACCATGCCAACAGAAATGAAAAAAGTGTGGATGTAGCCATCTTAATATCGGACAACATAAACTTTACCACAAAAACTGTTAAGAGAGACAAAGAGGCACACTATATAATGATTAAGGGATCAATACAACAAGAAGATATACAATTATCAATGTATATGCACCTAACTACAGGGCACCGGTTTATCTAAAAGATTTGTTAAGGGACTTAAATGGAGATTTAGACCCCAATACAATAGTAATGGGGGACTTCAATACTCCACTCTCAGAAATAGACAGATCAACAGGACAGAAGATCAACAAGGAGACAGTAGATTTAAATGACACTGTAGCCGAAATGGATCTAACAGATATATACAGAACTTTCAATCCTACAGCTAAAGATTTTACATTCTTGTCAGCAGTACATGGAACCTTCTCTAGGATTGACCACATACTAGGCCATAAAGCAAGTTCAGCAAATTCAAAGGAATTAGAATCATACCATGCAGATTCTCAGACCATAAAGGAATGAAGTTGGAAATTAGCAACTCAGGAATCCCTAGAGCATATGCAAACCAGGGAGATTGAACAACATGCTCCTGAATGAACAATGGGTCATAGAAGAAATTAAAAGAGAAGTCAAAAATTTTTTGGAAGTAAGTGAGGATAACAGCACAACATACCAAAACGTATGGGGATGCAGCAAAAGCAGGGTTAAGAGGAAAGTTTATATCAATAGGTGCCTACATCAAGAAATTGGAAAGTTACCAAATAGATGATCTTTCAATTCACCTCAAGGATCTAGAAAACCTACAGCAAACCAGACCCAAATCTAGTAGGAGAAGAGAAATAATTAAAATCAGAGAAGAAATCAACAGGATTGAATAAAAAAAATTACAAAAAATCAGCCCAACGAGGAGCTGGGTTTTTGAAAAAATAAACAAAATTGACACCCCATTGGCCCAACTAACTAAAAAAAGAAAAGACCCAAATCAATAAAATCAGAGATGAAAAAGGAAATGTAATAACAGACACCACAGAAATAAAAAGAATCATCAGAAATTACTACAAGGACCTGTATGCCAGCAAACAGGAAAATCTATCAGAAATGGATAGATTCCTGGACACATGCAACCTACCTAAATTGAACCAGGAAGACATCAAAAACCTAAACAGACCCATAACTGAGACAGAAATTGAAACAGTAATACAGGCCCTCCCAACAAAGAAAAGCCCAGGACCAGATGGATTCACTGCTGAATTCTACCAGACATTTAAAGAAGAACTGACTCCAATTCTTCTCAAACTATTCAGAACAATCAAAAAAGAGGGAGTCCTCCCAAATTCTTTCTATGAAGCCAGCATCACCTTATTTCCTAAGCCGGACAAAGTTGCAGCATTGAAAGAGAATTACAGACCAATATCCCTGATGAACATAGATGCCAAAATCCTCAATAAAATTCTCGCCAATAGAATGCAACAACACATCAGAAAGATCTTCAACCCAGACCAAGTGGGATTTATCCCTGGTATGCAGTAATGGTTCAACATTTGCAAATCAATCAATGTGATTCACCACATTAACAGACTGCAGAAGAAAAACAATGTGATTATTTCAATAGATGCCAAGAAGGCATATGATAAAATTCAACACCCGTTCATGATGAAAACTCTAAGCAAACTGGGTTTGGAAGGAACATTCCTCAATACAATCAAAGCAATCTATGAAAAACCCACAGTCAACATCCTATTGAATGGGGAAAAGTTGGAAGCATTTCCACTGAGATCTGGTACCAGGCAGGGATGCCCACTCTCACCACTGCTATTCAATATAGTTCTGGAAGTTCTAGCCAGAGCTATTAGGCAAGAAAAAGAAATTAAAGGGATACAAATTGGGAAGGAAGAACTCAAACTATCCCTCTTTGCAGATGATATGATTCTTTATTTAGGGGACCCAAAGAACTCTACTAAGAGACTATTGGAACTCAAAGAAGATTTTGGCAAAGTAACAGGGTATAAAATCAATGCACAAAAATCAACAGTCTATATATACACAGGCAATGACATGGCTGAGAAAGAACTGCTAAGATCAATCCCATTCACAATAGCTACAAAAACAATCAAATACCTTGGAATAAACTTAACCAAGGACATTAAAGATCTCTATGATGAAAATTACAAAACCTTAAAGAAACAAGTAGAAGAGGATACCATGAAATGGAAAAATATTCCATGCTCATGGATTGGAAGAATCAATATCATCAAAATGTCCATTCTCCCAAAAGCAATTTATAGATTCAATGCAATATCAATCAAGATACCGAAGACCTTCTCAGATCTGGAAAAAATGGTGCTGAAATTTATATGGAGACACAGGAGACTTCGAATAGCTAAAGCAATCTTGTACAACAAAAACAAAGCTGGAGGCATCACAATACCAGATTTCAGGACATACTACAGGGCAGTTGTAATCAAAACAGCATGGTACTGGTACAGAAACAGATGGATAGACCAATGGAACAGAATAGAAACACCAGAATTCAATCCAAACAGCTACAGCCAACTCATATTTGATCAAGGATCCAAAACCAATCCCTGGAGTAAGGACAGTCTATTCAATAAATGGTGCTGGGAAAACTGGATTTCCACGTGCAGAATCATGAAGCAAGACCCCTACCTTTCACCTTACAAAAATCCACTCAACATGCATTAAAGACTTAAATCTACGACCTGACACCATCAAATTATTAGAGAGTATTGGAAAAACCCTGCAAGATATAGGTTCCCCTAATGACTTCTTCGAAAACACCCCAGAAGCACAGGCAGTCAAAGCCAAAATTAACATTTGGGATTGCATCAAATTGAGAAGTTTCTGTACTGCAAAAGAAACAGTCAGGAGAGTGAAGAGACAACCAACAGAATGGAAAAAATATTTGCAAACTATGCAACTGATAAAGGGTTGATAACCAGAATCTACAAAGAAATCAAGAAACTCCACAAGATCAAAACAAACAACCCACTTAAGAGATGGGCCAAGGACCTTAATAGACATTTTTCAAAACAGGAAATCCAAATGGCCAACAGGCACATGAAAAAATGTTCAAGATCACTAGCAATCAGGGAAATGCAAATCAAAACTACAATGAGGTTCCACCTCACCCCAGTTAGAATGGCTCACATTCAGAAATCTACCAACAATAGATGCTGGAGAGGATGTGGTGAAAAAGGGACACTAACCCACTGTTGGTGGCAATGCAAATTGGTTAAGCCACTATGGAAGTCAGTCTGGAGATTCCTCAGAAACCTGAAGATAACCCTACTGTTCAACCCAGCCATCCCACTCCTTGGAATTTACCCAAAGGAAATTAAATTGGCAAACAAAAAAGCAGTCTGCACCCTAATGTTTATTGCAGCTCAATTCACAATAGCTAAGACCTGGAACCAACCCAAATGCCCATCAACAGTAGACTGGGTAAAGAAATTATGGGACATGTACTCTATTGAATACTATACAGCAGTCAAAAACAACGAAACCCAGTCATTTGCAGCAAGATGGAGGAATTTGGAAAACATCATGCTTAGTGAATTGAGCCAGTCCCAAAGGGGCAAATATCATATGTTCTCCCTGATTGACGACAACTAACTGAGCACCAAAGGGGAAACTTGTTGAAGTGAAATGGACACTGTGAGAAACAGTGACTTGATCAGCTCTTGTCCTGACGGTTGATGTACAATGTAATACTTTATCCATTTTAGTTTTGTTTTGTTCTAGTACCATTGGTTGAACTCTGTAATTAATACACAATTGTTCTTAGGTGTTTAAATTTTAACTGAAAAGTCATCCCTGTTAGGAATTTGGGAAACATTATGTTGAGTGAAATAAGCCAATCCCAAAGGGACAAATACCACTTGTTCTCCTCGATAGGTGACAACTAACTTAGCACCAAAAAGGAAATCTGTTAAAGTGAAATGAACACTAGGAGAAATGGTGACTTGATCAGCCCTCACCCTGACTGTTGATGAGCAGCTTAATATGTTATCCCTCTTAGTATTTTTTTTGTTTATTCTACTTAATACTTTTGGTTGAATACTGTAATCAATACACAATTCTTCTTAAGTGCTGAAACTTAACTGAAAAGTGATCGCTGTTAAATATAAGAGTGGGAATAAGAGAGGGAAGATATGTGCAATTCGGGACATGCTCAAGCTGACTTGCCTCAAACGGTGGAGTTAGAAACATACCACGGGACTTGAATTCAATCCCATCGAGGTGGCATGTACCAATGCCATCTCACCAGTCCCAGTGATCAATTTCTGTTTACAATTGATCATAATGATAGGACTAAGAAGCAAAGGGATCACAGAAACAAGAATAGTGTCTGCAAATACTAGCTGATAGAATCAAAAAGGGAGAGAATGATCCAACATGGGAAGTGAGATACATAGCAGACCCATAGAATGGCAAATGTCCTAACAGCACTCTGGCCTCATAATCAGCCCTTAAGGCATGTGGATCTGGCTGAAATGCCCATGAGAGTATTTCAGGCATGGAAAGCCAAGACACTCTGCGGGAAAAAAAAAAAAAACTAAATGAAAGATCTCTGTGAGTGAGATCCCAGTGGAAAGAATGGGTCATCAAAGAAGGAGGGACCTTTCTCAGAAGGGAGGAGAGAACTTCCCCTTTGACCATGGCCTTGTCTAAATAGGATCAGAGTCAGTGAACTCAGGGGGCTTCCATTGCCTTGGCAGCTCATGACAAGAGCCTAGGGTGATTACTGAGGCCATAAACAAGAGTGTCAATTTGTTAAGTCAACAACAGGAGTCACTGTGCACTTACTCCTCATGTAGGATCTTTGTCCTTAGTGTGCTGTACATTGAGATTTAATGCTATAACTAGTACTCAAACAGTATTTTTCTCTTTATGTTTCTGTGTGGGAGCAAACTGTTGAAATCTTTACTTAATGTATGCTAAACTGATCTTCTATATATAAAGAGAAACGAAAATGAATCTTGATGTGAATGGAAGGGGAGAGGGAGTGGATAAGCGGAGGGTTGCGGGTGGGAGTGATGTTATGGGGGAAGCCATTGTAATCCATATTCTGGACTGTGGAAATTTATATTCATTAAATAAAAGTTAAAAAAAAAGAATTCAGGTGAAATTTAACCAAAAAATCACCATCAAAATTGTTTTCCAGAAAAGCACAATCTTTCTCTTGGGCCAGTGGATCTAATGTCATGTTTACACACAGAAATGTCATCATTGCTCAGGTTTCTGAAGCTTACGGACAGGAAAACTTGAATGTTTGGAGGATTTGACTCCATGTGCAACCAAATAGCATTTACGGTGGAAAAAAAAATGTTACATTCTAAAGTGCATTTATAACCATAAAGTCCGTAGATAATCTCCAGAAAACACAAAAAAAAACACAGAGGCTGTAGCAAGATCTAGGATTGAGATAGCCACAACACACCAGATATTACTGCTTTCATCCAGGCATATCCTGACAAGGTGGAGTGCAATTCGAGTGAAATTTAACCAAAAAATCACCATCAAAGTGGTTTTGGAGTAAAGCAAAATCTTTCTCTTTGGCAAGTGGATCCATTGTCATGTTTTTACAAACACAAATATCATGTTTGCTTGGGTTTCTGAAGCTTTCTGCCTAGAAAACTCGAATGTGTGGAAGATTTGACTCCATGTGCAACCAATTAGCGTTTGGTAGCAGAAAACAAAATGTTAGATTATAAAATTCATTCAAAACCTAAAGTTTGTAGATAAAGTCCAGAAAACACAAAAAAACACAAAGGCTGTAGGAAGATCAGTATTGAGATGGCCACAATACACCAGATATTTCTGCTTTCATTCAGGCATATCTGGAGAATGTAGTGTGGAATTTGGGTGAAATTTTTCGAAAAAATCACTGTCAAAGCGGTTTTGGAGAAAAGCACAATCTTTCTCTTCAGCAAGTGGATCTAATGTCATGTTTAAAAACAGAAAGAGCATGTTTCCTCAGGTTAATTAAGCTTTCTGAAAGGAAAAATCGAATGTGTGGAGGATTTGACTCCAGGTGGAACCAATTAGCGTTTGCCAGCAGAAAACTAAAAGTTACATGCTAAAATGCATTCAAAACCTTCATGTTGATAGATAATGTCCAGAAAACAGAAACACACACAGAGGCAGTAGCAAGATATAGGATTGACATGGCCACAACACACAGATATTTCTGCTTTCGTCCAGGCATATCTAGGCAAAGTGTTGTGGAATTCGGGTGAAATTTAACCAAAACATCACCTTCAAAGTAGTTTTGGAGAAAAGCAAATTCTTTTTATTTGGCAAGTGAATCCAATGTCATGTTTACACACACAAATGTTTGCTTGGGTTTTGGATGTTTTCTGCCTAGAAAACCCAAATGTGTGGAGGATTGACTCCATGTGGAACCTACTAGTGTTTGCCAGAACAAACCTAAAGGTTATAAAATTCACTCAAAACTGTAAAGTCCATAGATAATGTCCAAAAAAAAAACACAAACACAGAGGTTATAGCAAGATCTGTGATTGAGATAGACAAAACACAACAGATATTTCTCCTTTCATCCAGGCATATCGAAACTGGTGTGGAATTCAGGTGAAAATTAACCAAAAAAAATCACCATCAAAATTGTTTTGCAGAAAAGCACAATCTTTCTCTTTGGCAAGTAGATCCAATGTCATGTTTCCAAAAAGAAATATTATGTTTTCTCGGGTTTCTGAAGCTTTCTTCCTAGAAAACCAGAATGTGTGGATGATTTGACTTCATGTGGAACTAATTAGCGTTTGCCAGTAGAAAACAAAAAGTCACATGCTAAAATGCATTCAAATGCCTAAAGTCCATAGATAATGTCCAGAAAAAACAAGCAAACACAGGGGCTGTAGCAAGATCTCGGATTGAGATACTCACAACACACCAGATATTACTGCTTTGCTCCAGGCATATCCGGACAAAGTGGTGTGGAATTCGGGTGAAATTTAACCAAAAATCACCCTCAAAGTGATTTTGGAGAAAAGCACAATCTTTCTCGTTGGCAAGTGAACCAATGTCATGTTTATAAATGCAAATATCATGTTTGCTCGGGTTTCTGAATCTTTCTGCCAGGAAAATCTAATGTGTGGAGGATTTGACTCCATGTGGAAATAATTAGCGTTTGCCGGAAGAAAACAAAAAGTTACATGCTAAAATGCATTCAAAACCATCAACACTGTAGATTTTTCCAGAAAACACAAACACAGAGGCTATAGCAAGATCTCGGATTGATATTGCCACAACACACCAGATATTTCTGTTTTCCTCCAGAAATATCCAGACAAAGTGTTGTGGAAGCAGGTGAAATTTAACCAAAAATCACCGTCAAAGTGGTTTTGGAGAAAAGCACAATCTTTCTGTTCGGCAAGTGGATCCAATGCCAGGTTTACAAACACAAATATCACAAATATCATGTTTGCTCGGGTTTCTGAAGCTTTCTGCCAGGAAAACTCGAATGTGTGGAGGATTTGACTCCATGTGGAAATAATTAGCATTTTCCGGAAAAAAAAAGTTACATGCTAAGATGCATTCGAAACCATAAAGTCTGTAGATATTGTCCAGAAAACACGAACAAACACAGAGGCTGCAGCAAGATCTCAGATTGAGATACCCACAACACACCAGATATTTCTGCTTTCCTGCATGCATATCCGGACAAAGTGGTGTGGAATTTGGGTAAAATTTAACCAAAAATCACCATCAAAGTGGTTTTGGAGAAAAGCACAATCTTTCTGTTCGGCAAGTGGATCCAATGTCATGTTTACAAATACAAATATCATATTTGCCCGGGTTTCTGAAGCTTTCTGTCAGGAAAACTCGAATGTATCTAGGAGTTGACTCCATGTGGAACCAATTAGCGTATGCCGGTAGAAAACAAAAAGTTACATGCTAAAATGCATTCAAAACCGTCAAGTCCATAGATAATGTCCAGAAAACACAAACCAACACAGAGGCTGTAGCAAGATTTCGGATTGAGATACTCACAACACACAAGATATTTCTGCTTTCATCCAGGCATATCCGGACAAAGTGGTCTGGATTTCGGGTGCAATTTAACAAAAAAAAAAAAACATCAAAGAGGTTTTGGAGAAAAGCACAATCTTTCTCTTCGGCAAGTGGACCGAATGTCATGTTTATCAACACAAATATCATGTTTACTTGGGTTTCTGAAGCTTTCTGCCAGGAAAACACGAATGTCTGGAGGATTTGACTCCATGTGGAACCAATTAGCGTTTGCCGGCAGAAAACTAAAAGGTACATGCTAAAATACATTCAAAACTGTAAAGTCCATAGATAATGTCCAGAAAACACAAACAAACACAGAGGCTATAGCAAGATCTAGGATTGAGATACCCAAAACACACCAGATATTTCTGCTTTCCTCCAGGCATATCCCGACAAAGTGGTATGGTTTTCAGGTACAATTTAACCAAAAAATCACCGTCAAAGTGCTTTTGGAGAAAAGCACAATCTTTCTCTTCAGAAAGTGGATCCAATGTCATGTTTATAAATGCAAATATCATGTTTGCTCGGGTTTCTGAAGCTTTCTGCCAGGAAAATCTAATGTATGGAGGATTTGACTCCATGTGGAAATAATTAGCGTTTGCCGGAAGAAAACAAAAACATGCTAAAATGCATTCAAAACCATCAAGTCTGTAGATTTTTTCCAGAAAGCACAAACACACACAGAGGCTATAGCAAGATCTTGGATTGATATTGCCACAACACACCAGATATTTCTGTTTTCCTCCAGAAATATCCGGACAAAGTGTTGTGGAAACAGGTGAAATTCAACAAAAAATCACCGTCAAAGTGGTTTTGGAGAAAAGCACAATCTTTCTCTTTGGCAAATGGATCCAATGTCATGTTTACAAACACAAACATCATGTTTGCTCCGGTTTCTTAAGCTTTCTGCCAGGAAAACTCGAATGTGTGGAGGATTTAACTCCATGTGGAAATAATTAGCGTTTCCAGTAGAAAAAAAAAAAGTTGCCATCAAAAATTCATTCAAAACCGTCAAAGTGGTTTTGGAGAAAAGCACAATCTTTCTCTTTAGCAAATGGATCCAATGTCATGTTTACAAACACAAACATCATGTTTGCTTGGGTTTCTGAAGCTTTCTGCCAGGAAAACTCGAATGTGTGGAGGATTTGACTCCATGTGGAACCAATTAGCGTTTGCCAGTAGAAAACAAAAAGTTACATGCTAAAAGGCATTCAAGCCGTAAAGGCCATAGACATTGTCCAGAAAACACGAACAAACACAGAGGCTATAGCAAGATCTCAGATTGAGATACTCACAAAACACAAGATATTTCTGCTTTCCTCCAGGCATATCCGGACAATGTCGTGTGGAATTCAGGTAAAATTTAACCGAAAAAATCACTGTCAAAGTGGTTTTTGGAGAAAAGCACAATCTTTCTCTTAGGCAAGTGGATCCAACATCATGTTTACAAATACAAATATCACGTTTGCTGGGGTTTCTGAAGCTTTCTGCCAGGAAAACTTCAATGTGTGGAGGACATGACTCCATGTGGAACCAATTAGCGTTTGCCGGCAGAAAACAAAAAGGTAAATGCTAAAATGCATTCAAAACAGTAAAGGCCATAGATAATGTCCAGAAAACACAAACAAACAAAAAGGCTGTGGCAAGATCTGGGACTGCGATAGCCACAACACACCAGATATTTCTGCTTTCCTCCATGCATATCTGGACAATGTGTTGTGGCATTTGGGTGAAATGTAAGCCAAAAATCACCGTCAAAGTGGTTTTGGAGAAAAGAACAATCTTTCTCTTTGGCAAGTGGATCAATGTCATGTTTATAAACAAATATAATGTTTGCTCAGGTTTCTGAAGCTTTCTGCCAGGAAAACTCGAATGTGTGGAGGATTTGACTCCATGTCGAACCAATTAGGGTTACACGAGAAATCAATCCAAACACCTACATCCAACTCATATTTGATCAAAGATCCAAAACCGATCCCACGAGTAAGGACAGTCTATTCAATAAATGGTGCTGGGAAAATTGGATTTCCATGTGCAGAATCATAAAGCAAGACCCCTAAAATTCCCCTTACACAAAAATTCACTCAACATGGAGTAAAGACTTAAATCTACGACCTGAAACTATCAAATTATTAGAGATTTTTAGGTGAATTCAATTAGTTTCCAAAGCCAGTCAAGCACAATATCACAAAGGACTCTTGCATTTCTTTGGATTCTTTCACATTGTTCTTATTTATCATGGTTGTAATGAATTGTCGGATGTGAGCTTTGACTTTGAGGCTGGAATATGGAGTTCAAGACACGGAAGGAATGGTCCTTTTCAATCAGGGCACAGCTGTTGGCTTGCTCCAATTCTGGCTTTCTCTCATTGTTTTGGGTGCTTCAGCCGACTTTTGGTTTCTTGAGCGGCAATATCCTAAATGGTCTGGGTCTGAGTTGGTTTTGCCTTCTTCCCTCCCACATTTTGTTCTGACGTAATACAAACAAGAGTTTAGACAGAGGATCCATTATGAAATAAAAAGCACAACCAATTGGCTGTCATGCTTAGAAATCTCCAGGCAGCACAACCAAGATCAGTTTTTGTGTTTTGGAAAAAGAAATGGAACCCTTTTGCAGAGGGGACCAATAATTAATTCCCCTCCAATCAAGTTTCACAGAGAATTTCAGGTGAATTCAATCAGTTTCCAAAGCCAGTCAGCTGGAAGGGGTGGATGAATCCGGAAACAGACAGTTTCCTTGTGACTAAATCAAGCCCAATATCACAAAGGACGCTTGCATTTCTTTGGCTTTTTTCACATTGTTCTTATTTCTTATGGTTTATAATGAATTTTCTGATGTGAGCTTTGATTTTGAGGCTGGAATATGGAGTTCAAGACATGCAAGGAATGGTCCTTTTCAATCAGGGCACAGCTGTTGGCTTGCTCCAATTCTGGCTTTCTCTCATTGTTGTGGGTGCTTCAGCTGACTTTTGGTTCTTGAGCGGCAATATCATAAATGGTTTCTGGGTCTGACTTGGATTTGCCTTCTGCCCTCCCAAATTTTGCATTCTGAGGCAATACAAACAAGAGTTTAGACAGAGGATCCATTATGAATAAAAAAGACAACCAATTGGCACGTGTCATGCTTAGAACTCTCCAGGCAGCATGACCAAGATGACCTCTTGCATTTTGGAAAAAGAAATGGAACCCTTTTGCAGAGGTGACCGATAATTAATTGCCCTCAAATCAAGTTTGATGGAGATTTTCAGGGGAATTCAATTAGTTTCCAAAGCCAGTCAGCTGGGAGGGGTGGATGAATCCGCAAACAGCCGGTCTCCTTGTGTCTAAATCAAGCCCAATATCACAAAGGACTCTTGCATTTCTTTGGCTTTTGTCACATTTTTCTTATTTATCATGGTTTGTAATGAATTTTCGGATGTGAGCTTTGACTTTGAGGCTGGAACATGGAGTTCAAGACACGGAAGGAATGGTCCTTTTCAATCAGGGCACAGCTGTTGGCTTGCTCCAATTCTGGCTTTCTCTCATTGTTTTGGGTGCTTCAGCCGATTTTGGTTTCTTGAGCGGCAATATCCTAAATGGTTTCTGGGTCTGAGTTGGTTTTGCCTTCTTCCCTCCCAAATTTTGTATTCTGACACAATACAAACAAGAGTTTAGACAGAGGATCCACTATGAATTAAAAAACACAACCAATTGGCATATAATGATTAGAAATCTCCAGGCAGCATGACCAAGATGAGCTTTTGTGTTTTGGAAGAAGAAATGGAACCCTTTTGCAGAGCGGACCAATAATTAATTCCCCTCCAATCAAGATTGATGGAGATTTTCAGGTGTATTCAATTAGTTTCCAAAGCCAGTCAGCTGGGTCGGGTGGATAAATCTGAAACAGCCGGTTTCCTTGTGACTAAATCAAGCCCAATATCACAAACGACTCTTGCATTTCTTTGGCTTTTGTCACATTTTTTTTATTTATCATGGTTTGTAATGAATTTTCTGATCTGAGCTTTGACTTTGAGGCTGGAATATGGAGTTCCAGACATGCAAGGAATGGGCTTTTTCAATCAGGGCACAGCTGTTGGCTTGCTCCAATTCTGGCTTTCTGTCATTGTTTTGGGTACTTCAGCCGACTTTTGGGTTCTTGAGCGCCAATTTCCTAAATGGATTCTGGGTCTGAGTTGGTTTTGCCTTCTTCCCTCCCGCATTTTGTATTCTGACGCAATACACACAAGTGTTTAGACAGAGGATCCATTATGAAATAAAAAGCACAACCAATTGGCACATGTCATGCTTAGAACTCTCCAGGCAGCATGACCACTATGAGCTTTTGTGTTTTGGAAAAAGAAATGGAACCCTTTTGCAGAGGGGACCGATAATTAATTCCCCTCCAATCAAGTTTGATGGAGATTTTCAGGGGAATTCAATTAGTTTCCAAAGCCAGTCAGCTGGGAGGGGTGGATGAATCCGGAAACAGCCGGTCTCCTTGTGTCTAAATCAAGCCCAATATCACAAAGGACTCTTGCATTTCTTTGGCTTTTGTCACATTTTTCTTATTTATCATGGGTTGTAATGAATTTTCGGATGTGAGCTTTGATTTTGAGGCTGGAATATGGAGTTCAAGACACGGAAGGAATGGTCCTTTTCAATCAGGGCACAGCTGTTGGCTTGCTCCAATTCTGGCTTTCTCTCATTGTTGTGGGTGCTTCAGCCGACTTTTGGTTTCTTGAGCCGCAATTTCCTCAATGGATTCTGGGTCTGAGTTGGTTTTGCCTTCTTCCTTCCCAAATTTTGCATTCTGACGCAATACAAACAAGAGTTTAGACAGAGGATCCATTATGAAATAAAAAGCGCAACCAATTGGCTGTCATGCTTAGAAATCTCCAGGCAGCATGACCAAGATGAGCTTTTCTGTTTTGGAAAAAGAAAAGGAACCCTTTTGCAGAGGGGACCGATAATTAATTCCCCTCCAATCAAGTTTCACAGAGAATTTCAGGTGAATTCAATCAGTTTCCAAAGCCAGTCAGCTGGGAGGGGTGGATGAGTCCGGAAACAGCCGGTCTCCTTGTGTCTAAATCAAGCCCAATATCACAAAGGACTCTTGCATTTCTTTGGCTTTTGTCACATTTTTCTTATTTATCATGGGTTGTAATGAATTTTCGGATGTGAGCTTTGATTTTGAGGCTGGAATATGGAGTTCAAGACACGGAAGGAATGGTCCTTTTCAATCAGGGCACAGCTGTTGGCTTGCTCCAATTCTGGCTTTCTCTCATTGTTGTGGGTGCTTCAGCTGACTTTTGGTTTCTTGAGCCGCAATTTCCTCAATGGATTCTGGGTCTGAGTTGGTTTTGCCTTCTTCCTTCCCAAATTTTGCATTCTGAGGCAATACAAACAAGAGTTTAGACAGAGGATCCATTATGAAATAAAAAGCGCAACCAATTGGCTGTCATGCTTAGAAATCTCCAGGCAGCACGACCAAGATGAGCTTTTGTGTTTTGGAAAAAGAAATGGAACCCTTTTGCAGAGGGGACCAATAATTAATTCCCCTCCAATCAAGTTTGACGGAGATTTTCAGGTGAATTCAATTAGTTTCCAAAGCCAGTCAGCTGGGAGGGGTGGATGAATCTGGAAACAGCTGGTCTCCTTGTGTCTAAATCAAGCCCAATATCACAAAGGACTCTTGCATTTCTTTGTCTTTTGTCACATTTTTCTTATTTATCATGGTTTGTAATGAATTATCGGATGTGAGCTTTGATTTTGAGGCTGGAATATGGAGTTCAAGACACGGAAGGAATGGTCCTTTTCAATCAGGGCACAGCTGTTGGCTTGCTCCAATTCTGGCTTTCTCTCATTGTTGTGGGTGCTTCAGCCGACTTTTGGTTTCTTGAGCCGCAATTTCCTAAATGGTTTCTGGGTCTGAGTTGGTTTTGCCTTCTTCCTCCCAAATTTTGCATTCTGATGCAATACAAACAAGAGTTTAGACAGAGGATCCATTATGAAATAAAAAGCACAACCAATTGGCTGTCATGCTTAGAAATCTCCTGGCAGCACAACCAAGATGAGCTTTTGTGTTTTGGAAAAAGAAAAGGAACCCTTTTGCAGAAGGGACCGATAATTAATTCCCCTCCAATCAAGTTTCACAGAGAATTTCAGGTGAATTCAATCAGTTTGCAAAGCCAGTCAGCTGGGAGGGGTGGATGAATCCGGAAACAGCTGGTCTCCTTGTGTCTAAATCAAGCCCAATATCACAAAGGACTCTTGCATTTCTTTGGCTTTTTTCACATTTTTCTTATTTATCATGGTTTGTAATGAATTTTCTGATGTGAGCTTTGATTTTGAGGCTGGAATATGGAGTTCAAGACACGGAAGGAATGGTCCTTTTCAATCAGGGCACAGCTGTTGGCTTGCTCCAATTCTGGCTTTCTCTCATTGTTGTGGGTGCTTCAGCCGACTTTTGGTTTCTTGAGCCGCAATTTCCTCAATGGTTTCTGGGTCTGAGTTGGTTTTGCCTTCTTCCTTCCCAAATTTTGCATTCTGAGGCAATACAAACAAGAGTTTAGACAGAGGATCCATTATGAAATAAAAAGCGCAACCAATTGGCTGTCATGCTTAGAAATCTCCAGGCAGCACGACCAAGATGAGCTTTTGTGTTTTGGAAAAAGAAATGGAACCCTTTTGCAGAGGGGACCAATAATTAATTCCCCTCCAATCAAGTTTCACAGAGAATTTCAGGTGAATTCAATCAGTTTCCAAAGCCAGTCAGCTGGGAGGGGTGGATGAATCTGGAAACAGCTGGTCTCCTTGTGTCTAAATCAAGCCCAATATCACAAAGGACTCTTGCATTTCTTTGGCTTTTGTCACATTTTTCTTATTTATCATGGGTTGTAATGAATTTTCGGATGTGAGCTTTGATTTTGAGGCTGGAATATGGAGTTCAAGACACGGAAGGAATGGTCCTTTTCAATCAGGGCACAGCTGTTGGCTTGCTCCAATTCTGGCTTTCTCTCATTGTTGTGGGTGCTTCAGCCGACTTTTGGTTTCTTGAGACGCAATTTCCTCAATGGATTCTGGGTCTGAGTTGGTTTTGCCTTCTTCCTTCCCAAATTTTGCATTCTGAGGCAATACAAACAAGAGTTTAGACAGAGGATCCATTATGAAATAAAAAGCACAACCAATTGGCTGTCATGCTTAGAAATCTCCAGGCAGCACGACCAAGATGAGGTTTTGTGTTTTGGAAAAAGAAATGGAACCCTTTTGCAGAGGGGACCGATAATTAATTCCCCTCCAATCAAGTTTCATGGAGATTTTCAGGTGAATTCAATTAGTTTCCAAAGCCAGTCAGCTGGGAGGGGTGGATGAATCTGGAAACAGCCGGTCTCCTTGTGTCTAAATCAAGCCCAATATCACAAAGGACTCTTGCATTTCTTTGGCTTTTTTCACATTTTTCTTATTTATCATGGGTTGTAATAAATTTTTGGATGTGAGCTTTGATTTTGAGGCTGGAATATGGAGTTCAAGACACGGAAGGAATGGTCCTTTTCAATCAGGGCACTGCTGTTGGCTTGCTCCAATTCTGGCTTTCTCTCATTGTTGTGGGTGCTTCAGCCGACTTTTGGTTTCTTGAGCCGCAATTTCCTAAATGGTTTCTGGGTCTGAGTTGGTTTTGCCTTCTTCCTCCCAAATTTAGCATTCTGAGGCAATACAAACAAGAGTTTAGACAGAGGATCCATTATGAAATAAAAAGCGCAACCAATTGGCTGTCATGCTTAGAAATCTCCAGGCAGCGCGACCAAGATGAGGTTTTGTGTTTTGGAAAAAGAAATGGAACCCTTTTGCAGAGGGGACCGATAATTAATTCCCCTCCAATCAAGTTTGACGGAGATTTTCAGGTGAATTCAATTAGTTTCCAAAGCCAGTCAGCTGGGAGGGGTGGATGAATCCACAAACAGCCGGTCTCCTTGTGTCTAAATCAAGCCCAATATCACAAAGGACTCTTGCATTTCTTTGGCTTATTTCACATTTTTCTTATTTATCATGGGTTGTAATGAATTTTCGGATGTGAGCTTTGAATTTGAGGCTGGAATATGGAGTTCAAGACACGCAAGGAATGGTCCTTTTCAATCAGGGCACAGCTGTTGGCTTGCTCCAATTCTGGCTTTCTCTCATTGTTGTGGGTGCTTCAGCCGACTTTTGGTTTCTTGAGCCGCAATTTCCTCAACGGTTTCTGGGTCTGAGTTGGTTTTGCCTTCTTCCTTCCCAAATTTTGCATTCTGACGCAATACACACAAGAGTTTAGACAGAGGATCCATTATGAAATAAAAAACACAACCAATTGGCTGTCATGCTTAGAAATCTCCAGGCAGCACAACCAAGATGAGCTTTTGTGTTTTGGAAAAAGAAAAGAAACCCTTTTGCAGAGAGGACCGATAATTAAATACCCTCCAATCAAGTTCTACTTCAATTTTCAGGTGAATTCAATGAGTTTCCCAAGCCAGTCAGCTGGGAGTGGTGGATGAATCTGAAACAGCCTGTTTCCTTGTGAAAAAATCAAGCCCAATATCACAAAGGACTCTTGCATTTCTTTGGCTTTTCTCACATTTTTCTTATTTATCATGGTTTGTTATATATTTTCGGATGTGAGCTTTGATTTTGAGGCTGGAATATGGAGTTCAAGACACGGAAGGAATGGTCCTTTTCAATCAGGGCACAGCTGTTGGCTTGCTCCAATTCTGGCTTTCTCTCATTGTTGTGGGTGCTTCAGCTGACTTTTGGTTTCTTGAGCCGCAATTTCCTAAATGGTTTCTGGGTCTGAGTTGGTTTTGCCTTCTTCCTTCCCAAATTTTGCATTCTGACGCAATACAAACAAGAGTTTAGACAGAGGATCCATTATGAAATAAAAAGCACAACCAATTGGCTGTCATGCTTAGAAATCTCCAGGCAGCATGACCAAGATGAGCTTTTGTGTTTTGGAAAAAGAAAAGGAACACTTTTGCAGTGGGGACCAATAATTAATTCCCCTCAAATCAAGTTTGTCGGACATTTTCAGGTGAATTCAATGAGTTTCCAAAACCAGTTGGCTGGGGGGGGTTAATGAATCCGGAAACAGCCGGTTTCCTTGTGACTAAATCAAGCCCAATATCACAAAGGACTCTTGCATTTCTTTGTCTTTTGTCACATTTTTCTTATTTATCATGGTTTGTAATGAATTTTTGGATGTGAGCTTTGATTTTGAGGCTGGAATATGGAGTTCAAGACACGGAAGGAATGGTCCTTTTCAATCAGGGCACAGCTGTTGGCTTGCTCCAATTCTGGCTTTCTCTCATTGTTGTGGGTGCTTCAGCTGACTTTTGGTTTCTTGAGCGGCAATTTCCTAAATGGTTTCTGGGACTGAGTTGGTTTTGCCTTCTTCCTCCCAAATTTTGCATTCTGACGCAATACAAACAAGAGTTTAGACAGAGGATCTATTATGAAATGAAAAAACACAACCAATTGGCGTGTCATGCTTAGAAATCTGCGGGCAGCACGACCAAGATGAGATTTTGTGTTTTGGAAAAAGAAATGGAACCCTTTTGCAGTGGGGACCGATAATTAATTCCCCTCCAATAAAGTTATACTTCAATCTTCAGGTGAATTCAATGAGTTTCCAAAGCCAGTCAGCTGGGAGGGGTGGATGAATGTGACAGCTGGTCTCCTTGTGTCTAAATCAAGCCCAATATCACAAAGGACTCTTGCATTTCTTTGGCTTTTGTCACATGTTTCTTATTTATCATGGGTTGTAATGAATTTTCGGATGTGAGCTTTGATTTTGAGGCTGGAATATGGAGTTCAAGACACGGAAGGAATGGTCCTTTTCAATCAGGGCACAGCTGTTGGCTTGCTCCTATTCTGGCTTTCTCTCATTGTTTTGGGTGCTTCAGCCGACTTTTGGTTTCTTGAGCTGCAATTTCCTCAATGGATTCTGGGTCTGAGTTGGTTTTGCCTTCTTCCTTCCCAAATTTTGCATTCTGACGCAATACAAACAAGAGTTAGACAAAGGATCCATTATGAAATGAAAAACACAACCAATTGTTGTGTCATCCTTAGAACTCTCCAGGCAGCACGACCAAGATGAGCTTTTGTGTTTTGCAAAAAAGAAATGGAACCCTTTTGCAGAGGGGACCGATAATTAATTCCCCTCCAATCAAGTCTGACGGAGAATTTCAGGTGAATTCAATGAGTTTACAAAGCCGTTCAGCTGGGAGGGGTGGATGAATCCGGAAACAGCCGGTTCCCTTATGACTAAATCAAGCCTAATATCACAAAGGACTCTTGCATTTCTTTGGCTTTTTTCACATTTTTCTTATTTATCATTGTTTGTAATGAATTTTCGGATGTGAGCTTTGATTTTGAGGCTGGAATATGGAGTTCAAGACACGGAAGGAATGGTCCTTTTCAATCAGGGCACAGCTGTTGGCTTGCTCCAATTCTGGCTTTCTCTCATTGTTGTGGGTGCTTCAGCTGACTTTTGGTTTCTTGAGCGGCAATTTCCTAAATGGTTTCTGGGTCTGAGTTGGTTTTGCCTTCTTCCTTCCCAAATTTTGCATTCTGACACAATACAAACAAGAGTTTAGACAGAGGATCTATTATGAAATAAAAAAAAACACAACCAATTGGCGTGTCATGCTTAGAAATCTACAGGCAGCACGACCAAGATGAGATTTTGTGTTTTGGAAAAAGAAATGGAACCCTTTTGCAGAGGGGACCGATAATTAATTCCCCTCCAATCAAGTTTGACGGAGATTTTCAGGTGAATTCAATTAGTTTCCAAAGCCAGTCAGCTGGGAGGGTGGATGAATCCGGAAACAGGCAGTCTTTTTGTGTCTAAATCAAGCCCAATATCACAAAGGACTCTTGCATTTCTTTGGCTTTTGTCACATGTTTCTTGTTTATCATGTTTTGTAATGAATTATCGGATGTGAGCTTTGATTTTGAGGCTGGAATATGGAGTTCAAGACACGGAAGGAATGGTCCTTTTCAATCAGGGCACAGCTGTTGGCTTGCTCCAATTCTGGCTTTCTCTCATTGTTGTGGGTGCTTCAGCCGACTTTTGGTTTCTTGAGCCGCAATTTCCTCAATGGTTTCTGGGTCTGAGTTGGTTTTGCCTTCTTCCTTCCCAAATTTTGCATTCTGAGGCAATACAAACAAGAGTTTAGACAGAGGATCCATTATGAAATAAAAAGCGCAACCAATTGGCTGTCATGCTTAGAAATCTTCAGGTAGCATGACCAAGATGAGTTTTTGTGTTTTGGAAGAGGAAATGGAACCTTTTTGCAGAAGGGACCGATAATTAATTCCCCTCCAATCAAGTTTGACAGAGAATTTCAGGTGAATTCAATCAGTTTCCAAAGCCAGTCAGCTGGGAGGGGTGCATGAATCCGGAACCAGCCGGATTCCTCGTGACTAAACCAAGCCCAATATCACAAAGGACTCTTGCATTTCTTTGGCTTTTTTGACATTTTTCTTATTTATCATGGTTTGTGCCTCATCCTGGCCCAAGGGAGGTGAGGGATCCTAGGTTGCACCCAGGAGCACAGGAGTGCCCAGACTGGGTTCCTGCAGGGAACACGCGAGCGCCCACGCTTGGCTGCTCAGTCTCAGGAGGCCGTCGTGGGACAGCCCGCACCCCAGCTCCAAGCTCATCTTGACTGGATGGCCCCAGTGGACATCAGGACTGGGAGTGTCCCAGCAGCAGCCCCAGGGAACGTGCCCCACCCTTGCAGCCCCTAGCCCAGCAAGGCCCTGGCAGAGGGCGCATGCGCAAGCCTGGGGGCAGGCAAGCTAGCCAGCGGAGGACTCTGCCGGGCGGTGGGGCCCCTCCCCACCCCAGCTTCCCTCAGAGGATGCTTGTGGGGCTCAGGGAGGCCCAGAGGCTTGCTCCTGAGGCCGGCCACTGCCTCTGGCTAGCACCTGTGGCCACTTGGCAGTGCCTGCTGGCTGGGTCCTGAAGGCTGCGGTTGCAAATGGCCTACGGAAGCTGAGGGGGCCAGCCTGCTCCTAAGCTTGCTGCGGCCAGAAACACAGGGCATGGGGGGTTCGCGTCTAGGTTTGCCTTCCAGTGCAAGAGCACAGCAGCCAGGTGAGGTACAGCCAGCTCCATCTCCTGGGAACTGCCAGCAGAGGCCTCCTGGGAAGAGTGCACTGGGAACTCTGGGCTTGGACTGGAGACCTCCCTTCTCTGTTCCTCAGCTGTCCAGGCAGGCTGGAGGGTCGGGCGTGGCCATGGGTCCCTCTTACTGCGAAAGACTACTCCCATGCTATAGAACTCTGGTAAACAGAGTCTCCTACACTCAGGCTGCAGAACTCCTGTAAACTGCCTCTCTGTACACCCAGCTTATAGAACTGCTTTTAAGCTGCGTCTCCTACATTCAGGCTACATAAAGGCCGCACAGGGGTATGCCTACTCCCAAGCAACAGAACTCCCATAAACTGTGTCTACTGCACTCAAGCTGTAAAACTACTGCGATCTGCGCCTTTCTACATCCATGTTACAACACTCCCGTAAAGCGATTTCCTATACTCATGCGAAGGAAATCCCGCATAGTGCAAATGTCTTCTCATAATGTACAGAAATCTGGTAAACTGAGTCTCCTACACTCAGGCTGCAGAACTCTTGTAAACTCTCTCTCTGTACATCCAACTTATACAAATCTGTAAGCTGCGTCTCCTAAACTCAGGCTACAGAAATCCCACACACTGCATATGCCTACTCCCAAGCTACAGTACTCCCATAACTGTGTCTACTACACTCAGGCAGCAGAACTTCTGAATCGCCTGGCTTACACAACAGATATAAACTGTGTCTCCTGCACGCATGGTACCGAAATCCCGCATAGTGCATATGCCCAGTCAGAATCTACAGAACTCCCGTAAACAGAGTCTCCTACACTCTGGCTACAGAACTCCTGTAAACAGTCTCTCTGTACACCCAGCTTACAGAACTGCTTTAAGCTGCGTCTCCTACACTCTGGCTGCGTATGGCTACACCCGTGCTACAGAACTCCCTTAACTGAGTCTCCTACACTCACGCTGCAGAACTCCTGTAAAAGGCTTCTCTACATCAACCTTACAGAAATCCTGTAAGCTGCATCTCCTAAACTCATGCTGCAGAAATCCCACATACTGAGTATGGTTACTCCCAAGCTACAGAACTCCCATAAACTTTGTCTACTACACTCAGGTTCAGGAACTCCTGTAAATGGCCTTGCTCTAGAGCTAGCTTACACAACGCTCATAAACGGTGTCTCCTACTTGCATGCTGGAGAAATCCCGCTTACTGCGTATGCCTACCCCCAAGCTACAGAACTCCAGTCAAATGAGTTTCCTACATTCAGGACACAGAACTCCTGGAGACTGCCTTTCTCTACACACAGCTTACAGAAATCCTGTAAGCTGCATCTCCTACACTACTGCTACAGAAATCCCGATTAGTGCATATGGCTACTCCCATGCTACAGAACTCCCGTAAACTGAGTCTCCTACACTCAGATGGCAGAACTCCTGTAAACTGTCTCTCTGTACACCCAGCTTATAGAACTGCTTTAAGCTGCGTCTCCTACATTCAAGTTCCAAAAAGGCCGCATAGGGGTATGCCTACTCACAGGCAACAGAACTCCCATAAATCCTTGTTTTGCTTTAATTGTAAATCTTCGCATTTTCTAAACAGTTCCGTCTCCTGCCCACTCCTTTCCTCCACTGCTCTCTGCGCTTGGTGGAGGTCTCAGAACGCCTGCTGTCCCCTCCTCTCACCTGCTGTCTCACAGAAACACCCTTCCTTCCTCCCGTGGCAGAGTTGTTCAGGTTGGCTGGGTGGGGGCTGAGCAGTGCCGGGTCTGCCAGCCCAAAGCTGTCGCGAGGCCCCCGGGTTCCCTCTGCACCCCTGGCTGCTCTGCCCGCAGTGCTGGGGCTGCCAGGAGGCGCTCTCCCCGAGAGCGTCCCACCTCTCCGCTGGGCTCTCCTCGAGCGTATGCGTGTGGTTGTACAGACAGTTAGACTTGCCATGTTGGGTCAGTTTTAGGAACCGTTTCTAGCTAGAGGGACTGGTGTCCTTCCAAGTCGAGCATTTGGGATGTGGGAAGTTGTTGTGGTGTGGTAGGGTTTTTGTTTTCTTCTGTTTCGAGTTATTTTTTTCCTTTGATCTCCTGCCTTTTTCCTTTCCCTTTTCTTTCTCCTACATTGGCCAGCTTGGGCCTTGCCCCCTGTCCTCCCCTCTAGGAAGGTGCCCGGCCCCCTGCCTGCAGACTGGGTTGGTGCCTCCTCTGCCTCGGGGATGGGAGCTGGGGGAGAGGCTTTAAAAAAATAGTAATAGAAGGAAAAAGGGTAAATCCTTTGCAGTTTCTCCCCACCCAGGCCCTGGAAGGCTATGAGGCTGTGCTAACCTGAATTCATTAGGGAAGTCTTCCTGCCAGCCATGCCGGGACCCAGGCCAGCCGGAGCAGAGGCCGTCCTGTCAGGAGACTCCATCCCTCGGGGGAGGGGGCTCTGCACAGAGGCCTGGGTCCGAGGTCTCAGGCTGCAGAGGTCCGGGGCAGCCAGCATCAAGAAGCCCCTCTCAGGGGCCGGAACTCCTTTGCCAGTGTGGATTCCTCAAGTCAGGACTGCATAACTAAAGCAGTTGCAGTTTTATTTTTTTTACAGCTTTTTTCCCAAAAAATGATTTGTAGTTGTGTGTGCAGCACTTTGCCCTGATACGTGTGCTCTACAATAAAAACCAAATATAATATATTTTGAAAAAAAAAAAAAGGCAGCAGAACTACTGTAAAAGGCCTCTCTACATCAACCTTACAGAAATCCTGTAAGCTGCATCTCCTAAACTCACGCGGCAGAAATCCCACATACTGAGTATGGTTACTCCCAAGCTACAGAACTCCCATAAACTTTGTCTACTACACTCAGGTTCAGGAACTCCTGTAAATGGCCTTGCTCTAGAGCTAGCTTACACAACGCTCATAAATGGTGTCTCCTACTTGCATGCTGGAGAAATCCCACTTACTGCGTATGCCTACTCCCAAGCTACAGAACTCCAGTCAAATGAGTTTCTTACATTCAGGACGCAGAACTCCTGGAGACTGCCTTTCTCTACACACAGCTTACAGAAATCCTGTAAGCTGCATCTCCTACACTACTGCTACAGAAATCCCGATTACTGCATATGGCTACTCCCATGCTACAGAACTCCGGTAAACTGAGTCACCTACACTCAGGCTGCAGAACTCCTGTAAACTGTCTCTCTGTACACCCAGCGTATAGAACTGCTTTAAGCTCCATCTCCTACATTCAGGCTACAAAAAGGCTGCAGAGGGGAATGCCTAATCACAAGCAACAAAACTACCATAAACTGAGTCTCCTACACTCAGGTTGCAGAACTCCTGTAAACTGCCTCTCTGTACTGCCAGCTTACAGAAATCCGGTAAGCTGCATCTCCTACACTCATGCTACAGAAGTCCCGCTTACTTCGTATGGCTATTCCCATGCTACAGAACTCCGGTAAACTGAGTCTCCTACACTCAGGCTGCAGAACTCCTGTAACCTGCCTCTCTGTACACCCAGCTTGTAGAACTGCTTTTAAGCTGCGTCTCCTACATTCAGGCTACAAAAAGGCCACACAGGGGTATGCCTACTCCCAAGCAACAGAACTCCCATAAACTGTGTCTACTACACTCAAGCTGTAAAACTACTGCGATCTGCGCCTTTCTACATCCATGTTACAACACTCCCGTAAAGCGATTTCCTATACTCATGCGAAGGAAATCCCGCATAGTGCAAATGTCTTCTCATAATGTACAGAAATCTGGTAAACTGAGTCTCCTACACTCAGGCTGCAGAACTCTTGTAAACTCTCTCTCTGTACAGCCAACTTACACAAATCTGTAAGCTGCGTCTCCTAAACTTAGGCTACAGAAATCCCACACACTGCATATGCCTACCCCCAAGCTACAGCACTCCCATAACTGTGTCTACTACACACTCAGGCAGCAGAACTTCTGTAATGGCCTGGCTCTAGAGCTGGCTTATACAACGGATATAAACTGTGTCTCCTGCATGCATGCTACAGAAATCCCGCATAGTGCATATGCCCAGTCAGAATCTACAGAACTCCCGTAAACAGAGTCACCTACACTCAGGCTGCAGAACTTCTGTAAACTGCCTCTCTGTACTGCCAGCTTACAGAACTCCAGTAAGCTGCGTCTCCTAAACTCAGGCTACAGAAAGCGCGCACACTGCATATGCCTATTCCCAAGCAACAGAACTCCCATAAACTGCATCTACTACACTCAAGCTATAAAACTACTGTGATCTGCGTCTCTCTACATCCGTGTTACAAAACTCCTGTAAAGTGAGTTCCTATACTTATGCTAAGGAAATCCCGCATAGTGCAAATGTCTTCTCATAATCTACAGAAATCTGGTAAACTGAGTCTCCTACACTCAGGCTGCAGAACTCCTGTAAACAGCCTCTCTGTACACCCAGCTAAAAGAACTGCTTTACTCGCATCTCCTACAATCAGGTTATAGACAGCGCGCACACTGCATATGCCTCCTCCCAAGCAACAGAACTCCCATAAACTGTGTCTTATACTTTCAGGCTGCTGAATTACTGTGATATGCATCTCTCTACATCCGTGTGACAAAACTCCCGTAAAGGGTTTTCCTATACTCATGCTACAGAACTCCTGCATAGTGCGAATGCCTTCTCAGAATCTACAGAAATCTGGTAAACTGAGTCTCCTACGCTCAGGCTGCACAACTCCTGTAAACTGCCTCTCTCGACATCTAGCTTACAGAAATCCTGTAAGCTGCATCTCCTACACTCAGGCTACAGAAATCCCGCTTACTTCGTATGGCTATTCCCATGCTACAGAACTCCCGTAAACTGAGTCTCCTACACTCAGGCTGCAGAACTCCTGTAAACTGCCTCTCTACACCCAGCTTATAGAACGGCTTTAAGCTGCGTCTCCTACATTCAAGTTCCAAAAAGGCCGCATAGGGGTATGCCTACTCACAGGCAACAGAACTCCCATAAATTGTGTCTACTACACTCAGGCAACAGAACTCCTGTAAACGGCCTCGCTCTAGAGCTAGCTCACAAAACGCCCATCATATGTGTCTCCTGCACGAATGCTATAGAAATCCCGCAGAGTGCATATGCCTAGTCAGAGTCTACAGAACTCCCGTAAACTGAGTCTCCTACACTCAGGCTGCAGAACTCTTGTAAACTGCCTCTCTGTACTGCCAGCTTACAGAACTCCAGTAAGCTGCGTCTCCTAAACTCAGGCTACAGAAAGCGCGCACACTGCATATGCCTATTTCCAAGCAACAGAACTCCCATAAACTGCATCTACTACACTCAAGCTATAAAACTACTGTGATCTGTGTCTCTCTACATCCGTGTGACAAAACTCCCGTAAAGTGTTTTCCTATACGCATGCTACAGAAATCCCGAATAGTAGGAATGCCTTCTCAGATTCTACAGAAATCTGGTTAACTGAGTCTCCTATACTCAGGCTGCACAACTCCTGTAAACTGCCTCTCTCGACATCCGGCTTACAGAAATCCTGTAAGCTGCATCTCCTACACTCAGGCTACAGAAATCCCGCTTACTTTGTATGGCTATTCTCATGCTACAGAACTTCCTTAACCTGAGTCTCCTATGCTCAGGCTGCACAACTCCTGTAAACTGCCTCTCTCGACATCTAGCTTACAGAAATCCTGTAAGCTGCATCTCCTACACTCATGCTACAGAAGTCCCGCTTACTTCGTATGGCTATTCCCATGCTACAGAACTCCGGTAAACTGAGTCTCCTACACTCAGGCTGCAGAACTCCTGTAACCTGCCTCTCTGTACACCCAGCTTGTAGAACTGCTTTTAAGCTGCGTCTCCTACATTCAGGCTACAAAAAGGCCACACAGGGGTATGCCTACTCCCAAGCAACAGAACTCCCATAAACTGTGTCTACTACACTCAAGCTGTAAATCTACTGTGATCTGCGCCTTTCTACATCCATGTTACAACACTCCCGTAAAGCGATTTCCTATACTCATGCTAAGGAAATCCCGCATAGTGCAAATGTCTTCTCATAATGTACAGAAATCTGGTAAACTGAGTCTCCTACACTCAGGCTGCAGAACTCTTGTAAACTCTCTGTCTGTACATCCAACTGATACAAATCTGTAAGCTGCGTCTCCTAAACTTAGGCTACAGAAATCCCACACACTGCATATGCCTACCCCCAAGCTACAGCACTCCCATAACTGTGTCTACTACACACTCAGGCAGCAGAACTTCTGTAATGGCCTGGCTCTAGAGCTGGCTTATACAACGGATATAAACTGTGTCTCCTGCACGCATGCTACAGAAATCCCGCATAGTGCATATGCCCAGTCAGAATCTACAGAACTCCCGTAAACAGAGTCACCTACACTCAGGCTGCAGAACTTCTGTAAACTGCCTCTCTGTACTGCCAGCTTACAGAACTCCAGTAAGCTGCATCTCCTAAACTCAGGCTACAGAAAGCGCGCACACTGCATATGCCTATTCCCAAGCAACAGAACTCCCATAAACTGCATCTACTACACTCAAGCTATAAAACTACTGTGATCTGCGTCTCTCTACATCCGTGTTACAAAACTCCTGTAAAGTGAGTTCCTATACTTATGCTAAGGAAATCCCGCATAGTGCAAATGTCTTCTCATAATCTACAGAAATCTGGTAAACTGAGTCTCCTACACTCAGGCTGCAGAACTCCTGTAAACAGCCTCTCTGTACACCCAGCTAAAAGAACTGCTTTACCCGCATCTCCTACAATCAGGTTATAGACAGCGCGCACACTGCATATGCCTACTCCCAAGCAACAGAACTCCCATAAACTGTGTCTTATACTTTCAGGCTGCTGAATTACTGTGATATGCATCTCTCTACATCCGTGTGACAAAACTCCCGTAAAGGGTTTTCCTATACTCATGCTACAGAACTCCTGCATAGTGCGAATGCCTTCTCAGAATCTACAGAAATCTGATAAACTGAGTCTCCTACGCTCAGGCTGCACAACTCCTGTAAACTGCCTCTCTCGACATCTAGCTTACAGAAATCCTGTAAGCTGCATCTCCTACACTCATGCTACAGAAGTCCCGCTTACTTCGTATGGCTATTCCCATGCTACAGAACTCCCGTAAACTGAGTCTCCTACACTCAGGCTGCAGAACTCCTGTAACCTGCCTCTCTGTACACCCAGCTTATAGAACTGCTTTTAAGCTGCGTCTCCTACATTCAGGCTACAAAAAGGCCACACAGGGGTATGCCTACTCCCAAGCAACAGAACTCCCATAAACTGTGTCTACTACACTCAAGCTGTAAAACTACTGCGATCTGCGCCTTTCTACATCCATGTTACAACACTCCCGTAAAGCGATTTCCTATACTCATGCGAAGGAAATCCCGCATAGTGCAAATGTCTTCTCATAATGTACAGAAATCTGGTAAACTGAGTCTCCTACACTCAGGCTGCAGAACTCTTGTAAACTCTCTCTCTGTACAGCCAACTTATACAAATCTGTAAGCTGCGTCTCCTAAACTCAGGCTACAGAAATCCCACACACTGCATATGCCTACCCCCAAGCTACAGCACTCCCATAACTGTGTCTACTACACACTCAGGCAGCAGAACTTCTGTAATGGCCTGGCTCTAGAGCTGGCTTATACAACGGATATAAACTGTGTCTCCTGCATGCATGCTACAGAAATCCCGCATAGTGCATATGCCCAGTCAGAATCTACAGAACTCCCGTAAACAGAGTCACCTACACTCAGGCTGCAGAACTTCTGTAAACTGCCTCTCTGTACTGCCAGCTTACAGAACTCCAGTAAGCTGCGTCTCCTAAACTCAGGCTACAGAAAGCGCGCACACTGCATATGCCTATTCCCAAGCAACAGAACTCCCATAAACTGCATCTACTACACTCAAGCTATAAAACTACTGTGATCTGCGTCTCTCTACATCCGTGTTACAAAACTCCTGTAAAGTGAGTTCCTATACTTATGCTAAGGAAATCCCGCATAGTGCAAATGTCTTCTCATAATCTACAGAAATCTGGTAAACTGAGTCTCCTACACTCAGGCTGCAGAACTCCTGTAAACAGCCTCTCTGTACACCCAGCTAAAAGAACTGCTTTACCCGCATCTCCTACAATCAGGTTATAGACAGCGCGCACACTGCATATGCCTACTCCCAAGCAACAGAACTCCCATAAACTGTGTCTTATACTTTCAGGCTGCTGAATTACTGTGATATGCATCTCTCTACATCCGTGTGACAAAACTCCCGTAAAGTGTTTTCCTATACTCATGCTACAGAACTCCTGCATAGTGCGAATGCCTTCTCAGAATCTACAGAAATCTGGTAAACTGAGTCTCCTACGCTCAGGCTGCACAACTCCTGTAAACTGCCTCTCTCGACATCTAGCTTACAGAAATCCTGTAAGCTGCATCTCCTACACTCATGCTACAGAAGTCCCGCTTACTTCGTATGGCTATTCCCATGCTACAGAACTCCCGTAAACTGAGTCTCCTACACTCAGGCTGCAGAACTCCTGTAACCTGCCTCTCTACACCCAGCTTATAGAACGGCTTTAAGCTGCGTCTCCTACATTCAAGTTCCAAAAAGGCCGCATAGGGGTATGCCTACTCACAGGCAACAGAACTCCCATAAATTGTGTCTACTACACTCAGGCAACAGAACTCCTGTAAACGGCCTCGCTCTAGAGCTAGCTCACAAAACGCCCATCATATGTGTCTCCTGCACGAATGCTATAGAAATCCCGCAGAGTGCATATGCCTAGTCAGAGTCTACAGAACTCCCGTAAACTGAGTCTCCTACACTCAGGCTGCAGAACTCTTGTAAACTGCCTCTCTGTACTGCCAGCTTACAGAACTCCAGTAAGCTGCGTCTCCTAAACTCAGGCTACAGAAAGCGCGCACACTGCATATGCCTATTTCCAAGCAACAGAACTCCCATAAACTGCATCTACTACACTCAAGCTATAAAACTACTGTGATCTGTGTCTCTCTACATCCGTGTGACAAAACTCCCGTAAAGTGTTTTCCTATACGCATGCTACAGAAATCCCGAATAGTAGGAATGCCTTCTCAGATTCTACAGAAATCTGGTTAACTGAGTCTCCTATACTCAGGCTGCACAACTCCTGTAAACTGCCTCTCTCGACATCCGGCTTACAGAAATCCTGTAAGCTGCATCTCCTACACTCAGGCTACAGAAATCCCGCTTACTTTGTATGGCTATTCTCATGCTACAGAACTTCCTTAACCTGAGTCTCCTATGCTCAGGCTGCACAACTCCTGTAAACTGCCTCTCTCGACATCTAGCTTACAGAAATCCTGTAAGCTGCATCTCCTACACTCATGCTACAGAAGTCCCGCTTACTTCGTATGGCTATTCCCATGCTACAGAACTCCGGTAAACTGAGTCTCCTACACTCAGGCTGCAGAACTCCTGTAACCTGCCTCTCTGTACCCCCAGCTTATAGAACTGCTTTTAAGCTGCGTCTCCTACATTCAGGCTACAAAAAGGCCACACAGGGGTATGCCTACTCCCAAGCAACAGAACTCCCATAAACTGTGTCTACTACACTCAAGCTGTAAAACTACTGCGATCTGCGCCTTTCTACATCCATGTTACAAAACTCCTGTAAAGTGATTTCCTATACTCATGCTAAGGAAATCCCGCATAGTGCAAATTTCTTCTCATAATGTACAGAAATCTGGTAAACTGAGTCTCCTACACTCAGGCTGCAGAACTCCTGTAAACTCTCTCTCTGTACATCCAACTCATACAAAATCTGTAAGCTGCGTCTCCTAAACTCAGGCTACAGAAATCCCACACACTGCATATGCCTACTCCCAAGCTACAGTACTCCCATAACTGTGTCTACTACACTCAGGCAGCAGAACTTCTGTAATTTCCTGGCTCTAGTGCAAGCTTACATAACGGATATAAACTGTGTCTCCTGCACGCATGGTACCGAAATCCCGCATAGTGCATATGCCCAGTCAGAATCTACAGAACTCCCGTAAACAGAGTCTCCTACACTCTGGCTGCAGAACTCCTGTAAACAGTCTCTCTGTACACCCAGCTTACAGAACTGCTTTATGCTGCGTCTCCTACACTCAGGCTGCGTATGGCTACACCCATGCTACAGAACTCCCTTAACTGAGTCTCCTTCACTCATGCTGCAGAACTCCTGTAAAAGGCTTCTCTACATCAACTTTACAGAAATCCTGTGAGCTGCATCTCCTAAACTCATGCTGCAGAAATCCCACATACTGAGTATGGTTACTCCCAAGCTACAGAACTCCCATAAACTTTGTCTACTACACTCAGGTTCAGGAACTCCTGTAAATGGCCTTGCTCTAGAGCTAGCTTACACAACGCTCATAAATGGTGTCTCCTACTTGCATGCTGGAGAAATCCCGCATACTGCGTATGCCTACTCCCAAGCTACAGAACTCCAGTCAAATGAGTTTCCTACATTCTGGATGCAGAACTCCTGGAGACTGCCTTTCTCTACACACAGCTTACAGAAATCCTGTAAGCTGCATCTCCTACACAGAAATCCCGCTTACTTCGTATGGCTATTCCCATGCTACAGAACTCCCGTAAACTGAGTCTCCTACACTCAGACAGCAGAACGTTTGTAAACTGCCTCTCTGTACTGCCAGCTTACAGAACTCCAGTAAGCTGCATCTCCTACACTCAGGCTACAGAAAACCTGTATAATGTGTATGGCTAATCCATTGCAAGAAAACTACCAAAAACTGAGTCTCCAACACTCAGGCTGCAGAACTGTAACTGTAAGCTTCGTAAACGTCTCAAGGAACGACAGTGGGACAGACTTCAGCAACAGGGATGGTTTGAGTCATGGTTCACCAAGTCTCCCTAGCTGACTACATTATTATCAGCACTGGCATGTCCCCTAGTTGTGCTGCTGCTAATTATTACTATGGGACCCTGTATATTAAATAGGCTTGTCACATTTCTTCAAAAGTAAATTAAAAATGTTAAACTCATGGTAATTCATCAACAATATGTAACACACGGGGAAGGGGAAACAGATGGCCTCTAAGATTAGAGACCCTGGCCTAAGAGGAGTGGGGAATGAAGGGTTAAAAAGTTAAAAGCCGCTCCCTCCCAACCTCCTCTGGTGAACTTTCCTGACCTCGTTAGACTTGCTCTGCATAGCCATTCTCTATAAAGTTAGTAAGTAAATTACCCCAAAGTGAGCGTAACCTTAGTTTCACCTAAGTGAGATAGAAGTCACCATATATCTCTGCCTCCTGGAACTCTGACCCCACCAGGTGTCCCTTATCACCATTCGGCTGCATTCCTATGGTACTAGATACTCCCTGTGTTCATAAATCAACTGGTTGTAAAATCACTTAACTTGTATCAATTGTTTACCCTATACCTCTGTCTGATCTATGCAATCATTGATTTTCTTTGTTTAAACGTGTATAAAAACCCCAATCCAAGACTATTCGAGGCCGCTCGCCTGTACTGGGACGGGGGCTCCGACATGTCGGATCACCAATAAACTTTACCCTTTGTTAATTACATGAGAGAAGGTCTCTTGGAGCGTTTTTGGGGTGGCAAGAGCAATTCAACTCTAATTCAACTCTAACAGTAACACAGGGCATGGGGGGGTCGCGTCTAGGTTTGCCTTGTGGTGCAAGAGCGCAGCAGCCAGGTGAGGTACAGCCAGGTCCATCTCCTGGAAACTGCCAGCAGAGGCCTCCTGGGCAGCATGCACTGGGAACTCTGGGCTTGGCCTGGAGACCTCCCATCTCTGTTCCTCAGCTGTCCAGGCAGGCTGGAGGGCTGGGCGCGGCCGTGGCTCTATGGAGGTGGCTGCCCATGGGCGGGGCATGCAAGCAAAAGGTGGCACAGGCTGTCCTGGGCCTGTGCCTCATCCTGGCCCAAGGGAGGTGGGGGATCCTAGGAGGTGCCCAGGAGCGCAGGAGTGCCCAGACTGCGGTCCTGCAGGGAACACGCGAGGGCCCACGCGTGGCTGCTCAGGCTCAGGAGGCCGTCGTGGGACAGCCCGCACCCCAGCTCCGAGCTCATCTCGCCTGGATGGCCCCAGTGGGCGTCAGGACTGGGTGTGTCCCAGCAGCAGCCCCAGAGAACATGCCCCACCCTGGCAGCCCCTAGCCCAGGAAGGCCCTGGCTAAGGGAGTATGCGCAAGCCGGGGAGCAGGCAAGCCAGCCAGTGGAGGACTCTGCCGGGGGATTGGGGCCCCTCCCCAGCCCAGCTTCCCTCAGAGGATGCTTGTGGGGCTCGGGGAGGCCCGCAGGCTTGCTCCTGAGGCCAGCCACTGCCTCTGGCTAGCACCTGTGGCCACTTCGCAGTGCCGGCTGAGTGGGACCAGGCGCAGCCCCAGGAACCCTGTGCCACCTGGCTGGCATGTGGAGGCCCCGCCCATGGGCAGGGCAGCAAGCTCCAGAGCCCCACGGCCGCTGCGCCCGACCCTGCAGCCTGCTGGACGGCTGGAGGCAAAAAGACGGCAGGTCTTCCCCGGCCAAGCCAAGAGTTGGCAGCAGCTCCCCAAAAGCCTCCGCTGGCAGTTCCGGGAGGATGCAACTGGCTGCCCCTGGCTGGCTCCCTCCTGCTGGTCAGGCAATGCAAAGCCAAACCCACTTCTGCCCCCTGGGGTTCCAGGCCTCCAGGGCGTGCTTAGGAATCGGAGCGGGCAGGCCCCCTTCGGCTTCCGTCTGCCCTTCGTCCACCCGCCCTCGGAGCTTGCCACAGCACTGGCTCTAGGAGGCTGGCCAGCCGGCACTGCCAACTGGCCCCAGGTGCTAGCTAGAGGCAGCGGCAGGCCTCGGGAGCACACCTGCGGGTGCCCCCAGGCTGCACAAGCATTCTCTGAGGGAAGCAGGAGCCCCAGGCAGCAGCCCCTTCCATCTCGCGCATGCGCAGTCCAGGACTCCCCACAGGAAAGGCTTGTCTAGGGAGGGGCTGTTCCCGGGGTGGGGGGCGGCTGCTGCTGGGACACACCTACTCCTGACGCCCACTGGGTGGTCCACGCGAGATGAGCTCGGTGCTGGGGTACTGGCTGTCCCACCGTGGCCTCCTGAGCCCGAGCGGACACGCGTGGGCCCTCTGCGAGGGCCGGCAGGGCCGCAGTCTGGGCCCTCCTGCGTTCCTGGGCGCCTCCGAGGTTCCCCCCACCTCCCTTGGATCCCCGGGTCATACCAACATTCTCTGAGGACAGTTAGAGCCCCCGGCAGCGTCCTCCTCTGGCTCTCTGGCTCCCTGGCTCATGCATGTGCAGACCAGGACTCCCTGTGCTAAGAGCTGGTAGGGCGGGGCTGTTCCTAGGGGCTCCTGCTGGGCCACACCTACTCCTGACGCGCACTGGGTGGTCCACGCGAGATGAGCTCGGTGCTGGGGTACTGGCTGTCCCACCGTGGCCTCCTGAGCCCGAGCAGACACGCGTGGGCCCTCTCCGAGGGCCGGCGTCTGGGCCCTCCTGCGTTCCTGGGTGCCTCCGAGGTTCCCCCCACCTCCCTTGGGCCGGGCCGGGACGAAGCGCAGCCCCAGGAACCCTGTGCCACCTGGCTGGCACGTGGAGGCCCCGCCCACGGGCAGGGCAGCAAGCTCCAGAGCCCCACAGCCGCTGCACCTGACCCTGCAGCCTGCTGGACGGCTGGAGGCACAGATACAGACGGCAGGTCTTCCCTGGCTAAGCCAAGAGTTGGCAGCGCGCTCCCCAAAAGCCTCCGCTGGCAGTTCCGGGAGGATGCAACTGGCTGCCCCTGGCTGGCTCCCTCCCGCTGCTCAGGCAATGCAAAGCCAAACCCACTTCTGCCCCCTGGGGTTCCTGGCCTCCAGGGCACGCTTAGGAGCGGGGCGGGTGGGCCCCCTTCGGCTTCAGTCTGCCCTTCACCCGCCCGCCCGCCCGCCCGCCCGTGGAGCCTCTGCTGGCAGTTCCGGGAGGATGCAACTGGCTGCCCCTGGGTTGCTCCTTCCCGCTGGTCGGGCAATGCAAAGCCGTGTGGTCCTGCGGCACAATGAAATGGGTTTCCTGAAAGAGAGAGTGGGAATGTGGGGACAAGGATGCAAAGAATGGAGCCAAGACAAGTCCTGAGCAAGGCTCGTTTATTGAATAAATCCAGCAGTATTTAAACAGGACCAGTTGTTTACAAGAAGGAGCACAAAAGATTTACATATCAAAAAGGCTCCTAAGGTTACAAAGAGTTCCCAATAAGGTTCTTAATTATTGATTACAAGGGTACAATAAAACTCTTAGGTGATAAATGCAGGTTTCAGGTGTGACTGATTATCTGTATCATCTCTTGTGAAAGGTTTAGGTTCTTCCTGCCTCTTCCTGGAATCTCCCTAGCCCAATTGTCTGTGCCCAATTGTCTCCATTCATATGTTTAAGTGTACACAAAGGGAGAGACTACCTGTGGCTGCCCACATTTCCCTCTTTTTTATTTTTTGAGGCACTGTTCCTGTCTTAGGTTGCCTGTGTCTCTTCTTGTCCTTACCCGTCATTGGACACCCCAGACATTCTCTGAGGCTCCTGTCTTAGGTTGGTACAAGGAGACCGAGTCTTACCCATCGTTGGAATTCAATGCCATCCTTTTTGGCTCGGGGGTGAAGCTGTGAATGCAACTTTAAAATCTCAGACCAAACACTACCAAATGGCACAGAGAGGCCTTGGAATATACAGGGGAGGCACTGACAGAAAGGCA
Organism: Oryctolagus cuniculus; assembly: GCF_051225735.1. Lineage (NCBI taxonomy): Eukaryota > Metazoa > Chordata > Mammalia > Lagomorpha > Leporidae > Oryctolagus > Oryctolagus cuniculus. The sequence continues at coordinate 97,414,809 of NC_142868.1, forward strand.
GGAGCAGCAATAAAGTACCCAGCAACATCAAAAGCCAGTGGGTCCATTGAGATTCACCAAAAGAAAAGGGATTATTTAGAAACATATGCTGAAGTTCACCTTTTAGCTGCTGTACCAGATATTTTATGTAAGGAACATTATTTGAGATATTAAAGCAGCAACTTCCAGGAATCAAGTCACAGCTTATAAGATCTTTCAGTAGTAAGTAGTTAATGGCAGCTAAATGTAACCAGAAATTGCTACTTTCAACAGAAGGAGGAACTGACCATAAGAGTCACTTTAACAGTTTTGACCAATACATCAACCAGGCTTTTCTTTTCTAGAATTGACAAAGGTATACTGGTCAATGTGACCAGTTTTGATATGCTAAAATCAGTATTCTCCCTTTTCGATTGATCAGTCACATTAAGCCATTGATTTTCAACTATAACCCTCCCAATACGGAACAAGGTTTGATTGTTCCTTACCCATTGTACAAATTCTGCTGTTTTAATTCCATTATCATAAGTGCATGAACAATTTAGAACTACTGGTGCGCACCAACAGAGGTGGTAACGTAGGTTTGGCTTGATGTGAGCCAGCAAGCTTCATTCATCTTCAGGGGGATTCCGATCAGCAATGTTATCATAATGAAGATTGAGGGGTTGCTTCAAGACATTGTTTGCCGCACCAGTCGCTCAGGTAACCATCGTACTTCATTGTCTTTTTGCGAGAGTATAGAAACATGTCCACATCCCGATATTAAAACAGGGTCAGGTCCATACCGTTGAGCAGTTAGAGGGTCTTTCCACTTCACGTAGACTTGTAGTCTTTCGGTTTCAGGATGCCAGTGACGATCAGCTGCAGATTTCCCTTGATTATCCAGTATTAAAAAATTTAAAATGAAAAGAGCATGTGATAGCCATTTTTTGTGGGGAATATGCCATGGTCCCGTATTCCCCCTTTTTTATTTTTTATAAATAATTTTTAATGCGGCATGTGCTCGTTCCACAATACCTTGTCCCTGGGGATTATAAGGAATCCCGGTGATGAGATGTGGAAGTTAGTACAGAAGTGCTTAAAAGAGTTGGAAGTATACGCTGGGCCATTATCAGTTTTTATCTGTATAGGGGTTCCTAGAACAGCAAAGGCCTGAAGGCAATGAGAGATGTTTGGCAGACTCGCCGGATTGCGGGGTGGCAAAAACAAAACCTGAACATGTATCTAAAGAGACATGTATGTATTTTGGTTTACCAAATTCAGGAAAATGGGTAACATCCATCTGCCAAAGCTGATTAGGCATAAAACCTCTAGGATTTACACCATAATGAGGGACTGGGAGAAATGTGACACAGGAAGGGCAGGATTTTACAATTTGCCTTGCCTGTTCCCAGGTGATTCCTTATCTTAATCGTAAGGTCTGGGCATTGAGGTGATATAAATCATGACCACGGGACGATTTTTGGACTTTGTCAGTCCCTCTTTAAAGGATCTGGCTACTGAGCCAGAGACTGGAGCAGCTAGAAAGAAACACATTTATAACTGAAGTTTAGCATCATTTCACATCTTGGCACCACTTTTAATCTAAACACCCCAATTGGTTATTATCTCTGCAAGATGAGAGATATATCTTTTGACATCTCCAGGGGCCCTCTGGAGGTATCAAAAGTCCAGAAAATTTAAAACTTTTATTTTCAGAAAGTCTGTTAAAGGTGCCAAGAGAATTTAGAGTATCTGGTCAAAATAGAATTCCTTAACATTTAGTCAGGGCAATTTTAACACTTTTAGACCACATCTGATCATAATGTTATTTAACACAACTTTTTAAGACTTAATGCTTTTTATCAATCATAACTTAACAGACAATAGAGCACACAGATTACTTTGGCAGAATATGGATTCTATGTTTTTTGTTGTTGAATAAACCAGAAATAAAAACCTTGGATGTAGGAATTAGCACACAAAATTATCACATAACTCAGAACTATTTAACAGAGTTAAAAAGAGCTTACACGACCTAACTTTAGAAATGGCAGAGTAACTGATTAAGCAGACACTGTTAAAAAGAGACGTTACAGTTTTTGCAACAACAGATTTTAAGATTTACGATTGAGACCATTTCCAGATAATTACTAACATTAGTACAGATTTAAAAAAAAAAACCCATTGTTATAACAGAAGATCAGACTTGAATTTAAGGTTAGTGTAATTTTGGCATTAACATTTAACTTATAGAAAACTCTGTAAACAATGTTTTAAAATCATAAACTTTTTACAACTTTTTATGACTTGCTCACACCTTCTGAACCTTTACACCTGTAGTTACTTTTCCATAGTTTTGAATTGTCATGTATGGACAACCTATGAGAATACATGCTGACAAACTTAAACAGTCTCTCTTATCAAATTTAAGATGTTAAAAGTACACATAATACATTTTTCATGTTTTACTTAGCACTGATGCCTAGATGACTTAAGACACTGAGTTATTAATGAATACCACACCATTATCTGAATTAAAAGTCAAAATTACATTTCCATGCTTTTAAGTAACAAAAGGATAACACCACTTGGGCAGCAACACAGTCACTAGTGCATATTTACAACTTTGAAAAGATCTTCATCCTTAAGAGAAAAGTTTAAAGCATATCAAAGACATGTAAAACTGAGTAAGCAAACCAAAGGGCGTTTGCATTAGCCCAACTTTTTTAAGCAATCTGTATTGGCTTACTTTCGTTAACAACATAAAGGCTTGTATACACAGAATTTAATCTCATTTTTATAGGACTACTCTAGCTGAAAAGCAAAAACATGAATACAACATAGATTTGACATCATTTACTATATTTTAATACACTTTGTATAATTTGAATTGACTGAAACAGCTGTTACTTTAACAAATTTAGAGTCTCATCCTTTGAGAGTTCCAGGGATCCGACTGGAAGCCCCAAAGTTGAAAGACTCGGTTTAGAATTTAAACTATCAGAGAGTCAAACCATTTTAGTCAAAAATTAGTACATTTAACCAAGGCTGTGGGCTAGATCTGATCAGAGTTAGGTAATCACTCAAACATTAAAGACAGGCAAATAACGTAAACAGCTTCACATTGCAGTTTTTCCAGTCAAGACTCATACTGGCAATAGAAAAATGCGAAACCTTCAAGACACATGAAAACTCTCATTAGATAGGTTAGCTACAGCAGTACAGAAGAGTTGATCATCAGCGTATGAACCCATAAGTTTTTATTAACTGTAAAGAGAAAAACCCATCAAGTTGGAAAGCGTTAATGGATTAAGGTTCTTGCTCCCTTAGGTAAGGCGAGCAGTAGCCAGAGGCATTTCCCCTGCCCCCCTCCTAGTGAGGAGGTTATTGAATTGGAAATGGAGAGAAAAAAAAGTGGCCCTGTGGAGCCCTTTCCCAAGAGATATCTGGCTAAGCCTGCTTGGGTGCGGCAGGCCACATTGGCTGGAATAGAGTGTAGAGAAAGGCTATGGTCCCTCATTTACAGGGAAGACTGCACACGCCAGAGCCTAGCAGGACTGGCTGTGGGGTTGGGTAGGTGCGCCGTTTCACCAAGAGTGCTGGGAAACTCCATAGCGCCTACTCTGATTAAAACAGCCACCAAGTTGAGATCTTCAACCAGAGCCAGATCCAATCAGGGCTACTGCAACCACTCAATTAAAACAGATAATTAATAGCGTACAAAAGCTTTTCAAGACATACCGGAACTACCATAAGCTGCAAAGATGGAAAAACATTTATCAGGTTGGAAAGTGTTATTGAATCAAGACTTCTCTCTAGGTCAAGATACCTGTGGAATTTTTCCTCTCTCTTTCTCCTGGCCATAGGTATAGGGAGCAGTGGGCTCATATGCATCATGAGCAGATTTTAAATCCTTTAACATTTTAAAGGGGACTGGATGGTGACTGGCATTTCTTGGCCATCTTCTGTATGTACTTTCACTGGAAAAGCATCAAAAAAGATTTTGGCTTCCTCCTGGCCTTGCTCTGCTGCTTTTCTCAGGGTTTGAGTGACACTCTTTTTAAGATATTTGGCAAACATTCCCCTTCTTGACAAAGGGATAATTTTTTATCATTATTTTTTATAAATAATTTAAAGGGAGGGGCAGAGGGAGTAACCTTTTCCATAGAACTAGAGGATCGGCAGGATCGATTACCCTCGCCATCACAGCTTCTGGCTTCCTCAAATTTTCTCATGTCCTCCCGATGCATCTCATCTACAAGGCCTTCTTCAATAAACCAAGGACATGCAATTTCTATGGTTTCTATAAATTGCTCTATTACTTTCTTTTTTAACCCTATTCCTTGCGTCTGCAATAATGCCTTCACTGCCTTTACTATTGGGGGATTTTTCCCGATGCTTGTCCCATAATGCCTGCTCAAAATAAATCTCCACAATTTTGGTGTCGGGTATTCACCACAAATTGTATACCTCTACAGTCACGACTCCGTGAATAAAGGTTCCTCACTGCTTCTCTAATTCTCAGGTCCCACCTTCGGGAGCCACTTCTGCCGGCCTGCGGCACAATGAAATGGGTTTCCTGAAACAGAGAGTGGGAATGCGGGGACAAGGACGCAAAGAATGGAGCCAAGACAAGTCCTGAGGCAGGCTCAGTTATTGAATAAATCCAGTAGTATTTAAACATGACCAGTTGTTTACAAGAAGGAGCACAAAAGATTTACATATCAAAAAGGCTCCTAAGGTTACAAAGAGTTCCCAATAAGGTTCTTAATTATTGATTACAAGGGTACAATAAAACACTAGGGTGATAAATGCAGGTTTCAGGTGTGACTGATTATCTGTATCATCAATTGTGAAAGGTTTAGGTTCTTCCTGCCTCTTCCCGGAATCTCCCTAGCACAACTGTCTATGCCCAATTGTCTCCATTCATATGTTTAAGTGTACACAAAGGGAGCGACTACCTGTGGCTGCCCACACAAAGTCAGACCCACTTCTACCCCCTGGGGTCCAGGCCTGGGGGCACACTTAGGAGCAGAGCAGGCAGGCCCCCTTCGGCTTCCGTCTGCCCTTTGCCCCCCTGCCCGACCGCCTCAGGAACCCTGTGCCACCTGGCTGGCGGGTGGAGGCCCCGCCCATGGGCAGGGCAGCAAGCTCCAGAGCCCCATGGCCGCTGCACCCGACCCTGCAGCCTGCTGGATGGCTGGAGTCCCAGAGACGGCAGGTCTGCCATGGCCAAGCCGAGAGTTGGCAGCGCGCTCCCCAAAAGCCTCCGCTGGCAGTTCTGGGAGGATACAACTGGCTGCCCCTGGCTGGCTCCCTCCTGCTGCTCAGGCAATGCAAAGCCAAACCCACTTCGGCCCCCTGGGGTTCCTGGCCTCCAGGGCACGCTTAGGAATTGGAGCGGGCGGGCCCCCTTCGGCTAACCTCTGCCCTTTCCCCGCCCGCCCGCGCAGCCTGCCTGCTGCAGCCCTGGCTCTAGGAGGCTGGCCAGCCAGCACTGCCAACTGGCCCCAGGTGCTAGCTAGAGGCAGCGGCAGGCCTCAGGAGCACACCTGCGGGTGCCCCCAGGCTGCACAAGCATTCTCTGAGGGAAGCAGGAGCCCCAGGCAGCAGCTCCTTTCGTCTCGCGCGTGCGCAGTCCAGGACTCCCCACAGGAAAGGCTTGTCTAGGGAGGGGCCGTTCCCGGGGTGGGGGGCGGCTGCTGCTGGGACAAACCTACTCCTGACGCCCACTGGGTGGTCCACGCGAGATGAGCTCGGTGCTGGGGTACTGGCTGTCCCACCGTGGCCTCCTGAGCCCGAGCAGACACGCGTGGGCACTCTGCGAGGGCCGGCAGGGCCGCAGTCTGGGCCCTCCTGCGTTCCTGGGCGCCTCCGAGGTTCCCACCACCTGCCTTGGATCCCCGGGTCATACAAACATTCTCTGAGGACAGTTAGAGCCCACGGCAGCGTCCTCCTCTGGCTCTCTGGCTCCCTGGCTCATGCATGTGCAGACCAGGACTCCCTGTGCTAAGAGCTGGTAGGGCGGGGCTGTTCCTAGGGGCTCCTGCTGGGCCACACCTACTCCTGACGCGCACTGGGTGGTCCACGCGAGATGAGCTCGGTGCTGGGGTACTGGCTGTCCCACCGTGGCCTCCTGAGCCCGAGCGGACACGCGTGGGCCCTCTGCGAGGGCCGGCAGGGCCGCAGTCTGGGCCCTCCTGCGTTCCTGGGTGCCTCCGAGGTTCCCCCCACCTCCCTTGGGCCGGGCCGGGACGAAGCGCAGCCCCAGGAACCCTGTGCCACCTGGCTGGCGGGTGGAGGCCCTGCCAACGGGCAGGGCAGCAAGCTCCAGAGCCCCACGGCCGCTGCGCCCGACCCTGCAGCCTGCTGGACGGCTGGAGTCCCAGAGACGGCAGGTCTTCCCTGGCCAAGCCGAGAGTTGGCAGCGCGCTCCCCAAAAGCCTCCGCTGGCAGTTCCGGGAGGATGCAACTGGCTGCCCCTGGCTGGCTCCCTCCCGCTGCTCAGGCAATGCAAAGCCAAACCCACTTCTGCCCCCTGGGGTTCCTGGCCTCCAGGGCGGGCTTAGGAATCGGAGCGGGCAGGCCCCCTTCGGCTTCCGTCTGCCCTTCGCCCGCCCGCGCAGCCTGCCTGCTGCAGCCCTGGCTCTAGGAGGCTGGCCAGCCGGCACTGCCAACTGGCCCCAGGTGCTAGCTAGAGGCAGCGGCAGGCCTCAGGAGCACACCTGCGGGTGCCCCCAGGCTGCACAAGCATTCTCTGAGGGAAGCAGGAGCCCCAGGCAGCAGCCCCTTCCATCTCGCGCATGCGCAGTCCAGGACTCCCCACAGGAAAGGCTTGTCTAGGGAGGGGCTGTTCCCGGGGTGGGGGGCGGCTGCTGCTGGGACACACCTACTCCTGACGCCCACTGGGTGGTCCACGCGAGATGAGCTCGGTGCTGGGGTACTGGCTGTCCCACCGTGGCCTCCTGAGCCCGAGCAGACACGCGTGGGCCCTCTGCGAGGGCCGGCAGGGCCGCAGTCTGGGCCTTCCTGCGTTCCTGGGCGCCTCCGAGGTTCCCCCCACCTGCCTTGGATCCCCGGGTCATACCAACATTCTCTGAGGACAGTTAGAGCCCACGGCAGCGTCCTCCTCTGGCTCTCTGGCTCCCTGGCTCATGCATGTGCAGACCAGGACTCCCTGTGCTAAGAGCTGGTAGGGCGGGGCTGTTCCTAGGGGCTCCTGCTGGGCCACACCTACTCCTGACGTGCACTGGGTGGTCCACGCGAGATGAGCTCGGTGCTGGGGTACTGGCTGTCCCACCGTGGCCTCCTGAGCCCGAGCGGACACGCGTGGGCCCTCTGCGAGGGCCGGCAGGGCCGCAGTCTGGGCCCTCCTGCGTTCCTGGGTGCCTCCGAGGTTCCCCCCACCTCCCTTGGGCCGGGCCGGGCCGGGCCGAAGCGCAGCCCCAGGAACCCTGTGCCACCTGGCTGGCGGGTGGAGGCCCCGCCCACGGGCAGGGCAGCAAGCTCCAGAGCCCCACGGCCGCTCCGCCTGACCCTGCAGCCTGCTGGACGGCTGGAGGCACACAGACGGCAGGTCTGCCATGGCCAAGCTGAGTTGGCAGCGCGCTCCCCAAAAGCCTCCGCTGGCAGTTCCGGGAGGATGCAACTGGCTGCCCCTGGCTGGCTGCCTCCCGCTGCTCAGGCAATGCAAAGCCAAACCCACTTCTGCCCCCTGGGGTTCCTGGCCTCCAGGGCGCGCTTAGGAATCAGCTTGGGCAGGCCCCCTTCGGCTTCCATCACTTAGGAATTGGAGCGGGCGGAGCCCCCTCAGCTTCCATCACTTAGGAATCGGAGCGGGCGGGCCCCCTTTGGCTTCCGTCTGCCCTTCGCCCGCCCGCCCGCGGAGCCTGCCTGCTGCAGCCCTGGCTCTAGGAGGTTGGCCAGCCGGCACTGCCAACTGGCCCCAGGTGCTAGCTAGAGGCAGCAGCAGGCCTCGGGAGCACACCTGCGGGCGCCCCCAGGCCGCACAAACATTCTCTGAGGGAAGAGGAGCCCCAGGCAGCATGTCCCTCTGGCTGGCGGGCTCGCCGGCTGGCGCGTGCGCAGCCCAGGACTCCCCACAGGAAAGGCTTGTCTAGGGAGGGGCCATTCCCGGGGTGGGGGGCGGCTGCTGCTGGGACACACCTACTCCTGACGCCCACTGGGTGGTCCATGTGAGATGAGCTCGGTGCCGGGGTACGGGTTCTCCTGCCATGGCCTCCTGAGCCCGAGCGGACACGCGTGGGCCCTCTCCGAATGCCGGCAGGGCCGCAGTCGGGGCCCTCCTGTGTTCCTGGGTGCCTCCGAGGTAGCCCCCACCTCCCTTGGATCCCCGGGTCATACATTCTCTTAGGACAGTTAGAGCCCACGGCAGCGTCCCCCTCTGGCTCTCTGGCTCCCTGGCTCATGCATGTGCAGACCAGGACTCCCTGTGCTAAGAGCTGGTAGGGCGGGGCTGTTCCTAGGGGCTCCTGCTGGGCCACACCTACTCCTGACGCGCACTGGGTGGTCCACGCGAGATGAGCTCGGTGCTGGGATACTGGCTGTCCCACCGTGGCCTCCTGAGCCCGAGCGGACACGCGTGGGCCCTCTGCGAGGGCCGGCAGGGCCGCAGTCTGGGCCCTCCTGCGTTCCTGGGTGCCTCCGAGGTTCCCCCCACCTCCCTTGGGCCGGGCCGGGCCGAAGCGCAGCCCCAGGAACCCTGTGCCACCTGGCTGGCGGGTGGAGGCCCCGCCCACGGGCAGGGCAGCAAGCTCCAGAGCCCCACGGCCGCTGCGCCCGACCCTGCAGCCTGCTGGAAGGCTGGAGGCACAGAGAGTTCAGGTCTGCCCCGGCCAAGCCAAGTGTTGGCAGCGCGCTCCCCAAAAGCCTCCGCTGGCAGTTCCCGGGAGGACGCAACTGGCTGTCCCTGGCTGGCTCTCTCCTGCTGGTCAGGCAATGCAAAGCCAAACCCACTTCTGGCCCCTGGGGTTCCTGGCCTCCAGGGCGCGCTTAGGAATGGGAGCGGGCGGGCCCCCTTTGGCGTCCCTCTGACTTTTCCCGCCCGCGCGCGCGCCGAACCTGCTGCAGCCAGCCCTGACTCTAGGAGGCTGGCCAGCCGGCACTGCCAACTGGCCCCAGGTGCTAGCTAGAGGCAGCGGCAGGCCTCGGGAGCACACATGCGGGAGCCCCCAGGCCGCACAAGCATTCTCTGAGGGAAGAGGAGCCCCAGGCAACATCTCCGTCTGGCTGACTGGACCTTGGGCTCGCGCATGCGAAGTCCAGGACTCCCCACAGGAAAGGCTTGTCTAGGGAGGGGCCGTTGCCAGGGTGGGGGGCGGCTGCTGCTGGGACACACCTACTCCTGACGCCCACTGGGTGGTCCACGCGAGATGAGCTCGGTGCTGGGGTACTGGCTGTCCCACCGTGGCCTCCTGAGCCTGAGCAGACACACGTGGGCCCACTGCGAGTGCCGGCAGGGCCGCAGTCTGGGCCCTCCTGCGTTCCTGGGTGCCTCCGAGGTTCCCCCACGTCCCTTGGGCCGGGCCGGGCCGGGCCGAAGCGCAGCCCCAGGAACCCTGTGCCACCTGGGTGGCCCGTGGAGGCCCCGCCCACGGGCAGGGCAGCAAGCTCCAGAGCCCCACGGCCGCTGCGCCCGACCCTGCAGCCTGCTGGCCAGCTGGAGGCACACAGACGGCAGGTCTCCCGTGGCCAAGCCAAGAGTTGGCAGCGCGCGCCCCAAAAGCCTCTGCTGGCAGTTCCGGGAGGATGCAACTGGCTGCCCCTGGCTGGCTCCCTCCTGCTGGTCAGGCAATGCAAAGCCAAACCCACTTCTGCCCCCTGGGGTTCCTGGGCTGCAGGGCATGCTTAGGAATCAGAGCAGGAGGGCCCCCTTCAGCTTCCATCTGCCCTTCGCCCGCCCGCCCGCCCGCGGAGCCTGCCCCAGCCCTGTCTCTAGGAGGCTGGCCAGCCGGCACTGCCAACTGGCCCCAGGTGCTAGCTAGAGGCAGCGGCAGGCCTCGGGAGCACACCTGCGGGTGCCCCCGGGCCGCACAAACATTCTCTGAGGGAAGAGGAGCCCCAGGCAGCATCACCCTCTGGCTGGCGGGCTCGCCGGCTCGCGCGTGCGCAGTCCAGGACTCCCCACAGGAAAGGCTTGTCTAGGGAGGGGCCGTTCCCGGGGTGGGGGGTGGCTGCTGCTGGGACACACCTACTCCTGATGGCCACTGGGTCAGGACGCCCGAGCAGACACGTGTGGTCCCTCTCCTAGGGCCGTCAGGGCCGCAGTCTATGACCTCCTGCGTTCCTGGGCGCCTCCGAGGTTCCCCCCACCTGCCTTGGATCCCCGGGTCATACCAACATTCTCTGAGGACAGTTAGAGCCCACGGCAGCGTCCTCCTCTGGCTCCCTGGCTCATGCATGTGCAGACCAGGACTCCCTGTGCTAAGAGCTGGTAGGGCGGGGCTGTTCCTAGGGGCTCCTGCTGGGACACAACTACTCCTGACGCCCATCAGTTAACCAGATTTCTGTAGAATCTGAGAAGGCATTCCTACTACTCGGGATTTCTGTAGCATGAGTATAGGAAAACACTTTACGGGAGTTTTGTCACACGGATGTAGAGACACAGATCACAGTAGTTTTATATCTTGAGTGTAGTAGATGCAGTTTATGGGAGTTCTGTTGCTTGGAAATAGGCATATGCAGTGTGCGCGCTTTCTGTAGCCTGAGGTTAGGAGTTGCATCTTACTGGAGTTCTGTAAGCTGGCAGTACAGAGAGGCAGTTTACAAGAGTTCTGCAGCCTGAGTGTAGGAGACTCAGTTTACGGGAGTTCTGTGGACTCTGACTAGGCATATGTACTCTGCGGCATTTCTATAGCATTCGTGCAGGAGACACATATTATGGGCGTTTTGTGAGCTAGCTCTAGAGCGAGGCCGTTTACAGGAGTTCTACTGCCTGAATGTAGTAGACACAATTTATGGGAGTTCTGTTGCCTGTGAGTAGGCATACCCCTATGCGGCCTTTTTGGAACTTGAATGTAGGAGACGTAGCTTAAAGCAGTTCTATAAGCTGGGTGTACAGAGAGGCAGTTTACAGGAGTTCTGCAGCCTGAGTGTAGGAGACTCAGTTTACAGGAGTTCTGTAGCATGGGAATAGCCATACGAAGTAAGCGGGACTTCTGTAGCATGAGTGTAGGAGATGCAGCTTGCAGGATTTCTGTAAGCTAGATGTCGAGAGAGGCAGTTTACAGGAGTTGTGCAGCCTGAGTATAGGAGACTCAGTTTACCAGATTTCTGTAGATTCTGAGAAGGCATTCGCACTATGCAGGAGTTCTGTAGCATGAGTATAGGAAAACCCTTTACGGGAGTTTTGTCACACGGATGTAGAGAGATGCATATCACAGTAATTCAGCAGCCTGAAAGTATAAGACACAGTTTATGGGAGTTCTGTTGCTTGGCAGTAGGCATATGCAGTGTGCGCGCTGTCTATAACCTGATTGTAGGAGATGCAGGTAAAGCAGTTCTTTTAGCTGGGTGTACAGAGAGGCTGTTTACAGGAGTTCTGCAGCCTGAGTGTAGGAGACTCAGTTTACCAGATTTCTGTAGATTATGAGAAGACATTTGCACTATGCAGGATTTCCTTAGCATAAGTATATGAAATCACTTTACGGGAGTTTTGTAACACGGATGTAGAGAGACGCAGATCACAGTAGTTTTACAGCTTGAGTGTAGTAGATGCAGTTTATGGGAGTTCTGTTGCTTGGGAATAGGCACATGCAGTGTGCGCGCTTTCTGTACCCTGAGTTTAGGAGACGCAGCTTACAGATTTTGTAGAAGTTGGATGTACAGAGAGAGAGTTTACAAGAGTTCTGCAGCCTGAGTGTATGAGACTCAGTTTACCAGATTTCTGTACATTATGAGAAGACATTTGCACTATGGGGATTTCCTTAGCATGAGTATGGAAATCGCTTTATGGGAGTTTTGTAACATGGATGTAGAAAGGCGCAGATCGCAGTACTTTTACAGCTTGAGTGTAGTAGACACAGTTTATGGGATTTCTGTTGCTTGGGAGAGGCATACCCCTGTGCGGCCTTTTGTAGCCTGAATGTAGGAGACACAGCTTAAATCAGTTCTATAAGCTGGGTGTACAGAGAGGCAGTTTACAGGAGTTCTGCCCTCTGAGTGTAGGAGACTCAGTTTCCCGGAGTTCTGTAGCATGGGAGTAGCCATACGAAGTAAGCGGGATTTCTGTAGCAGTAGTGTAGGAGATGCAGCTTACAGGATTTCTGTAAGCTGTGTGTAGAGAAAGGCAGTCTCCAGGAGTTCTGCATCCTGAATGTAGGAAACTCATTTGACTGGAGTTCTGTAGCTTGGGAGTAGGCATACGGAGTAAGCAGGATTTCTCCAGCATGCAAGTAGGAGACACCATTTATGAGCGTTGTGTAAGCTAGCTCTAGAGCAAGGCCATTTACAGGAGTTCCTGAACCTGAGTGTAGTAGACAAAGTTTATGGGAGTTCTGTAGCTTGGGAGTAACCATACTCAGTATGTGGGATTTCTGCAGCATGAGTTTAGGAGATGCAGCTTACAGGATTTCTGTAAGGTTGATGTAGAGAGGCCTTTTACAGGAGTTCTGCAGCGTGAGTGTAGGAGACTCAGTTAAGGGAGTTCTGTAGCATGGGTGTAGCCTTATGCAGCCTGAGTGTAGGAGACACAGCATAAAGCAGTTCTGTAAGCTGGGTGTACAGAGAGACTGTTTACAGGAGTTCTGTAGCCAGAGTGTAGGAGACTCTGTTTACGGGAGTTCTGTAGATTCTGACTGGGCATATGCACTATGCGGGATTACTGTAGCCTGAGTTTAGGAGACGCAGCTGACAGATTTGTATAAGTTGGATGTACAGAGAGAGAGCTTACAAGAGTTCTGCAGCCTGAGTGTAGGAGACTCAGTTTACCAGATTTCTGTAGATTCTGAGAAGGCATTAGCACTATGCGAGATTTCCTTAGCATGAGTATAGGAAAACACTTTAAGGTAGTTTTGTAACACGGAGGTAGAGAGATGCATATCACAGTAATTCAGCAGCCTGAAAATATAAGACACAGTTTAAGGGAGTTCTGTTGCTTGGGAGTAGGCATACCCCTGTGCGGCCTTTTTGTAGCCTGAATGTAGGAGACGCAGCTTAAAAGCAGTTCTATAAGCTGGCAGTACAGAGAGGCAGTTTACAGGAGTTCTGCAGCTTGAGTGTAGGAGACTCAGTTTACCGGAGTTCTGTAGCATGGGAGTAGTCTTACACAGTAAGAGGGATTTCTGTCAAGAGTGTAGGAGATGCAGCTTACCGGATTTCTGTAAGCTGGATGATGAGAGGCAGTTTAAAGGAGTTCTGCAGCCTGAGCGTAGGAGACTCAGTTTAAGGAAGTTCTGTAGCATGAGAATAGCCATAGAAAGTAAGCGGGATTTCTGTAGCCTGAGTGTAGGAGACGCAGCTTACAGGATTTCTGTAAGCCGGATGTCGAGAGAGGCAGTTTATAGGAATTGTGCAGCCTGAGTATAGGAGACTCAGTTAACCAGATTTCTGTAGAATCTGAGAAGGCATTCCTACTATTCGGGATTTCTGTAGCATGAGTATAGGAAAACACTTTACGGGAGTTTTGTAACACGGATGTAGAGAGACACAGATCACAGTAGTTTTATAGCTTGAGTGTAGTAGATGCAGTTTATGGGAGTTCTGTTGCTTGGAAATAGGCATATGCAGTGTGCGCGCTTTCTGTAGCCTGAGGTTAGGAGACGCAGCTTACTGGAGTTCTGTAAGCTGGCAGTACAGAGAGGCAGTTTACAAGAGTTCTGCAGCCTGAGTGTAGGAGACTCAGTTTACGGGAGTTCTGTAGACTCTGACTAGGCATATGCACTCTGCGGGATTTCTATAGCATTCGTGCAGGAGACACATATGATGGGCGTCTTGTGAGCTAGCTCTAGAGCAAGGCTGTTAACAGGAGTTCTACTGCCTGAATGTAGTAGACACAATTTATGGGAGTTCTGTTGCCTGTGAGTAGGCATACCCCTATGCGGCCTTTTTGGAACTTGAATGTAGGAGATGCAGCTTAAAGCAGTTCTATAAGCTGGGTGTACAGAGAGGCAGTTTACAGGAGTTCTGCAGCCTGAGTGTAGGAGACTCAGTTTACAGGAGTTCTGTAGCATGGGAATAGCCATACGAAGTAAGCGGGACTTCTGTAGCATGAGTGTAGGAGATGCAGCTTACAGGATTTCTGTAAGCTAGATGTCGAGAGAGGCAGTTTACAGGAGTTGTGCAGCCTGAGTATAGGAGACTCAGTTTACCAGATTTCTGTAGATTCTGAGAAGGCATTCGCACTATGCAGGAGTTCTGTAGCATGAGTATAGGAAAACCCTTTACGGGAGTTTTGTCACACGGATGTAGAGAGATGCATATCACAGTAATTCAGCAGCCTGAAAGTATAAGACACAGTTTATGGGAGTTCTGTTGCTTGGCAGTAGGCATATGCAGTGTGCGCGCTGTCTATAACCTGATTGTAGGAGATGCAGGTAAAGCAGTTCTTTTAGCTGGGTGTACAGAGAGGCTGTTTACAGGAGTTCTGCAGCCCGAGTGTAGGAGACTCAGTTTACCAGATTTCTGTAGGTTATGAGAAGACATTTGCACTATGCGGGATTTCCTTAGCATAAGTATAGGAAATCACTTTACGGGAGTTTTGTAACACGGATGTAGAGAGACGCAGATCACAGTAGTTTTACAGCTTGAGTGTAGTAGATGCAGTTTATGGGAGTTCTGTTGCTTGGAAATAGGCATATGCAGTGTGCGTGCTTTCTGTAGCCTGAGTTTAGGAGACGCAGCTTACTGGAGTTCTGTAAGCTGGCAGTACAGAGATGCAGTGTACAGGAGTTCTGCAGCCTGAGTGTAGGAAACTCAGTTTACGGGAGTTCTGTAGATTCTGACTAGGCATACGCACTGTGCGGGATTTCTATAGCATTCGTGCAGGAGACACATATTATGTGCGTTTTGTGAGCTAGCTCTAGAGCAAGGCCATTTACGGAGTTCTGTTGCCTGAGTGTAGTAGACACAGTTTTTGGGAGTTCTGTTGCTTGTGAGTAGGCATACCCCTATGCAGCTTTTTGTAGCCTGAATGTAGGAGACGCAGCTTAAAGCAGTTCTATAAGCTGGGTGTAAGGAGAGGCAGTTTAGAGGAGTTCTGCATCCTGAGTGTAGGAGACTCAGTTTACCAGATTTCTGTAGATTATGAGAAGACATTTGCACTATGCGGGATTTCCTTAGCATGAGTATAGGAAATCACTTTAAGGGAGTTTTGTAACACAAATGCAGAGAGACGCATATCACAGTAGTTCTGCAGCCTGAATGTGTAAGACACAGTTTATGGGAGTTGTTGCTTGGGAGTAGGCATATGCAGTTAGCGCACTTTCTGTAGCCTGATTGTAGGAGATGCAGGTAAAGCAGTTCTTTTAGCTGGGTGTACAGAGAGGCTGTTTACAGGAGTTCTGCAGCCTGAGTGTAGGAGACTCAGTTTACGGGAGTTCTGTAGCATGGGAATAGCCATACGAAGTAAGCGGGATTTCTGTAGCATGAGTGTAGGAGATGCAGCTTACAGGATTTCTGTAAGCTAGATGTCGAGAGAGGCAGTTTACTGGAGTTGTGCAGCCTGAGCATAGGAGGCTCAGTTTACCAGATTTCTGTAGATTCTGAGAAGGCATTCGCACTATGCAGGAGTTCTGTAGCATGAGTATAGGAAAATACTTTATGGGAGTTTTGTAACACGTATGTAGGGGACGCATATCATCGTAGTTCTGCATCCTGAATGTATAAGACAAGTTTATGGGAGTTCTGTTGCTTGGGAGTAGGCATATGCACTTTGCCCGCTTTCTGTAGCCTGATTGTAGGAGATGCAGGCAAAGCAGTTCTTTTAGCTGGGTGTACAGAGAGGCAGTTTACAGGAGTTCTGCAGCCTGAGTGTAGGAGACTCAGTTTACCGGAGTTCTGTAGCATGGGAATAATCATACGCAGTAAGCGGGATTTCTGTCAGAAATGTAGGAGATGCAGCATACCGGATTTCTGTAAGCTGGATGATGAGAAAGGCAGTTTACAGGAGTTCTGTAGCCTGAGTGTAGGAGACTCAGTTTACGGGAATTCAGTAGCATGGGAATAGCCTTACGAAGTAAGCGGGATTTCTGTAGCATGAGTGTAGGAGATGCAGCTTATAGGATTTCTGTAAGCTAGATGTCGAGATAGGCAGTTTACAGGAGTTCTGCAGCCTGAGTGCAGTAGACACAGCTTATGGGAGTTCTGTAGCTTTGGAGTAGGCATAGGCAGTGTGCGGGATTTCTGTAGTATTAGTGTAGGAGACACCGCTTACGGGATTTCTGTAAGTGGATGTACATAGAGGCAGTTTATAGGATTTCTGCAACCTGAGTGTGGGAGACTCAGTTTACTAGAGTTCTGTAGATTCTGAGTAGGCATACACACTATGCGGGATTTCTATATCATGAGTTTAGGACATAGAGTTCTCAGGTGTTGTGTAAGCTAGCTCTAGAGCTAGGACATTTACAGGAATTCTTCTGCCTGAGGTAGGATTCTCAGTTTATGGGAGTTCTTTAGCAAGGGATTAGCCTTACCTAGTATGTAGGTTTTCTGTAGCCTGAGTGCAGGAGACGCAGCTTACTGGAGTTCTGTAAGCTGGCAGTGCAGAGAGGCAGTTTACAGGAGTTGTGCAGCCTGAGTGTTGGAGACTCAGTTTAAGGAAGTTCTGTAGCACGGGCGTAGCCATACGCAGTATGCAGGATTTCTCCAGTCTGAGTGTAGGAGACGCAGCTTCTGTAAGCTGGGTGTACAGAGAGGCAGTTCACAGGAGTTCTGCAGCCTGAGTGTCGTAGAGTCAGTTTATGGGTGTTCAGTAGATTCTGACTAGGCATATGCACTATGTGGCAATTCTGGAGTTCTGGAAGCGTGGTGTGCAGTGAAGCAGTTTATAGGAGTTTTTCAGCCTGAGTATAGGAGATTCAGTTTCTTGCAGTTCTGTAGCATGAGAGTGGCCATACGTAGTATGCGGGATTTTTGTTGCATGAGTGTAGGAGACATAGTTTACAGGTGTTGTGTAAGCTAGCTCTAGAGCAAAGCTGGTTACAGGAGTTCTGCTGCCTGAGTGTAGTAGACATAGTTTATGGGAGGTCTGTAGCTTGGGAGTAGGCATACGCATTATTTGGGATTTCTGTAGCCTGAGTGTAGGAGACGCAGCTTACTGGAGTTCTGTAAGCTGGGTGTACAGAGAGGCAGTTTACAGGAGTTCTGCAGCCTGAGTGTAGGAGACTCATTTTACATAACCCTAGCCTTAGCCCTAGACTTAACACTAATCCTAATCCTAATTCAAGCACTAGCCCTAACCTTAACCCTAGCCCTACCCTACCCCTAAACATAAACTTAACTGTAGACCTAGCCATAATGCTCACCTTAACCCTAGCCTTAACCTTAATCCTATTCTAGACCTAGCCATAGCCCTAGCCCTAACCCTAAACCTAACCCTTGCCTTAACCCTAACCCTTATCCTAGCCCTAGGCCTAGACCTAACCCATACCTGAACCCTAACCCCAGTCGTAGCCCTAGCCCTAAACCTAACCCTAACCCTAACACTAGCCCTAACCCTAACCCTTATCCTTACCGTAACCCTAGCCCTAGCATAGCTGTAACCTAACCTTAACAGTAGCCATAGCCCTAACTCTAACCCTAGCCCTAGACCTAGCCCTAAGCTTAACCCTAACACTCATTGTCATGCTAAACCTAGTCCTAGCCCTAGCCCAAATCTAACCCTAACCCAAACCCTAGCCCTAGCCCTAACCCTCACCCTATCCCTTACCCTTGCTCTAACACTAGCCATAACCCTAGCCCTAGTGCTAGCCCTAGGCCTAACCCTCACCCTAACCCTAGCCCTAGCTCTAACACTAGCCATAACCCTAGCCCTAACCCTACCATAACCCTAACCCTAGCCTTAGCCCTGGAACTAACCCTAAGCCCAACCCTAAACCTAACCTTAGCCCCAGCCCTAGCCATAGCCCTAAACTTAACCCTATCCCTATCCCTAGCCCTACCTCTTCCCTAACACTAGCCCTAGCCCTAGACCCAACCCCAATCCTAATCCTAACCCTAACACTAGCCCTAACCCTAACCCTCACCCTAGCCTAGTCTTACCATTAATCCTAGTTCTAGCTCTCGACCTTGAAATAACCCTAACCCTAACACTAGCCCTAACCTTAACCCTAGCTCTAACCCTAATGCTAACCCTAGCACTAGCCCTAACCCTAACCCTAGACCAGCCCTAACTCTAACCCTAATCCTAGACCTAGCCCTAGCCCTAACACTAACCCTAACACTAACAATAGCCCTAGCCCTAGCCCTAGCCCTGGCCTTAGCCCTAGCCCTAGCCCTCACACGAATGCTAACCCTAACCCTAACCATAGCCTTAGCCTTAACCCTAGCCCTAACCCTAACCCGAACCCTAGACCTAGCCTTAGCACTACCCTAGCCCTAACCCTAACCCTAACCCTAATACTAGCCCTAGACTTAACACTAGCCCTAACCCTAACCCTAACCCTAACCCTAGTCCTAGGCCTAACCCTAACCCTAGCCCTAGCCCTAGCCCAAAAACTAACCCTAACACTACCCTAACCCTAACTTTAGCCCTAGGCCTAACCCTAACCCTAGCCCTAGACCTAACCCTAACCATAAACCTAGGCCTAGCCCTAGCCTAACCATAAACCTAGCTCTAGCCCTACCCCTAGCCCTAGCCCTAAATCTTCCCCTAACCCTAACCCTAGCCTAGCCCTAGTCCTAACACGAACCCTAAACCTAGCTCTAGCCCTAGCCCTAACCATAGCCCTAACCCTAACCCCAACCCTAACCCTAGACATAACCCTAGCCCTAGAGCTTGCCCTAGCCCAAGCCCAAGCCCTAACCCTAGCCCTGCCCTAACTCTAATCCTAACCCTAACCCCACCCTAGACCTAACACTAGCCCTAACCCTAACCCTAGCCCTAGCCCTAATCCTAACCCTAACCCTATAGTGCTCTCAACCTAACCCTAGCCCTATCCCTAGCCTTCTTCTAAACCTAGCCCTAACCCTAGCAATAACCCTGAACACTCACCCTCACCCTAACCATAACTCTAGCCCTAGTGCTAGATCTAATACTAATGCTAACACTAGCCATAGACCTAGACCTAACCCTAACCCTAACCCTAAATCTAGCCCTAGCTCTAACCCTAACTATAACCCTAACCCTAACCTAGCTCTAACCCTAACTTTAAACCTAACCCTAACCCTAATTCTATCCTTAGCTCTAATCCTAACCCTAACACTAGCCCTAACCCTAACCATAGCCCTAGCCCTAGCTGTAGACCTAACTATAAACCTTACCAAATCCCTAGCTCTAAACCTAACCCTAACCCTAACCCAACATTCACCCTAGCCCTAGCTCTAACCCTAGCCCTAGCCCTAACACTAACCCTAACAGTAACCCTAACACTAACCACAGCCCTAACCCTAGCCTTAGACCTAGAACTACCCCTAACCCTAACACTAAACCTAACCCAAGACTTAGCTCTAGCCCTAGCCCAAATCTAACTCTAACCCAAACCCTAGCCCTAACACTAGCCCTAAATGTAACCCTAACCCTAGCCCTAGCTCTAACACTAGCCATAACCCTAGCCCTAACCCTACAATAACCCTAACCCTAGCCTTAGCCCTAGAACTAACCCTAAGTCTAACCCTAAACCTAACCCTAGACCTAGCCCTAGCCCTAACCCTAACCCTATCCCTATCCCTAGCTCTAACCCTAACCCAAGCCCTAGCCCTAGCCCTAACACTAGCCCTACCCAAATCCTAAGACTAACCATTGCCCTAGCCCTAACCCTAAACCTAGACAAGACCTAACTCTAACCCTAATCCTAGACCTAGCCCTGGCACTAACACTAGCCCTAACACTAACCATAGCCCTAGACCTAGCCCTAACCCTAGACCTAGCCCTAGCCCTAACCCTAACCCTAGCCCTAGCCCTAGCCCTAGCCCTAGCCCTAGCCCTAGCCCTAAGCTTAACCCTAACACTCATTGTCACCCTAAACCTAGTCCTAGCACTAGCGAAATCTAACCCTAACTAAAACCCTAGCCCTAGCCCTAGCCCTAACCCTCACCCTATCCCTTGCCCTAGCTCTAACACAAGTCATAACCCTAGCCCTAGCGGGCCTCCCCGAGCCCCACAAGCATTCTCTGAGGGAAGCTGGGGTGGGGAGGCACCCCCGGCAGAGTCCTTCGCTGGCTGGCTTGCCTGCTCCACAGCTTGGATTGCGCAAGCGCCCTCAGCCAGGGCCTCCCTGGGCTAGGGGCTGCAAGGGCGGGGCACATTCTCTGGGGCTTCTACTGGGACACACCCAGTCCTGACACCCACTGGGGCCATCCAGGCGAGATGAGCTCAGAGCTGGGGTGCGGGCTGTCCCACGACAGCCTCCTGAGCCTGAGCAGCCATGCATGGGCCCTCGCGTGTTCCCTGCAGGACCGCAATCTGGGCACTCCTGCGCTCCCGGGCGCCTCCTAGGATCCCTCACCACCATTGGGCCAGGATGAGGCACAGCCCCAGGACAGCCTGTGCCACCTTGCGCTTGCAGGCCCTGCCCTTGGGCAGCCAGCTCCATAGACCCACGGCCACGCCCGAGCCTCCAGCCTGCCTGGACAGCTGAGGAACAGAGATGAGAGGTCTCCAGGCCAAGCCCAGAGTTCCCACTGCACGCTCCCAAGGAGGCCTCTGCTGGCAGTTCCCAGGAGATGGACCTGGCTGTACCTCACCTGGCTGCTGTGCTCTTGCACCGGAAGGCAAACCTAGATGTGACCCCCCCATGCCCTGTGTTTCTGGCCGCAGCAAGCTTAGGAGCAGGCTGGCCCCCTCGGCTTCCATAGGCCATTCGCACTCGGAGCCTTCAGGACCCAGCCAGCCGGCACGGCCAGTGGCCACAGGTGCTAGCCAGAGGCAGTGGCCGGCCTCAGGAGCAAGCCTGTGGGCCTCCCCAAGCCCCACAAGCATCCTCTGAGGGAAGCTGGGGTGGGGAGGGGCCCCCACCCCCCGGCAGAGTCCTCCGCTGGCTGGCTTGCCTGCTCCCCGGCTTGCACATGCGCCCTCAGCCAGGGCCTTGCTGGGCTAGGGGCTGCAAGGGCGGGGCATGTTCCCTGGGGCTGCTGCTGGGACACACCCAGTCCTGACACCCACTGGGGCCATCCAGGCAAGATGAGCTCGGAGCTGGGGTATGGGCTGTCCCACAACGGCCTCCTGAGCCTGAGCAGCCATGCGTGGGCGCTCGTGTGTTCCCTGCAGGACTGCAGTCTAGGCACTCCTGTGCTCCCGGGCGCCTCCTAGGATCCCCCACCTCCCTTGGGCCATGATGAGGCACAGCCCCAGGACAGCCTGTGCCACCTTGCGCTTGCAGGCCCCACCCACGGGCAGCCAACTCTATAGACCCATGGCCACGCCCGATCCTCCAGCCTGCCTGGACAGCTGAGGAACAGATGTGGGAGGTCTCCAGTCCAAGCCCAGTGTTCCCAGTGCACGCTCCCAAGGAGGCCTCTGCTGGCAGTTTCCAGGAGATGGACCTGGCTGAACCTCACCTGGATGCTGCGCTCTTGCACTGGAAGGCAAACCTAGACGCGACCCCCCCATGCCCTGTGTTTCTGACCGCAGCAAGCTTAGGAGCAGGCTGGCCCCCTCGGCTTCCATAGGCCATTCGAACTTGGAGCCTTCAGGACCCAGCCAGCCGGCACTGCCAAGTGGCCACAGGTGCTAGCCAGAGGCAGTGGCCGGCCTCAGGAGCAAGCCTGCAGGCCTCCCCGAGCCCCACAAGCATCCTCTGAGGGAAGCTGGGGTGGGAAGGGGCCCCCACCCCCCGGCAGAGTCCTCCGCTGGCTGGCTTGCCTGCTCCCCGGCTTGCACATGCGCCCTCAGCCAAGGCCTTCCTGGGCTAGGGGCTGCAAGGGCGGGGCACATTCCCTGGGGCCACTGCTGGGACACACCAAGCCCTGACACCCACTGGAGCCATCCAGGTGAGGTGAGCTCGGAGCTGGGGTGCGGGCTGTCCCACAACGGCCTCTTGAGCCTGAGCAGCCAAGCGTGGGCGCTCGCATGTTCCCTGCAGGACCGCAGTCTTGGCACTCCTGTGCTCCCGGGCGCCTCCTAGGATCCCCCACCTCCCTTGGGCCAGGATGAGGCACAGCCCCAGGACAGCCTGTGCCACCTTGCGCTTGCAGGCCCCACCCACGGGCAGCCAGCTCCATAGACCCATGGCCACGCCCGACCCTCCAGCCTGCCTGGACAGCTGAGGAACAGAGATGAGAGGTCTCCAGGCCAAGCCCAGAGTTCCCACTGCACGCTCCCAAGGAGGCCTCTGTTGGCGGTTTCCAGGAGATGCAGCTGGCTGTACCTCACCTGGATGCTGCGCTCTTGCACTGGAAGGCAAACCTAGACGCGACCCCCCCATGCCCTGTGTTTCTGGCCGCAGCAAGCTTAGGAGCAGGCTGGCCCCCCTTGGCATCCGTAGGCCATTCGCAGCCGGAGCCTTCAGGACCCAGCTAGCCGGTACTGCCAAGTGGCCACAGGTGCTAGCCAGAGGCAGTGGCCGGCCTCAGGAGCAAGCCTGCGGGCCTCCCCAAGCCCCACAAACATCCTCTGAGGGAAGCTGGGGTGGGGAGTGGCCTCCACCACCGGCAGAGTCCTCCATTGGCTGGCTTGCCTGCTCCCCGGCTTGTGCATGTGGCCTCAGCCAAGGCCTTCCTGGGCTAGGGGCGGCCAGGGCGGGGCACGTTCCCTGGGGCTGCTGCTGGGACACACCCAGTCCTGACGCCCACTGGGGCCATCCAGGCAAGATGAGCTCGGAGCTGGGGTACGGGCTGTCCCTCGACGGATTCCTGAGCCTGAGCAGCCACGCATGGGCCCTCGCGTGTTCCCTGCAGGACTGCAGTCTGCGCACTCCTACACTCCAGGGCGCCTCATAGGATCCCCCACCTCCCTTGGGCCAGGATGAGGCACAGCCCCAGGACAGCCTGTGCCACTTTGCGCTTGCAGGCCCTGCCCTTGGGCAGCCAGCTCCATAGACCCACGACCGCGCCCGACCCTCCTGCCTGATGGACAACTGAGGAACAGATGTGGGAGGTCTCCAGTCCAAGCCCAGAGTTCCCAGTGCACTCTTCCCAGGAGGCCTCTGCTGGCAGTTCCCAGGAGATGGAGCTGGCTGTACCTCACCTGGCTGCTGTGCTCTTGCACCGGAAGGCAAACCTAGACGTGACCCCCCCCATGCCCTGTGTTTCTGGCCACAGCAAGCTTAGGAGCAGGCTGGCCCCCTCAGCTTCCGTAGGCCATTCGCAACTGCAGCCTTCAGGACCCAGCCAGCAGGCACTGCCAAGTGGCCACAGGTGCTAGCCAGAGGCAGTGGCCAGCCTCAGGAGCAAGCCTCTGGGCCTCCCTGAGCCCCACAAGCATCCTCTGAGGGAAGCTGGGGTGGGGAGGGGCCTCCACCCCCCAGCAGAGTCCTCCGCTGGCTAGCATGTCTGCCCCCAGGCTTGCGCATGCGCCCTCAGCCAGGGCCTTGCTGGGCTAGGGGCTGCAAGGGCGGGGCACGTTCCCTGGGGCTGCTGCTGGGACACTCCCAGTCCTGATGTCCACTGGGGCCATCCAGTCGAGATGAGCTCGGAGCTGGGGTGCGGGCTGTCCCACAATGGCCTCCTGAGCCTGAGCAGCCAAGCGTGGGCACTCGCGTGTTCCCTGCAGGAGCCCAGTCTGGGCACTCCTGTGCTCCTGGGCGCCTCCTAGGATCCCTCAACTCCCTTGAGGCACAAAACATGATAAATAAGAAAAATGTCAAAAAAGCCAAAGAAATGCAAGAGTCCTTTGTGATATTGGGCTTGGTTTAGTCACGAGGAATCCGGCTGGTTCCGGATTCATCCATCCCTACCAGCTGACTGGCTTTGGAAACTAATTGAATTCACCTGAAAATCTACGTCAAACTTGATTGGAGGGGAATTAACAATCGGTCCCCTCTGCAAAAGGGTTCCATTTCTTTTTCCTAAACACAAAAGCTCATCTTGGTCATGCTACCTGGAAATTTCTAAGCATGACACGCCAATTGGTTGCGGTGTTATATTTCATAATGTATCCTCTGTCTAACTCTTGTGTGTATTGCATCAGAATACAAAATTTGGGAAGGAAGAAGGCAAAACCAACTCAGACCCAGAAACCATTTAGGAAATTGCCACTCAAGCAACCAAAAGTCGGCTGAAGCACCCACAACAATGAGAGAAATCCAGAATTGGAGCAAGCCAACAGCTGTGCCCTGATTGAAAAGGACCATTCCTTCCGTGTCTTGAACTCCATATTCCAGCCTCAAAATCAAAGCTCACATCCGATAATTCATTACAAAACATGATAAACAAGAAACATGTGACAAAAGCCAAAGAAATGCAAGAGTCCTTTGTGATATTGGGCTTGATTGAGTCACGAGGAATCCGGCAGTTTCCGGATTCATCCACCCCTCCCAGCTGACTGTCTTTGGAAACTCATTAAATTCACCTGAAAATCTCCGTCAAACTTGATTGGAGGGGAATTAATTATCGGTCCCCTCTGCAAAAGGGTTCCATTTCTTTGTCCAAAACACAAAAGCTCATCTTGGTTGTGCTACCTGGAGATTTCTAAGAATGACACGCCTATTGGTTGTGTTTTTATTTCATAATGGATCCTCTGTCTAAACTCTTGTTTGTATTGCGTCAGAATGCAAAATTTGAGAAGGAAGAAGGCAAAACCAACTCAGACCCAGAATCCATTGAGGAAATTGCCGCTCAAGAAGCCAAAAGTCGGCTGAAGCACCCAAAACAATGAGAGAAAGCCAGAATTGGAGCAAGCCAACAGCTGCTCCCTGATTGAAAAGGACCATTCCTTCCATGTCTTGAACTCCATATTCCAGCCTCAAAATCAAAGCTCACATCCGAAAATTCATTATAAACCATGATAAACAAGAAACATGAGACAAAAGCCAAAGAAATGCAAGAGTCCTTTGTGATATTGGGCTTGATTTAGTGACGAGGAATCCGGCTGTTTCCGGATTCATCCACCCCTCCCAGCTGACTGGCTTTGGAAACTAATTGAATTCACCTGAAAATCTCCATCAAACTTGATTGGAGGGGAATTAATTATCGGTCCCCTCTGCAAAAGGGTTCCATTTCTTTGTCCAAAATACAAAAGCTCATCTTGGTCGTGCTGCCTGGAAATTTCTAAGCATGACACGCCAATTGGTTGTGTTTTTTATTTCATAATGGATCCTTTGTCTAACTCTTGTTTGTATTGCGTCAGAATGCAAAATTTGGGAAGGAAGAAGGCAAAACCAACTCAGACCCAGAATCCATTGAGGAAATTGCCGCTCAAGAAGCCAAAAGTCGGCTGTAGCACCCAAAACAATGAGAGAAAGCCAGAATTGGAGCAAGCCAACAGCTGTGCCCTGATTGAAAAGGAACATTCCTTCCGTGTCTTGAACTCCATATTCCAGCCTGAAAATCAAAGCTCACATCCGAAAATTCATTACAAACCATGATAAATAAGAAACATGAGACAAAAGCCAAAGAAATGCAAGAGTCCTTTGTAATATTGGGCTTGATTGAGTCACGAGGAATCCGGCTGGTTCTGGATTCATCCACCCCTCCCAGCTGACTGGCTTTGGAAACTCATTAAATTCACCTGAAAATCTCCGTCAAACTTGACAGGAGGGGAATTAATTATCGGTCCCCTCTGCAAAAGGGTTCCATTTCTTTGTCCAAAACACAAAATCTCATCTTGGTCGTGCTGCCTGTAGATTTCTAAGCAGGACATGCCATTGGTTGTGTTTTCTTATTTCATAATAGATCCTCTGTCTAAACTCTTGTTTGTATTGCGTCAGAATGCAAAATTTGGGAAGGAAGAAGGCAAAACCAACTCAGACCCAGAATCCATTGAGGAAATTGCGACTCAAGAAACCAAAAGTCGGCTGAAGCACCCAAAACAATGAGAGAAAGCCAGAATTGGAGCAAGCCAACAGCTGCTCCCTGATTGAAAAGGACCATTCCTTCCATGTCTTGAACTCCATATTCCAGCCTCAAAATCAAAGCTCACATCCGAAAATTCATTATAAACCATGATAAACAAGAAACATGAGACAAAAGCCAAAGAAATGCAAGAGTCCTTTGTGATATTGGGCTTGATTTAGTGACGAGGAATCCGGCTGTTTCCGGATTCATCCACCCCTCCCAGCTGACTGGCTTTGGAAACTCATTGAATTCACCTGAAAATCTCCATCAAACTTGATTGGAGGGGAATTAATTATCGGTCCCCTCTGCAAAAGGGTTCCATTTCTTTGTCCAAAATACAAAAGCTCATCTTGGTCGTGCTGCCTGGAAATTTCTAAGCATGACACGCCAATTGGTTGTGTTTTTTATTTCATAATGGATCCTTTGTCTAACTCTTGTTTGTATTGCGTCAGAATGCAAAATTTGGGAAGGAAGAAGGCAAAACCAACTCAGACCCAGAATCCATTGAGGAAATTGCCGCTCAAGAAGCCAAAAGTCGGCTGTAGCACCCAAAACAATGAGAGAAAGCCAGAATTGGAGCAAGCCAACAGCTGTGCCCTGATTGAAAAGGAACATTCCTTCCGTGTCTTGAACTCCATATTCCAGCCTGAAAATCAAAGCTCACATCCGAAAATTCATTACAAACCATGATAAACAAGAAACATGAGACAAAAGCCAAAGAAATGCAAGAGTCCTTTGTAATATTGGGCTTGATTGAGTCACGAGGAATCCGGCTGGTTCTGGATTCATCCACCCCTCCCAGCTGACTGGCTTTGGAAACTCATTAAATTCACCTGAAAATCTCCGTCAAACTTGACAGGAGGGGAATTAATTATCGGTCCCCTCTGCAAAAGGGTTCCATTTCTTTGTCCAAAACACAAAATCTCATCTTGGTCGTGCTGCCTGTAGATTTCTAAGCAGGACATGCCAATTGGTTGTGTTTTCTTATTTCATAATAGATCCTCTGTCTAAACTCTTGTTTGTATTGCGTCAGAATGCAAAATTTGGGAAGGAAGAAGGCAAAACCAACTCAGACCCAGAATCCATTGAGGAAATTGCGACTCAAGAAACCAAAAGTCGGCTGAAGCACCCAAAACAATGAGAGAAAGCCAGAATTGGAGCAAGCCAACAGCTGTGCCCTGATTGAAAAGGAACATTCCTTCCGTGTCTTGAACTCCATATTCCAGCCTCAAAATCAAAGCTCACATCCGAAAATTCATTACAAACCATGATAAACAAGAAACATGTGACAAAAGCCAAAGAAATGCAAGAGTCCTTTGTGATATTGTGCTTGATTGAGTCACGAGGAATCCGGCAGTTTCCGGAATCATCCACCCCTCCCAGGTGACTGGCTTTGGAAACTAATTGAATTCACCTGAAATCTCCGTCAAACTTGATTGGAGGGGAATTAATTATCGGTCCCCTCTGCAAAAGGGTTCCATTTCTTTGTCCAAAACACAAAAGCTCATCTTGGTTGTGCTACCTGGAAATTTCTAAGAATGACATGCCTATTGGTTGTGTTTTTATTTCATAATGGATCCTCTGTCTAAACTCTTGTTTGTATTGCGTCAGAATGCTAAATTTGAGAAGGAAGAAGGCAAAACCAACTCAGACCCAGAATCCATTGAAGAAATTGCTGCTCAAGAAACCAAAAGTCGGCTGAAGCACCCAAAAGAATGAGAGAAAGCCAGAATTGGAGCAAGCCAACAGCTGCTCCCTGATTGAAAAGGACCATTCCTTCCATGTCTTGAACTCCATATTCCAGCCTCAAAATCAAAGCTCACATCCGAAAATTCATTATAAACCATGATAAACAAGAAACATGTGACAAAAGCCAAAGAAATGCAAGAGTCCTTTGTGATATTGGGCTTGATTTAGTGACGAGGAATCCGGCTGTTTCCGGATTCATCCACCCCTCCCAGCTGACTGGCTTTGGAAACTAATTGAATTCACCTGAAAATCTCCGTGAAACTTGATTGGAGGGGAATTAATTATCGGTCCCCTCTGCAAAAGGGTTCCATTTCTTTGTCCAAAATACAAAAGCTCATCTTGGTCGTGCTGCCTGGAAATTTTTAAGCATGACACGCCAATTGGTTGTGCTTTTTATTTCATAATGGATCCTTTGTCTAACTCTTGTTTGTATTGCGTCAGAATGCAAAATTTGGGAAGGAAGAAGGCAAAACCAACTCAGACCCAGAATCCATTGAGGAAATTGCCGCTCAAGAAGCCAAAAGTCGGCTGTAGCACCCAAAACAATGAGAGAAAGCCAGAGTTGGAGCAAGCCAACAGCTGTGCCCTGATTGAAAAGGAACATTCCTTCCGTGTCTTGAACTCCATATTCCAGCCTCAAAATCAAAGCTCACATCCGAAAATTCATTACAAACCATGATAAACAAGAAACATGAGACAAAAGCCAAAGAAATGCAAGAGTCCTTTGTAATATTGGGCTTGATTGAGTCACGAGGAATCCGGCTGGTTCTGGATTCATCCACCCCTCCCAGCTGACTGGCTTTGGAAACTCATTAAATTCACCTGAAAATCTCCATCAAACTTGACAGGAGGGGAATTAATTATCGGTCCCCTCTGCAAAAGGGTTCCATTTCTTTTTCCAAAACACAAAAGCTCATCTTGGTCGTGCTGCCTGTAGATTTCTAAGCATGACATGCCAATTGGTTGTGTTTTTTTATTTCATAATAGATCCTCTGTCTAAACTCTGGTTTGTATTGCGTCAGAATGCAAAATTTGGGAAGGAAGAAGGCAAAACCAACTCAGACCCAGAAACCATTTAGGAAATTGCGACTCAAGAAACCAAAAGTCGGCTGAAGCACCCAAAAGAATGAGAGAAAGCCAGAATTGGAGCAAGCCAACAGCTGTGCCCTGATTGAAAAGGACCATTCCTTCCGTGTCTTGAACTCCATATTCCAGCCTCAAAATCAAAGCTCACATCAGAAAATTCATTACAACCCATGATAAATAAGAAACATGTGACAAAAGCCAAAGAAATGCAAGAGTCCTTTGTGATATTCGGCTTGATTTAGTCACAAGGAAACCAGCTGTTTCAGATTCATCCACCCCTGCCAGCTGACTGGCTTTGGAAACTCTTTGAATTCACCTGAAATTCTCTGTGAAACTTGATTGGAGGGGAATTAATTATCGGTCCCCTCTGCAAAAGGGTTCCATTTCTTTTTCCTAAACACAAAAGCTCATCTTGGTCGTGCTGCCTGGAGATTTCTAAGCATGACATGCCAATTGGTTGTGTTTTTTTATTTCATAATAGATCCTCTGTCCAATCCATGAGCATGGAAGATTTTTCCATTTCTTGGTATCCTCTTCTATTTCTTTGTTTAAGGTTTTGTAATTTTCATCGTAGAGATCTTTAACGTCCTTGGTTAAGTTTATTCCAAGGTATTTGATTGTTTTTGTAGCTATTGTGAATGGGATTGATCTTAGAAGTTCTTCCTCAGCCATGGCATTGTCTGTGTATACAAAGGCTGTTGATTTTTGTGCATTGATTTTATACCCTGCTACTTTGCCAAACTCTTCTATGAGTTCCAATAGTCTCTTGGTAGAGTTCTTTGGGTCCCCTAAATAAAGAATCATGTCATCTGCAAAGAGGGATAGTTTGAGTTCTTCCTTCCCAATTTGTATCCCTTTAATTTCTTTTTCTTGCCTAATAGCTCTGGCTAGAACCTCCAGAACTATATTGAATAGCAGTGGTGAGAGTGGACATCCCTGTCTGGTCCCAGATCTCAGTGGAAATGCTTCCAACTTTTCCCCATTCAATAGGATGTTGGCTGTGGGTTTTTCATAGATTGCTTTGATTGTATTGAGGAATGTTCCTTCCACACCCAGTTTGCTTAGAGTTTTCATCATGAACGGGTGTTGTATTTTATCAAATGCTTTCTCGGCATCTATTGAGAGAATCATATGGTTTTTCTTCTGCAGTCTGTTAATGGGGTGTATCACATTGATTGTCTTGCGCACATTAAACCATCCCTGCATACCAGGGATAAATCCCACTTGGTCTGGGTGGATGATCTTTCTGATGTGTTGTTGCATTCTATTGGCGAGAATTTTATTGAGGATTTTTGCATCTATGTTCATCAGGGATATTGGTCTGTAATTCTCTTTCAGTGCTGCATCTTTTCCCGGCTTAGGAATTAAGGTGATGCTGGCTTCATAGAAAGAATTTGGGAGGATTCCCTCTTCTTCAATTGTTCTGAATAGTTTGAGAAGAATTGGAGTTAGTTCTTCTTTAAATGTCTGGTAGAATTCAGCAGTGAATCCATCTGGTCCTGGGCTTTTCTTTGTTGGGAGGGCCTTTATTACTGTTTCAATTTCTGTCTCAGTTATGGGTCTGTTTAGGTTTTCGATGTCTTCCTGGTTCAATTTAGGTAGGTTGCATGTGTCCAGGAATCTATCCATTTCTGATAGGTTTCCCTGTTTGCTGGCATACAAGTCCTTGTAGTAATTTCTGATGATTCATTTTATTTCTGTGGTGTCTGTTGTTACATTTCCTTTTTCATCTCTGATTTTATTGATTTGGGTCTTTTCTCTTCTTTTTTTAGTTAGTTGGGCCAATGGGGTGTCAATTTTGTTTATTTTTTCAAAAAACCAGCTCCTCGTTTGGCTGATTTTTTGTAATGTTTTTCTTGACTCAGTCCTGTTGATTTCTTCTCTGATTTTAATTATTTCTCTTCTCCTACTAGATTTGGGTCTGGTTTGCTGTAGGTTTTCTAGATCCTTGAGGTGAATAGAAAGCTCATCTATTTGGTGCCTTTCCAATTTCTTGATGTAGGCACCTATTGATATAAACTTTCCTCTTAACACTGCTTTTGCTGCGTCCCATAAGTTTTGGTATGTTGTGCTGTTATCCTCATTTACTTCCAGAAAGTTTTTGATTTCTCTTTTGATTTCTTCTATGACCCATTGTTCATTCAGGAGCATGTTGTTCAATCTCCATGTGTTTGCGTATGCTCTAGGGATTCCTGAGTTGTTCATTTCCAACTTCATTCCTTTATGGTCTGAGAAGCTGCATGGTATGATTCTAATTCTTTTGAATTTGCTGAGACTTGCTTTATGGCCTAGTATGTGGTCAATCCTAGAGAAGGTTCCATGTACTGCTGAGAAGAATGTATAATCTTTAGCTGTAGGATTGAAAGTTCTGTATATATCTGTTAGATCCATTTGGGCTATAGTGTCGTTTAAATCTACTGTATCCTTGTTGATCCTCTGTCCTATTGATCTGTCTATTTCTGAGAGTGGAGTATTGAAGTCCCCCAGTACTATTGTATTGGGGTCTAAGTCTCCCTTTAAGTCAGTTAACAAATCTTTTAGATAAACCGGTGCCCTGTAGTTAGGTGCATATACATTGATAATTGTTATATCTTCCTGTTGAATTGATCCCTTAATCATTATGTAGTGTCCCTCTTTGTCTCTCTTAATGGTTTTTGTGGTAAAGTTTATGGTGTCTGATATTAAGATGGTTACGCCTGCTCTTTTTTCATTTCTGTTGGCATGGTATATCTTTTTCCAGCCTTTCACTTTCAGTCTGTATGGATCTTTGTTGGAAAGATGTGTTTCTTGTAAGCAGCAAATAGATGGGTTTTGTTTTTTAACCCAATCAGCCAAACGGTGTCTTTTAACTGGACAGTTCAGGCCATTCACGTTCAATGTGACTAATGATAAGTGGTAACTTTGCCCTGCCATTTGCCAAAGATAAGTTCTAATATATGCTTTGAATTCCCTGTGATCTTTTGCTGTGAGCTTTCCTTCCTTGGTTTCCTTCCTTTACCTTCTTTCATATTGATGACCGTGTTTCTTTGTTTCTGTGTGTAACACATCTTTAAGCATCTTTTGCAGGGCTGGACGAGTGGCAACAAATTCTTTCAATTTCTGTTTGTTATGAAAAGTCTTTATTTCACCTTCATTCACAAATGAGAGCTTGGCAGGATATAATATTCTGGGCTGGCAGTTTTTCTCTCTTAGTACCTGGGCTATATCTCGCCATTCCCTCCTAGCTTGTAGAGTTTCTGATGAGAAGTCAGCTGTGAGTCTGATTGGAGATCCTCTGAGAGTAATCTGACGTTTCTCTCTTGCACATTTTAGGATCTTTTCTTTATGTTTCACTGTGGAGAGTTTAATTACAACGTGCCGTGGTGAGGGTCTCTTTTGGTCGTGTTTATTAGGGGTTCTGTGAGCTTCCTGTACTAGGATTTCTCTGTCCTTCTCCAAACCTGGGAAATTTTCTGCTAATATCTCACTAAAAAGGCCTTCTAATCCTTTCTCCCTCTCCATGCCTTCAGGAACTCCTAGAACCGGAATGTTGGGTTTTTTAATAGTATCCTGAAGATTCCCGACAATATGTTTTAGATTCCTAATTTCCTCTTCTTTTCTTTGGTCTGACTGTATCCTTTCCTGTTCTCTGTCTTCTAAGTCCGATATTCTCTCTTCTGCTTCTCCCATTCTGTTTGTAAGGCTCTCTATTGTGTTTTTCATTTGATCTATTGAATTCTTCACTTCAGTCACTATCCCAGTTTCCTGTTGTACTAGTTGTTTCGTTTCATTTTGATTCCTCCTTAATATTTCATTTTCACGAGAGAGATTTTCTATCTTGTCCATTAAGGATTTCTGTAGTTCAAGAATTTGTTTTTGAGAACTTCTTAATGTTCTTATCAATTTTTTGAGATCTGCTTCTTGCATTTCTTCTATGTCATCATCCTCATAATCTTGAATTGGGGTGTCTTTTTCATTTGAGGGCTTCATGGTGACTTCCTTGTTTTTATTACCTTGGTTTTTGCGTTTGTTATTTGTCATATTGGAGATATTTGGTTTCTTCACTGTGGTGCTTTTTCTTGTTATACTATGACTCTAGATTAAGTGGACTATCTGTTTTTGATGGAGCCTTAGGGCTTGAGATGGGTGTGGCCTGAGAGCTCTGTTTGGTGTGCCAAAGGTGACACTCCCAGGTTAGGCGTGGTAAACCTCTCTCTCTCTCTCTCTCTCTCTCTTTTTTTTTTTGATTCAACAGGGAAGTTATTCTGCACAGCTGAACAAAGTTGGAGGTAGTTAGCAGGCAAATGATATACCCACAGGAGCCAGAGATCAGAAGCTCTTTCCCAAGGACCACACAGGGAATCTGTTCGGCCCTTAGAGTGGGCTCAAATTCTCCTTCAGTCTCCCACTGGGTTGCCAAAGTTACAGAATTGTAGCGTCTCTGGAGAGTGCTCACGTGAATTCCGTGAGTTCTCTCCCCCACCGTCTCTTTTTTCACATTCTCAGTTCAGTAGCACTATAAATTTACTAAGTCCTAATCTCCTGTTAATTCGCCCCACCCAGAGTCAGGTTTTACTGCTAGGTTCAGGGCCGGTGCAGACCTGAGGTCGCTCTGCTTATGACGTATGTCCAAGATGGCGCCTGCTCTTTGTCTTGCTCGCCCTTGAGAGGTGAGCGGAGAGAGAGAAACCCGTGTCCGTACCAGTCACCTTTTTTTTTTTCCCTCTCTCTCTCTTCCAGTTAGCTTGGTGAAGTTCCCCCCGCCCCGGGGGTCGTTCCCTCTAGTCTCCTCTCTCCGCTTGCCTGCCGGTGTCTCGGGTTATTGAGGTTCGGCTCACCTCGCGTTCCAGCGCTGGTGTGTTGAGTCTGCCGCTGATGTCCCGAACTGTGGGCTCCCACGCTCTCCACGCAGGTCTGCTCCCCTTCCAGCGCCGATGTGTGGACTCGGAGCCCTGGACTTCCCAAGTCTCCCCGCTGTTGCACTCCCCTTCGAGCACTTGCGCGTAGACCCTACAGCTTGCGCAGCTCAGTCCCGCCGCTCGGCTTCCGCGGCTCAGTCCCACGGCTCGGTCCTGCGGTTCGGCTTTCGCGCGCGGTGGGCAACCTTGTTCTCCCAGTAGGTCCTCCGATTCACGCCCACTGGATCCAGAAGAGTTTTGTCTGCAATATTTTCCTGGTTCTTTTTTCTGAGGCTACCGTAACTCCCCTTTTATTAAACTAAATTTTCCCGGACTATCGGTGCGCGCCCTCACTATTCCGCCATCTTGGCTCCGCCCCCGATCCTCTGTCTAAACTCTTGTTTGTATTGCGTCAGAATGCAAAATTTATATTCATTAAATAAAAGATAAAAAAAAAAAAAAAGAATGCAAAATTTGGGAAGGAAGAAGGCCAAACGAACTCAGACCCAGAAACCATTTAGGAAATTGCCGCTCAAGAACCCAAAAGTCGGCTGAAGCACCCAAAACAATGACAGAAAGCCAGAATTGGAGCAAGCCAACAGCTGTGCCCTGATTGAAAAGGACCATTCCTTCTGTGTCTTGAACTCCATATTCCAGAATCAAAGTCAAAGCTCACATGCGAAAATACATTACAAGCCATGATAAATAAGAAACATGTGACAAAAGCCAAAGAAATGCAAGAGTCCTTTGTGATATTGGGCTTGATTTAGTCACGAGGAATCTGGCTGTTTCCGCATTCATCCACACCTCCCAGCTGACTGGCTTTGGAAACTCATTGAATTCACCTGAAAATCTGCATCACACTTGATTGGAGGGGAATTAATTATCGGTCCCCTCTGCAAAAGGGTTCCATTTCTTTTTCCAAAACACAAAAGCTCATCTTGGTCGTGCTGCCTGGAGACTTCCCAGCATGACAGCCAATTGGTTGTGCTTTTTATTTCATAATGGATCCTTTGTCTAACTCTTGTTTGTATTGCGTCAGAATGCAAAATTTGGGAAGGAAGAAGGCAAAACCAACTCAGACCCAGAATCCATTGAAGAAATTGCTGCTCAAGAAACCAAAAGTCGGCTGAAGCACCCAAAAGAATGAGAGAAAGCCAGAATTGGAGCAAGCCAACAGCTGTGCCCTGATTGAAAAGGAACATTCCTTCCGTGTCTTGAACTCCATATTCCAGCCTCAAAATCAAAGCTCACATCAGAAAATTCATTACAAACCATGATAAACAAGAAACATGTGACAAAAGCCAAAGAAATGCAAGAGTCCTTTGTGATATTGGGCTTGATTTAGTCACAAGGAAACCGGCTGTTTCAGATTCATCCACCCCTCCCAGCTGACTGGCTTTGGAAACTCATTGAATTTACCTGAAGATTGAAGTAGAACTTGATTGGAGGGGAATTAATTATCGGTCCCCTCTGCAAAAGGGTTCCATTTCTTTGTCCAAAACACAAAAGCTCATCTTGGTTGTGCTACCTGGAGATTTCTAAGAATGACATGCCTATTGGTTGTGTTTTTTTTTCATAATGGATCCTCTGTCTAAACTCTTGTTTGTATTGCGTCAGAATGCAAAATTTGAGAAGGAAGAAGGCAAAACCAACTCAGACCCAGAATCCATTGAAGAAATTGCTGCTCAAGAAACCAAAAGTCGGCTGAAGCACCCAAAAGAATGAGAGAAAGCCAGAATTGGAGCAAGCCAACAGCTGCTCCCTGATTGAAAAGGACCATTCCTTCCATGTCTTGAACTCCATATTCCAGCCTCAAAATCAAAGCTCACATCCGAAAATTCATTATAAACCATGATAAACAAGAAACATGTGACAAAAGCCAAAGAAATGCAAGAGTCCTTTGTGATATTGGGCTTGATTTAGTGACGAGGAATCCGGCTGTTTCCGGATTCATCCACCCCTCCCAGCTGACTGGCTTTGGAAACTAATTGAATTCACCTGAAAATCTGCATCACTTGATTGGAGGGGAATTAATTATCGGTCCCCTCTGCAAAAGGGTTCCATTTCTTTGTCCAAAATACAAAAGCTCATCTTGGTCGTGCTGCCTGGAAATTTTTAAGCATGACACGCCAATTGGTTGTGTTTTTTATTTCATAATGGATCCTTTGTCTAACTCTTGTTTGTATTGCGTCAGAATGCAAAATTTGGGAAGGAAGAAGGCAAAACCAACTCAGACCCAGAATCCATTGAGGAAATTGCCGCTCAAGAAGCCAAAAGTCGGCTGTAGCACCCAAAACAATGAGAGAAAGCCAGAATTGGAGCAAGCCAACAGCTGTGCCCTGATTGAAAAGGAACATTCCTTCCGTGTCTTGAACTCCATATTCCAGCCTCAAAATCAAAGCTCACATCCGAAAATTCATTACAAACCATGATAAACAAGAAACATGAGACAAAAGCCAAAGAAATGCAAGAGTCCTTTGTGATATTGGGCTTGATTGAGTCACGAGGAATCCGGCTGGTTCTGGATTCATCCACCCCTCCCAGCTGACTGGCTTTGGAAACTCAGTAAATTCACCTGAAAATCTCCGTCAAACTTGACAGGAGGGGAATTAATTATCGGTCCCCTCTGCAAAAGGGTTCCATTTCTTTTTCCTAAACACAAAAGCTCATCTTGGTCGTGCTGCCTATAGATTTCTAAGCATGACATGCCAATTGGTTGTGTTTTTTTATTTCATAATAGATCCTCTGTCTAAACTCTTGTTTGTATTGCGTCAGAATGCAAAATTTGGGAAGGAAGAAGGCAAAACCAACTCAGACCCAGAAACCATTTAGGAAATTGCGACTCAAGAAACCAAAAGTCGGCTGAAGCACCCAAAAGAATGAGAGAAAGCCAGAATTGGAGCAAGCCAACAGCTGTGCCCTGATTGAAAAGGAACATTCCTTCCGTGTCTTGAACTCCATATTCCAGCCTCAAAATCAAAGCTCACATCAGAAAATTCATTACAACCCATGATAAACAAGAAACATGTGACAAAAGCCAAAGAAATGCAAGAGTCCTTTGTGATATTGGGCTTGATTTAGTCACAAGGAAACCGGCTGTTTCAGATTCATCCACCCCTGCCAGCTGACTGGCTTTGGAAACTGATTGAATTCACCTGAAATTCTCTGTGAAACTTGATTGGAGGGGAATTAATTATCGGTCCCCTCTGCAAAAGGGTTCCATTTCTTTTTCCTAAACACAAAAGCTCATCTTGGTCGTGCTGCCTGTAGATTTCTAAGCATGACATGCCAATTGGTTGTGTTTTTTTTTATTTCATAATAGATCCTCTGTCTAAACTCTGGTTTGTATTGCGTCAGAATGCAAAATTTGGGAAGGAAGAAGGCAAAACCAACTCAGACCCAGAAACCATTTAGGAAATTGCGACTCAAGAAACCAAAAGTCGGCTGAAGCACCCACAGCAATGAGAGAAAGCCAGACTTGGAGCAAGCCAACAGCTGTGCCCTGATTGAAAAGGACCATTCCTTCCGTGTCTTGAACTCCATATTCCAGCCTGAAAATCAAAGCTCACATCAGAAAATTCATTACAACCCATGATAAATAAGAAACATGTGACAAAAGCCAAAGAAATGCAAGAGTCCTTTGTGATATTGGGCTTGATTTAGTCACAAGGAAACCGGCTGTTTCAGATTCATCCACCCCTGCCAGCTGACTGGCTTTGGAAACTCATTGAATTTACCTGAAGATTGAAGTAGAACTTGATTGGAGGGGAATTAATTATCGGTCCCCTCTGCAAAAGGGTTCCATTTCTTTTTCCTAAACACAAAAGCTCACCTTGGTTGTGCTGCCTGGAGATTTCTAAGCATGACACGCTAATTGGTTGTGTTTTTTTTTTATTTCATAATAGATCCTCTGTCTAAACTCTGGTTTGTATTGCGTCAGAATACAAAATTTGGGAAGGAAGAAGGCAAAACCAACTCAGACCAAGAAACCATTTAGGAAATTGCCGCTCAAGAACCCAAAAGTCGGCTGAAGCACCCAAAACAATGACAGAAAGCCAGAATTGGAGCAAGCCAACAGCTGTGCCCTGATTGAAAAGGACCATTCCTTCCGTGTCTTGAACTCCATATTCCAGAATCAAAGTCAAAGCTCACATGCGAAAATTCATTACAAGCCATGATAAATAAGAAAAATGGAAAAAAGCCAAAGAAATGCAAGAGTCCTTTGTGATATTGGGATTGACTTAGTCACGAGGAATCTGGCTGTTTCCGCATTCATCCACACCTCCCAGCTGACTGGCTTTGGAAACTCATTGAATTCACCTGAAAATCTGCATCACACTTGATTGGAGGGGAATTAATTATCGGTCCCCTCTGCAAAAGGGTTCCATTTCTTTTTCCTAAACACAAAAGCTCACATTGGTTGTGCTGCCTGGAGATTTCTAAGCATGACACGCCAATTGGTTGTGTTTTTTTTTTTATTTCATAATAGATCCTCTGTCTAAACTCTTGTTTGTATTGCGTCAGAATGCAAAATTTATATTCATTAAATAAAAGATAAAAAAAAAAAAAAGAATGCAAAATTTGGGAAGGAAGAAGGCCAAACGAACTCAGACCCAGAAACCATTTAGGAAATTGCCGCTCAAGAACCCAAAAGTCGGCTGTAGCACCCAAAACAATGACAGAAAGCCAGAATTGGAGCAAGCCAACAGCTGTGCCCTGATTGAAAAGGAACATTCCTTCCGTGTCTTGAACTCCATATTCCAGCCTCAAAATCAAAGCTCACATCCGAAAATTCATTACAAACCATGATAAACAAGAAACATGAGACAAAAGCCAAAGAAATGCAAGAGTCCTTTGTAATATTGGGCTTGATTGAGTCACGAGGAATCCGGCTGGTTCTGGATTCATCCACGCCTCCCAGCTGACTGGCTTTGGAAACTCATTAAATTCACCTGAAAATCTCCGTCAAACTTGACAGGAGGGGAATTAATTATCAGTCCCCTCTGCAAAAGGGTTCCATTTATTTGTCCAAAACACAAAATCTCATCTTGGTCGTGCTGCCTGTAGATTTCTAAGCATGACATGCCAATTGGTTGTGTTTTTTATTTCATAATGGATCCTTTGTCTAACTCTTGTTTGTATTGCGTCAGAATGCAAAATTTGGGAAGGAAGAAGGCAAAACCAACTCAGACCCAGAATCCATTGAGGAAATTGCCGCTCAAGAAGCCAAAAGTCGGCTGTAGCACCCAAAACAATGAGAGAAAGCCAGAATTGGAGCAAGCCAACAGCTGTGCCCTGATTGAAAAGGAACATTCCTTCCGTGTCTTGAACTCCATATTCCAGCCTCAAAATCAAAGCTCACATCCGAAAATTCATTACAAACCATGATAAACAAGAAACATGAGACAAAAGCCAAAGAAATGCAAGAGTCCTTTGTAATATTGGGCTTGATTGAGTCACGAGGAATCCGGCTGGTTCTGGATTCATCCACGCCTCCCAGCTGACTGGCTTTGGAAACTCATTAAATTCACCTGAAAATCTCCGTCAAACTTGACAGGAGGGGAATTAATTATCAGTCCCCTCTGCAAAAGGGTTCCATTTATTTGTCCAAAACACAAAATCTCATCTTGGTCGTGCTGCCTGTAGATTTCTAAGCATGACATGCCAATTGGTTGTGTTTTTTATTTCATAATAGATCCTCTGTCTAAACTCTTGTTTGTATTGCGTCAGAATGCAAAATTTGGGAAGGAAGAAGGCAAAACCAACTCAGACCCAGAATCCATTGAAGAAATTGCTGCTCAAGAAACCAAAAGTCGGCTGAAGCACCCAAAAGAATGAGAGAAAGCCAGAATTGGAGCAAGCCAACAGCTGTGCCCTGATTGAAAAGGACCATTCCTTCCGTGTCTTGAACTCCATATTCCAGCCTCAAAATCAAAGCTCACATCAGAAAATTCATTACAACCCATGATAAACAAGAAACATGTGACAAAAGCCAAAGAAATGCAAGAGTCCTTTGTGATATTGGGCTTGATTTAGTCACAAGGAAACCAGCTGTTTCAGATTCATCCACCCCTGCCAGCTGACTGGCTTTGGAAACTCTTTGAATTCACCTGAAATTCTCTGTGAAACTTGATTGGAGGGGAATTAATTATCGGTCCCCTCTGCAAAAGGGTTCCATTTCTTTTTCCTAAACACAAAAGCTCACCTTGGTTGTGCTGCCTGGAGATTTCAAAGCATGACACGCCAATTGGTTGTGTTTTTTTTTATTTCATAATAGATCCTCTGTCTAAACTCTTGTTTGTATTGCGTCAGAATGCAAAATTTATATTCATTAAATAAAAGATAAAAAAAAAAAAAAGAATGCAAACTTTGGGAAGGAAGAAGGCCAAACCAACTCAGACCCAGAAACCATTTAGGAAATTGCCGCTCAAGAACCCAAAAGTCGGCTGAAGCACCCAAAACAATGACAGAAAGCCAGAATTGGAGCAAGCCAACAGCTGTGCCCTGATTGAAAAGGACCATTCCTTCCGTGTCTTGAACTCCATATTCCAGAATCAAAGTCAAAGCTCACATGCGAAAATACATTACAAGCCATGATAAATAAGAAACATGTGACAAAAGCCAAAGAAATGCAAGAGTCCTTTGTGATATTGGGCTTGATTTAGTCATGAGGAATCTGGCTGTTTCCGCATTCATCCACACCTCCCAGCTGACTGGCTTTGGAAACTCATTGAATTCACCTGAAAATCTGCATCACACTTGATTGGAGGGGAATTAATTATCGGTCCCCTCTGCAAAAGGGTTCCATTTCTTTTTCCAAAACACAAAAGCTCATCTTGGTCGTGCTGCCTGGAGACTTCCCAGCATGACAGCCAATTGGTTGTGCTTTTTATTTCATAATGGATCCTTTGTCTAACTCTTGTTTGTATTGCGTCAGAATGCAAAATTTGGGAAGGAAGAAGGCAAAACCAACTCAGACCCAGAATCCATTGAAGAAATTGCTGCTCAAGAAACCAAAAGTCGGCTGAAGCACCCAAAAGAATGAGAGAAAGCCAGAATTGGAGCAAGCCAACAGCTGTGCCCTGATTGAAAAGGAACATTCCTTCCGTGTCTTGAACTCCATATTCCAGCCTCAAAATCAAAGCTCACATCAGAAAATTCATTACAAACCATGATAAACAAGAAACATGTGACAAAAGCCAAAGAAATGCAAGAGTCCTTTGTGATATTGGGCTTGATTTAGTCACAAGGAAACCGGCTGTTTCAGATTCATCCACCCCTCCCAGCTGACTGGCTTTGGAAACTCATTGAATTTACCTGAAGATTGAAGTAGAACTTGATTGGAGGGGAATTAATTATCGGTCCCCTCTGCAAAAGGGTTCCATTTCTTTGTCCAAAACACAAAAGCTCATCTTGGTTGTGCTACCTGGAGATTTCTAAGAATGACACGCCTATTGGTTGTGTTTTTATTTCATAATGGATCCTCTGTCTAAACTCTTGTTTGTATTGCGTCAGAATGCAAAATTTGAGAAGGAAGAAGGCAAAACCAACTCAGACCCAGAATCCATTGAAGAAATTGCTGCTCAAGAAACCAAAAGTCGGCTGAAGCACCCAAAAGAATGAGAGAAAGCCAGAATTGGAGCAAGCCAACAGCTGTGCCCTGATTGAAAAGGACCATTCCTTCCATGTCTTGAACTCCATATTGCAGCCTCAAAATCAAAGCTCACATCCGAAAATTCATTACAAACCATGATAAACAAGAAACATGTGACAAAAGCCAAAGAAATGCAAGAGTCCTTTGTGATATTGGGCTTGATTTAGTGACGAGGAATCCGGCTGTTTCCGGATTCATCCACCCCTCCCAGCTGACTGGCTTTGGAAACTAATTGAATTCACCTGAAAATCTGCATCACTTGATTGGAGGGGAATTAATTATCGGTCCCCTCTGCAAAAGGGTTCCATTTCTTTGTCCAAAACACAAAATCTCATCTTGGTCGTGCTGCCTGTAGATTTCTAAGCATGACATGCCAATTGGTTGTGTTTTTTATTTCATAATAGATCCTCTGTCTAAACTCTTGTTTGTATTGCGTCAGAATGCAAAATTTGGGAAGGAAGAAGGCAAAACCAACTCAGACCCAGAAACCATTTAGGATATTGCCGCTCAAGAACCGAAAAGTCGGCTGAAGCACCCACAGCAATGAGAGAAAGCCAGACTTGGAGCAAGCCAACAGCTGTGCCCTGATTGAAAAGGACCATTCCTTCCATGTCTTGAACTCCATATTCCAGCCTGAAAATCAAAGCTCACATCAGAAAATTCATGACAACCCATGATAAATAAGAAACATGTGACAAAAGCCAAAGAAATGCAAGAGTCCTTTGTGATATTGGGCTTGATTTAGTCACAAGGAAACCGGCTGTTTCAGATTCATCCACCCCTGCCAGCTGACTGGCTTTGGAAACTGATTGAATTCACCTGAAATTCTCTGTGAAACTTGATTGGAGGGGAATTAATTATCGGTCCCCTCTGCAAAAGGGTTCCATTTCTTTTTCCTAAACACAAAAGCTCACCTTGGTTGTGCTGCCTGGAGATTTCTAAGCATGACACGCCAATTGGTTGTGTTTTTTTTTTTATTTCATAATAGATCCTCTGTCTAAACTCTTGTTTGTATTGCGTCAGAATGCAAAATTTGGGAAGGAAGAAGGCAAAACCAACTCAGACCCAGAAACCATTTAGGAAATTGCCGCTCAAGAACCCAAAAGTCGGCTGAAGCACTCAAAAGAATGAGAGAAAGCCAGAATTGGAGCAAGCCAACAGCTGTGCCCTGATTGAAAAGGACCATTCCTTCCGTGTCTTGAACTCCATATTCCAGCCTCAAAATCAAAGCTCACATCAGAAAATTCATTACAACCCATGATAAACAAGAAACATGTGACAAAAGCCAAAGAAATGCAAGAGTCCTTTGTGATATTGGGCTTGATTTAGTCACAAGGAAACCGGCTGTTTCAGGTTCATCCACCCCTGCCAGCTGACTGGCTTCGGAAACTCATTGAATTCAACTGAAATTCTCTGTGAAAGTTGATTGGAGGGGAATTAATTATCGGTCCCCTCTTCAAAAGGGTTCCATTTCTTTGTCCAAAACAAAAAAGCTCATCTTGGTCGTGCTGCATGGAGATTTCCCAGCATGACAGCCAATTGGTTGTGCTTTTTATTTCATAATGGATCCTTTGTCTAACTCTTGTTTGTATTGCGTCAGAATGCAAAATTTGGGAAGGAAGAAGGCAAAACCAACTCAGACCCAGAATCCATTGAAGAAATTGCTGCTCAAGAAACCAAAAGTCGGCTGAAGCACCCAAAAGAATGAGAGAAAGCCAGAATTGGAGCAAGCCAACAGCTGTGCCCTGATTGAAAAGGAACATTCCTTCCGTGTCTTGAACTCCATATTCCAGCCTCAAAATCAAAGCTCACATCAGAAAATTCATTACAACCCATGATAAACAAGAAACATGTGACAAAAGCCAAAGAAATGCAAGAGTCCTTTGTGATATTGGGCTTGATTTAGACACAAGGAGACCGGCTGTTTCCGGATTCCTCCACCCCTCCCAGCT
Organism: Oryctolagus cuniculus; assembly: GCF_051225735.1. Taxonomy (NCBI): domain Eukaryota; kingdom Metazoa; phylum Chordata; class Mammalia; order Lagomorpha; family Leporidae; genus Oryctolagus; species Oryctolagus cuniculus. Next base: position 97,458,197 of record NC_142868.1, read on the forward strand.
GACTGGCTTTGGAAACTAATTGAATTCACCTGAAAATCTCCGTGAAACTTGATGGGAGGGGAATTAATTATCGGTCCCCTCTGCAAAAGGGTTCCTTTTCTTTTTCCAAAACACAAAATCTCATTTTGGTCGTGCTGCATGGAGATTTCTAAGCATGACAGCCAATTGCTTGTGCTTTTTATTTCCTAATGGATCCTCTGTCTAAACTCTTGTTTGTATTGCGTCAGAATGCAAAATTTTGGAAGGAAGAAGGCAAAACCAACTCAGACCCAGAAACCATTTAGGAAATTGCCACTCAAGCAACCAAAAGTCGGCTGAAGCACCCAAAAGAATGAGAGAAAGCCAGAATTGGAGCAAGCCAACAGCTGTGCCCTGATTGAAAAGGACCATTCCTTCTGTGTCTTGAACTCCATATTCCAGCCTCAAAATCAAAGCTCACATCCGATAATTCATTACAAACCATGATAAATAAGAAAAATGTGAAAAAAGCCAAAGAAATGCAAGAGTCCTTTGTGATATTGGGCTTGATTTAGTCACAAGGAAACAGGCTGTTTCAGATTCATCCACCACTCCCAGCTGACTGGCTTGGGAAACTCATTGCATTCACCTGAAAATTGAAGTAGAACTTGATTGGAGGGGAATTAATTATCGGTCCCCTCTGCAAAAGGGTTCCATTTCTTTTTCCAAAACACAAAAGCTCATCTTGGTCATGCTGCCTGGAGATTTCTAAGCATGACAGCCAATTGGTTGTGTTTTTTATTTCATAATGGATCCTCTGTCTAAACTCTTGTTTGTATTGCGTCAGAATGCAAAACTTGGGAAGGCAGAAGGCAAAACCAACTCAGACCCAGAAACCATTTAGGATATTGCCGCTCAAGAAACCAAAAGTTGGCTGAAGCACCCACAACAATGAGAGAAAGCAGACTTGGAGCAAGCCAACAGCTGTGCCCTGATTGAAAAGGACCATTCCTTCCATGTCTTGAACTCCATATTCCAGCCTCAAAGTCAAAGCTCACATCAGCAAATTCATTACAAACCATGATAAATAAGAAAAATGGGAAAAAAGCCAAAGAAATGCAAGAGCCCTTTGTGGCATTGGGCTTGATTTAGTGACGAGGAATCCGGCAGTTTCCGGATTCATCCACCCCTCCCAGCTGACTGGCTTTGGAAACTAATTGAATTCACCTGAAAATCTCCATCAAACTTGATTGGAGGGGAATTAATTATCGGTCCCCTCTGCAAAAGGGTTCCATTTCTTTGTCCAAAACACAAAAGCTCATCTTGGTCGTGCTGCCTGGAGATTTCCCAGCATGACAGCCAATTGGTTGTGCTTTTTATTTCATAATGGATCCTCTGTCTAAACTCTTGTTTGTATTCCGACAGAATGCAAAATTTGGGAAGGAAGAAGGCCGAACCACTCAGACCCAGAAACCATTTAGGAAATTGCCACTCAAGCAACCAAAAGTCGGCTGAAGCACCCACAACAATGAGAGAAAGCCAGAATTGGAGCAAGCCAACAGCTGTGCCCTGATTGAAAAGGACCATTCCTTCCGTGTCTTGAACTCCATATTCCAGCCTCAAAATCAAAGCTCACATCCAATAATTCATTACAAAACATGATAAACAAGAAACATGTGATAAAAGCCAAAGAAATGCAAGAGTCCTTTGTGATATTGGGCTTGATTTAGACACAAGGAGACCGGCTGTTTCAGATTCATCCACCCCTGCCAGCTGACTGGCTTCGGAAACTCATTGAATTCACCTGAAGATTGAAGTAGAACTTGATTGGAGGGGAATTAATTATCGGTCCCCTCTGCAAAAGGGTTCCATTTCTTTGTCCAAAACACAAAATCTCATCTTGGTCGTGCTGCCTGGAGATTTCTAAGCATGACAGCCAATTGGTTGTGTTTTTTATTTCATAATGGATCCTCTGTCTAAACTCTTGTTTGTATTGCGTCAGAATGCAAAATTTTGGAAGGAAGAAGGCAAAACCAACTCAGACCCAGAAACCATTTAGGATATTGCCGCTCAAGAACCCAAAAGTCGGCTGAAGCACCCACAACAATGACAGAAAGCCGGAATTGGAGCAAGCCAACAGCTGTGCCCTGATTGAAAAGGACCATTCCTTCTGTGTGTTGAACTCCATATTCCAGCCTCAAAATCAAAGCTCACATCCGAAAATTCATTACAAACCATGATAAATAAGAAAAATGTGACAAAAGCCAAAGAAATGCAAGAGTCCTTTGTGATATTGGGCTTGATTTAGACACAAGGAGACCGGCTGTTTCCGGATTCCTCCACCCCTCCCAGCTGACTGGCTTTGGAAACTAATTGAATTCACCTGAAAATCTCCGTGAAACTTGATGGGAGGGGAATTAATTATCGGTCCCCTATGCAAAAGGGTTCCTTTTCTTTTTCCAAAACACAAAATCTCATTTTGGTCGTGCTGCATGGAGATTTCTAAGCATGACAGCCAATTGCTTGTGCCTTTTATTTCCTAATGGATCCTCTGTCTAAACTCTTGTTTGTATTGCGTCAGAATGCAAAATTTTGGAAGGAAGAAGGCAAAACCAACTCAGACCCAGAAACCATTTAGGAAATTGCCACTCAAGCAACCAAAAGTCGGCTGAAGCACCCAAAAGAATGAGAGAAAGCCAGAATTGGAGCAAGCCAACAGCTGTGCCCTGATTGAAAAGGACCATTCCTTCTGTGTCTTGAACTCCATATTCGAGCCTCAAAATCAAAGCTCACATCCGATAATTCATTACAAACCATGATAAATAAGAAAAATGTGACAAAAGCCAAAGAAATGCAAGAGTCCTTTGTGATATTGGGCTTGATTTAGTCACAAGGAAACCGGCTGTTTCCGGATTCATCCACCCCTCCCAGCTGACTGGCTTTGGAAACTCATTGCATTCACCTGAAAATTGAAGTACAACTTGATTGGAGGGTATTTAATTATCGGTCCCCTCTGCAAAAGGGTTCCATTTCTTTTTCCAAAACACAAAAGCTCATCTTGGTCATGCTGCCTGGAGATTTCTAAGCATGACAGCCAATTGGTTGTGTTTTTTATTTTATAACTGATCCTCTGTCTAAACTCTGGTTTGTATTTCGTCAGAATGCAAAATTTGGGAGCGAAGAAGGCTAAACCAACTCAGACCCAGAAACCATTTAGGATATTGCCGCTCAAGCAACCAAAAGTCGGCTGAAGCACCCACAACAATGAGAGAAAGCCAGAATGGGAGCAAGCCAACAGCTGCTCCCTGATTGAAAAGGACCATTCCTTCCGTGTCTTGAACTCCATATTCCAGCCTGAAAATCAAAGCTCACATCAGAAAATTCATTACAACCCATGATAAATAAGAAACATGTGACAAAAGCCAAGGAAATGCAAGAGTCCTTTGTGATATTGGGCTTGATTTAGTCACAAGGAAACAGGCTGTTTCAGATTCATCCACCCCTCCCAGCTGACTGGCTTGGGAAACTCATTGCATTCACCTGAAAATTGAAGTAGAACTTGATTGGAGGGGAATTAATTATCGGTCCCCTCTGCAAAAGGGTTCCATTTCTTTTTCCAAAACACAAAAGCTCATCTTGGTCATGCTGCCTGGAGATTTCTAAGCATGACAGCCAATTGGTTGTGTTTTTTATTTCATAATGGATCCTCTGTCTAAACTCTTGTTTGTATTGCGTCAGAATGCAAAACTTGGGAAGGAAGAAGGCAAAACCAACTCAGACCCAGAAACCATTTAGGATATTGCCGCTCAAGAACCGAAAAGTCGGCTGAAGCACCCACAACAATGAGAGAAAGCCAGAATTGGAGCAAGCCAACAGCTGTGCCCTGATTGAAAAGGACCATTCCTTTCGTGTCTTGAACTGCATATTCCAGAATCAAAGTCAAAGCTCACATCCAAAAATTCATTATAAACCATGATAAATATGAAAAATGTGAAAAAAACCAACGAAATGCGAGAGTCCTTTGTGATATTGGGCTTGATTTAGTCACAAGGAAACTGGCTGTTTCCAGATTCATCCACCCCTCCCAGCTGACTGGCTTTGGAAACTAATTGAATTCCCCTGAAAATCTCCATCAAACTTGATTGGAGGGGAATTAATTATCGGTCCCCTCTGCAAAAGGGTTCCTTTTCTTTTTCCAAAACACAAAAGCTCATCTTGGTCATGCTGCCTGGAGATTTCTAAGCATGACAGCCAATTGGTTGTGTTTTTTATTTCCTAATAGATCCTCTGTCTAAACTCTTGTTTGTATTGCATCAGAATACAAAATGTGGGAGGGAAGAAGGCAAAACCAACTCAGACCCAGAATCCATTTAGCAAATTGCGGCTCAAGAAACCAAAAGTCAGCTGAAGCACCCAAAACAATGACAGAAAGCCAGAATTGAAGCAGGCCAACAGCTGTGCCCTGATTGAAAAAGCCCATTCCTTCCGTGTCTTGAACTCCATATTCCAGCCTCAAAATTAAAGCTCACATCAGAAAATTCATTATAACCCATGATAAATAAGAAAAATGTGAAAAAAGCCAAAGAAATGCAAGAGTCGTTTGTGATACTGGGCTTGACTGAGTCACAAGGAAACCAGCTGTTTCAGATTCATCCACCCCTCCCAGCTGTCTGGCTTTGGAAACTAAATGAATTCTCCTGAAAATCTCCGTCAAACAAGATTGGAGGGGAATTAATTATCGGTCCCCTCTGCAAAAGGGTTCCATTTCTTTTTCCAAAATACAAAAGCTCATCTTGGTCATGCTGCCTGGAGATTTCTAAGCATGACAGCCAATTGGTTGTGTTTTTTATTTCATAACTGATCCTCTGTCTAAACTCTGGTTTGTATTGCGTCAGAATGCAAAATTTGGGAGCGAAGAAGGCTAAACCAACTCAGACCCAGAAACCATTTAGGAAATTGCCACTCAAGAAACCAAAAGTCGGCTGAAGCACCCACAACAATGAGAGAAAGCCAGAATGGGAGCAAGCCAACAGCTGCTCCCTGATTGAAAAGGACCATTCCTTCCGTGTCTTGAACTCCATATTCCAGCCTGAAAATCAAAGCTCACATCCGATAATTCATTACAAACCATGATAAATAAGAAACATGTGAAAAAAGCCAAAGAAATGCAAGAGTCCTTTGTGATATTGGGCTTGATTTAGTCACAAGGAAACAGGCTGTTTCAGATTCATCCACCACTCCCAGCTGACTGGCTTTGGAAACTCATTGCATTCACCTGAAAATTGAAGTAGAACTTGATTGGAGGGGAATTAATTATCGGTCCCCTCTGCAAAAGGGTTCCATTTCTTTTTCCAAAACACAAAAGCTCATCTTGGTCATGCTGCCTGGAGATTTCTAAGCATGACAGCCAATTGGTTGTGTTTTTTATTTCATAATGGATCCTCTGTCTAAACTCTTGTTTGTATTGCGTCAGAATGCAAAACTTGGGAAGGCAGAAGGCAAAACCAACTCAGACCCAGAAACCATTTAGGATATTGCCGCTCAAGAAACCAAAAGTCGGCTGAAGCACCCACAACAATGACAGAAAGCCGGAATTGGAGCAAGCCAACAGCTGTGCCCTGATTGAAAAGGACCATTCCTTCTGTGTCTTGAACTCCATATTCCAGCCTCAAAATCAAAGCTCACATCTGAAAATTCATTACAAACCATGATAAATAAGAAAAATGTGACAACAGCCGAAGAAATGCAAGAGTCCTTTGTGATATTGGGCTTGATTTAGACACAAGGAGACCGGCTGTTTCCGGATTCCTCCACCCCTCCCAGCTGACTGGCTTTGGAAACTAATTGAATTCACCTGAAAATCTCCGTGAAACTTGATTGGAGGGGAATTAATTATCGGTCCCCTCTGCAAAAGGGTTCCTTTTCTTTTTCCAAAACACAAAATCTCATTTTGGTCGTGCTGCATGGAGATTTCTAAGCATGACAGCCAATTGCTTGTGCCTTTTATTTCCTAATGGATCCTCTGTCTAAACTCTTGTTTGTATTGCGTCAGAATGCAAAATTTTGGAAGGCAGAAGGCAAAACCAACTCAGACCCAGAAACCATTTAGGAAATTGCCACTCAAGAAACCAAAAGTCGGCTGAAGCACCCAAAACAATGAGAGAAAGCCAGAATTGGAGCAAGCCAACAGCTGTGCCCTGATTGAAAAGGAACATTCCTTCTGTGTCTTGAACTCCATATTCCAGCCTCAAAATCAAAGCTCACATCCGATAATTCATTACAAACCATGATAAATAAGAAAAATGTGAAAAAAGCCAAAGAAATGCAAGAGTCCTTTGTGATATTGGGCTTGATTTAGTCACAAGGAAACCGGCTGTTTCCGGATTCATTCACCCCTCCCAGCTGACTGGCTTTGGAAACTCATTGAATTCACCTGAAAATTGAAGTACAACTTGATTGGAGGGTATTTAATTATCGGTCCCCTCTGCAAAAGGGTTCCATTTCTTTTTCCAAAACACAAAAGCTCATCTTGGTCATGCTGCATGGAGATTTCTAAGCATGACAGCCAATTGGTTGTGTTTTTTATTTCATAACTGATCCTCTGTCTAAACTCTGGTTTGTATTGCGTCAGAATGCAAAATTTGGGAGCGAAGAAGGCTAAACCAACTCAGACCCAGAAACCATTTAGGAAATTGCCGCTCAAGAACCCAAAAGTCGGCTGAAGCACCCAAAACAATGACAGAAAGCCAGAATTGGAGCAAGCCAACAGCTGTGCCCTGATTGAAAAGGACCATTCCTTCCGTGTCTTGAACTCCATATTCCAGCCTGAAAATCAAAGCTCACATCCGATAATTCATTACAAACCATGATAAATAAGAAACATGTGAAAAAAGCCAAAGAAATGCAAGAGTCCTTTGTGATATTGGGCTTGATTTAGTCACAAGGAAACAGGCTGTTTCAGATTCATCCACCACTCCCAGCTGACTGGCTTGGGAAACTCATTGAATTCACCTGAAAATTGAAGTAGAACTTGATTGGAGGGGAATTAATTATCGGTCCCCTCTGCAAAAGGGTTCCATTTCTTTTTCCAAAACACAAAAGCTCATCTTGGTCATGCTGCCTGGAGATTTCTAAGCATGACAGCCAATTGGTTGTGTTTTTTATTTCATAATGGATCCTCTGTCTAAACTCTTGTTTGTATTGCGTCAGAATGCAAAACTTGGGAAGGAAGAAGGCAAAACCAACTCAGACCCAGAAACCATTTAGGATATTGCCGCTCAAGAACCGAAAAGTCGGCTGAAGCACCCACAACAATGAGAGAAAGCCAGAATTGGAGCAAGCCAACAGCTGTGCCCTGATTGAAAAGGACCATTCCTTTCGTGTCTTGAACTGCATATTCCAGAATCAAAGTCAAAGCTCACATCCAAAAATTCATTATAAACCATGATAAATATGAAAAATGTGAAAAAAACCAACGAAATGCGAGAGTCCTTTGTGATATTGGGCTTGATTTAGTCACAAGGAAACTGGCTGTTTCCAGATTCATCCACCCCTCCCAGCTGACTGGCTTTGGAAACTAATTGAATTCCCCTGAAAATCTCCATCAAACTTGATTGGAGGGGAATTAATTATCGGTCCCCTCTGCAAAAGGGTTCCTTTTCTTTTTCCAAAACACAAAAGCTCATCTTGGTCATGCTGCCTGGAGATTTCTAAGCATGACAGCCAATTGGTTGTGTTTTTTATTTCCTAATGGATCCTCTGTCTAAACTCTTGTTTGTATTGCATCAGAATACAAAATGTGGGAGGGAAGAAGGCAAAACCAACTCAGACCCAGAATCCATTTAGCAAATTGCGGCTCAAGAAACCAAAAGTCAGCTGAAGCACCCAAAACAATGACAGAAAGCCAGAATTGAAGCAGGCCAACAGCTGTGCCCTGATTGAAAAAGCCCATTCCTTCTGTGTCTTGAACTCCATATTCCAGCCTCAAAATTAAAGCTCACATCAGAAAATTCATTATAACCCATGATAAATAAGAAAAATGTGAAAAAAGCCAAAGAAATGCAAGAGTCGTTTGTGATACTGGGCTTGACTGAGTCACAAGGAAACCAGCTGTTTCAGATTCATCCACCCCTCCCAGCTGTCTGGCTTTGGAAACTAAATGAATTCTCCTGAAAATCTCCGTCAAACAAGATTGGAGGGGAATTAATTATCGGTCCCCTCTGCAAAAGGGTTCCATTTCTTTTTCCAAAACACAAAAGCTCATCTTGGTCATGCTGCCTGGAGATTTCCCAGCATGACAGCCAATTGGTTGTGTTTTTTAATTCATAATGGATCCTCTGTCTAAACACTTGTGTGTATTGCGTCAGAATACAAAATGTGGGAGGGAAGAAGGCAAAACCAACTCAGATCCAGAATCCATTTAGCAAATTGCGCCTCAAGAAACCAAAAGTCAGCTGAAGCACCCACAACAATGACAGAAAGCCAGAATTGGAGGAAGCCAACAGCTGTGCCCTGATTGAGAAAGCCCATTCCTTGCATGTCTGGAACTCCATATTCCAGCCTCAAAGTCAAAGCTGAGGTCAGAAAATTCATTACAAACCATGATAAATAAGAAAAATGTGACAAAAGCCAAAGAAATGCAAGAGTCCTTTGTGATATTGGGCTTGATTTAGTCACAGGGAAACCGGCTGTTTCAGATTCATCCACCCCTGCCAGCTGACTGGCTTTGGAAACTCATTGAATTCACCTGAAAATCTCCGTCAAACTTGATTGGAGGGGAATTAATTATCGGTCCCCTCTGCAAAAGGGTTCCATTTGTTTTCCAAAACACAAAAACTCATCTTGTTCGTGCTGCATGGAGATTTCTAAGCATGACACGCCAATTGGTTGTGTTTTTTATTTCCTAATGGATCCTCTGTCTAAACTCTTGTTTGTATTGCGTCAGAATACAAAATGTGGTAGGAAAGAAGGCAAAACCAACTCAGACCCAGAATCCATTGAAGAAATTGCTGCTCAAGTAACCAAAAGTTGGCTGAAGCACCCAAAACAATGACAGAAAGCCGGAATTGGAGCAAGCCAACAGCTGTGCCCTGATTGAAAAAGCCCATTCCTTCCGTGTCTTGAATTCCATATTCCAGCCTGAAAATCAAAGCTCACATCCGATAATTCATTGCAAAACATGATAAATAAGAAAAATGTGACAAAAGCCAAAGAAATGCAAGAGTCCTTTGTGATATTGGGCTTGATTAGGCACAAGTAAACCATCTGTTTCTGGATTCATCCACCCCTCCCAGCTGATTGCCTTTGGAAACTAATTGAATTCACTTGAAAATCTCCATCTAACTTGATTGGAGGGGAATAAATTATCGGTCCCCTCTGCAAAAGGGTTCCATTTCTTTTTCCAAAACACAAAAACTCATCCTGGTCGTGCTGCCTGTAGATTTCTAAGCTTGACACACCAATTAGTTATGTTTTTTATTTCCCAATGGATCTTCTGTCTAAACTCTTGTTTGTATTGTGTCAGAATACAAAATGTGGGAGGGAAGAAGGCAAAACCAATTCAGACCCAGAAACCATTTTGCAAATTGGCGCTCAAGAAACTAAAAGTCGGCTGAAGCACCCACAGCAATGAGAGAAAGCCAGAATTGGAGCAAGCCAACAGCTGTGCCCTCATTGAAAAAGCCCATGCCTTCCGTGTCTTGAACTCCATGTTCCAGCCTCAAAGTCAAATTTCACATCAGAAAATTCATTACAAACCATAAGAAATAAGAAAAATGTGAAAAAATCCAAAGAAATGCAGGAGTCCTTTGTGATATTGGGCTTGATTTAGTCACAAGGAAACTGTCTTTTTCCAGATCCATCCACCCCTCCCAGCTGACTGGCTTTGGAAACTCATTGAATTCACCTGAAAATCTCCGTCAAACTTGATTGGAGGGGAATTAATTATCGGTCCCCTCTGCAAAAGGGTTCCATTTCTTTTTCCAAAACACAAAAACTCATCTTGTTCGTGCTGCATGGAGATTTCTAAGCATGACACACTAATTGGTTGTGTTTTTTATTTCCTAATGGATCCTCTGTCTAAACTCTTGATTGTATTGCGTCAGAATAAAAAATGTGGGAGGGAAGAAGGCAAAACCAACTCAGACCCAGAATCCATTTAGGAAATTGCCGCTCAAGAACCGAAAAGTTGCTGAAGTACCCAAAACAATGACAGAAAGACAGAATTGGAGCAAGCCAACAGCTGTGCCCTGATTGAAAAAGCCCATTCCTTCCTTGTCTTGAATTCCATATTCCAGCATCAAAGTCAAAGCTCACATCCGATAATTCATTGCAAAACATGATAAATAAGAAAAATGTGACAAAGCCAAAGAAATGCAAGAGTCCTTTGTGATATTGGGCTTGATTTAGTCACAAGGAAACCGTCTGTTTCCGGATTCATCCACCCCTCCCAGCTGGCTGCCTTTGGAATCTAATTGAATTCGCCTGAAAATCTCCATCCAACTGGATTGGAGGGGAATTAATTATCAGTCCCCTCTGCAAAAGGATTCCATTTCTTTTTCCAAAACACAAAAACTGATCTTGGTCGTGCTGCCTGGAGATTTCTAAGCATGACACCCCAATTGGTTGTGGTTTTTATTTCCTAATGGATCCTCTGTCTAAACCCTTGTTTGTATTACGTCAGAATACAAAATGTGGGAGGGAAGAAGGCAAAACCAACTCAGACCCAGAAACCATTTAGCAAATTGCCGCTCAAGAAACCAAAAGTCAGCTGAAGCACCCACAACAATGACAGAAAGCCAGAATTGGAGCAAGCCAACAGCTGTGCCCTGATTGAAAAAGCCCATTCCTTCCGTGTCTTGAACTCCATATTCCAGCCTCAAAGTCAAAGCTCACATCAGAAAATTCATTATAACCCATGATAAATATGAAAAATGTGAAAAAAGCCAAGGAAATGCAAGAGTCCTTTGTGATATTGTGCTTGACTGGCTTTGGAAACTAATTGAATTCACCTAAAAATCTCTAATAATTTGATGGTTTCAGGTCATAGATTTAAGTCTTTACTCCATGTTGAGTGAATTTTTGTGTAAGGGGAATTGTAGGGATCTTGCTTTATGATTCTGCACATGGAAATCCAATTTTCCCAGCACCGTTTATTGAATAGACTGTCCTTTCTCGTGGGATCGGTTTTGGATCTTTGATCAAATATGAGTTGGATGTAGGTGTTTGGATTGATTTCTCGTGTAACCCTAATTGGTTCGACATGGAGTCAAATCCTCCACACATTCGAGTTTTCCTGGCAGAAAGCTTCAGAAACCAGAGCAAACATTATATTTCTGTTTATAAACATGACATTGATCCACTTGCCGAAGAGAAAGATTGTTCTTTTCTCCAAAACCACTTTGACGGTGATTTTTGGCTTACATTTCACCCAAATGCCACAACACATTGTCCAGATATGCATGGAGGAAAGCAGAAATATCTGGTGTGTTGTGGCTATCACAGTCCCAGATCTTGCCACAGCCTTTTTGTTTGTTTGTGTTTTCTGGACATTATCTATGGCCTTTACTGTTTTGAATGCATTTTAGCATTTACCTTTTTGTTTTCTGCTGGCAAACGCTAATTGGTTCCACATGGAGTCATGGCCTCCACACATTGAAGTTTTCCTGGCAGAAAGCTTCAGAAACCCGAGCAAACGTGATATTTGTATTTGTAAACATGATGTTGGATCCACTTGCCTAAGAGAAAGATTGTGCTTTTCTCCAAAAACCACTTTGACAGTGATTTATTTGGTTAAATTTTACCCGAATTCCACACCACATTGTCCGGATATGCCTGGAAGAAAGCAGAAATATCTTGTGTTTTGTGAGTATCTCAATCCGAGATCTTGCTACAGCCTCTGTGTTTGTTCGTGTTTTCTGGACAATGTCTATGGCCTTTACGGCTTGAATGCCTTTTGGCATGTAACTTTTTGTTTTCTACCGGCAAACGCTAATTGGTTCCACATGGAGTCAAATCCTCCACACATTCGAGTTTTCCTGGCAGAAAGCTTCAGAAACCCAAGCAAACATGATGTTTGTGTTTGTAAAGATGACATTGGATCCATTTGCCAAAGAGAAAGATTGTGCTTTTCTCCAAAACCACTTTGACGGTTTTGAATGAATTTTTGATGGCAACTTTTTTTTTTTCTACTGGAAACGCTAATTATTTCCACATGGAGTCAAATCCTCCACACATTCGAGTTTTCCTGGCAGAAAGCTTATGAAACCCGAGCAAACATGATGTTTGTGTTTGTAAACATGACATTGGATCCATTTGCCAAAGAGAAAGATTGTGCTTTTCTCCAAAACCACTTTGACAGTGAATTTTTGTTGAATTTCACCTGTTTCCACAACACTTTGTCCGGATATTTCTGGAGGAAAACAGAAATATCTGGTGTGTTGTGGCAATATCAATCCGAGATCTTGCTATAGCCTCTGTGTGTGTTTGTGCTTTCTGGAAAAAATCTACATACTTGATGGTTTTGAATGCATTTTAGCATGTTTTTGTTTTCTGCCGGCAAACACTAATTATTTCCACATGGAGTCAAATCCTTCATACATTAGATTTTCCTGGCAGAAAGCTTCAGAAACCCGAGCAAACATGATATTTGCATTTATAAACATGACATTGGATCCACTTTCCGAAGAGAAAGATTGTGCTTTTCTCCAAAACCACTTAGACGGTGATTTTTTGGTTAAATTGTACCTGAAAACCATACCACTTTGTCGGGATATGCCTGGAGGAAAGCAGAAATATCTGGTGTGTTGTGGGTATCTCAATCCTAGATCTTCCTATAGCCTCTGTGTTTGTTTGTGTTTTCTGGACATTATCTATCAACATGAAGGTTTTGAATGCATTTTAGCATGTAACTTTTAGTTTTCTGCTGGCAAACGCTAATTGGTTCCACATGGAGTCAAATCCTCCAGACATTCGTGTTTTCCTGGAAGAAAGCTTCAGAAACCCGAGCAAACGTGATATTTGTGTTGATAAACATGACATTAGATCCACTTGCCTAAGAGAAAGATTGTGCTTTTCTCCAAAAACCACTTTGACAGTGATTTATTTGGTTAAATTTTACCCGAATTCCAGACCACTTTGTCCGGATATGCCTGGATGAAAGCAGAAATATCTTGTGTGTTGTGAGTATCTCAATCCGAGATCTTGCTACAGCCTCTGTGTTTGTTTGTGTTTTCTGGACATTATCTATGGACTTGACGGTTTTGAATGCATTTTAGCATGTAACTTTTTGTTTTCTACCGGCATACGCTAATTGGTTCCACATGGAGTCAACTCCTAGATACATTCGAGTTTTCCTGACAGAAAGCTTCAGAAACCCGGGCAAATATGATATTTGTATTTGTAAACATGACATTGGATCCACTTGCCGAACAGAAAGATTGTGCTTTTCTCCAAAACCACTTTGATGGTGATTTTTGGTTAAATATTACCCAAATTCCACACCACTTTGTCCGGATATGCATGCAGGAAAGCAGAAATATCTGGTGTGTTGTGGGTATCTCAATCTGAGATCTTGCTGCAGCCTCTGTGTTTGTTTGTGTTTTCTGGACAATATCTACAGACTTTATGGTTTTGAATGCATCTTAGCATGTAACTTTTTTTTTTTCCGGAAAATGCTAATTATTTCCACATGGAGTCAAATCCTCCACACACATTCGAGTTTTCCTGGCAGAAAGCTTCAGAAACCAGAGCAAACATGATATTTGTGATATTTGTGTTTGTAAACCTGGCATTGGATCCACTTGCCGAACAGAAAGATTGTGCTTTTCTCCAAAACCACTTTGACGGTGATTTTTGGTTAAATTTCACCTGTTTCCACAACACTTTGTCCTGATATGCCTGAAGGAAAGCAGAAATATCTGGTGTGTTGTGGCAATATCAATCCGAGATCTTGCTATAGCCTCTGTGTTTGTTTGTGTTTTCTGGAAAAATCTACAGAGTTGATGTTTTTGAATGCATTTTATCATGTAACTTTCTGTTTTCTTCCGGCAAACGCTAATTATTTCCACATGGAGTCAAATCCTCCACACATTCGAGTTTTCCTGGCAGAAAGCTTCAGAAACCCGAGCAAACATGATATTTGCATTTATAAACATGACATTGGTTCACTTGCCAAAGAGAAAGATTGTGCTTTTCTCCAAAATCACTTTGAGGGTGATTTTTGGTTAAATTTCACCCGAATTCCACACCAATTTGTCCGATATGCCTGGAGGAAAGCAGTAATATCTGGTGTGTTGTGAGTATCTCAATCCGAGATCTTGCTACAGCCCCTGTGTTTGTTTGTTTTTTCTGGACATTATCTATGGACTTTAGGCATTTGAATGCATTTTAGCATGTGACTTTGTTTTCTACTGGCAAATGCTAATTAGTTCCACATGAAGTCAAATCATCCACACATTCTGGTTTTCTAGGAAGAAAGCTTCAGAAACCCGAGAAAACATAATATTTCTTTTTGGAAACATGACATTGGATCTACTTGCCGAAGAGAAAGATTGTGCTTTTCTCCAAAACAATTTTTATGGTGATTTTTTTGGTTAAATTTCACCTGAATTCCACACCAGTTTGGATATGTATGCCTGGATGAAAGCAGAAATATCTGTTGTGTTTTGTCTATCTCAATCCCAGATCTTGCTATAGCCTCTGTGTTTGTGTTTTTTTTGGACATTATCTATGGACTTTACAGTTTTGAGTGAATTTTATAATCTTTTAGTTTTGTTCTGGCAAACACTAGTAGGTTCCACATGGAGTCAATCCTCCACACATTTGGGTTTTCTAGGCAGAAAACATCCGAAACCCAAGCAAACATTTGTGTGTGTAAACATGACATTGGATTCACTTGCCAAATAAAAAGAATTTGCTTTTCTCCAAAACTACTTTGAAGGTGATGTTTTGGTTAAATTTCACCCGAATTCCACAACACTTTGCCTAGATATGCCTGGACGAAAGCAGAAATATCTGTGTGTTGTGGCCATGTCAATCCTAGATCTTGCTACTGCCTCTGTGTGTGTTTCTGTTTTCTGGACATTATCTATCAACATGAAGGTTTTGAATGCATTTTAGCATGTAACTTTTAGTTTTCTGCTGGCAAACGCTAATTGGTACCACATGGAGTCAAATCCTCCACACATTTGAGTTTTCCTTTCAGAAAGCTTAAGTAACCTGAGGAAACATGCTCTTTCTGTTTTTAAACATGACATTAGATCCACTTGCTGAAGAGAAAGATTGTGCTTTTCTCCAAAACCGCTTTGACAGTGATTTTTTCGAAAAATTTCACCCAAATTCCACACTACATTCTCCAGATATGCCTGAATGAAAGCAGAAATATCTGGTGTATTGTGGCCATCTCAATCCTGATCTTCCTACAGCCTTTGTGTTTTTTTTGTGTTTTCTGGACTTTATCTACAAACTTTAGGTTTTGAATGAATTTTATAATCCAACAATTTGTTTTCTGCTACCAAACGCTAATTGGTTGCACATGGAGTCAAATCCTCCACACATTCGAGTTTTCTAGGCAGAAAGCTTCAGAAACCCAAGCAAACATGATATTTGTGTTTGTAAAAACATGACAATGGATCCACTTGCCAAAGAGAAAGATTTTGCTTTACTCCAAAACCACTTTGATGGTGATTTTTTGGTTAAATTTCACTCGAATTGCACTCCACCTTGTCAGGATATGCCTGGATGAAAGCAGAAATATCTGGTGTGTTGTGGCTATCTCAATCCTAGATCTTGCTACAGCCTCTGTGTTTTTTTTGTTTTCTGGAGATTATCTATGGACTTTATGGTTATAAATGCACTTTAGAATGTAACATTTTTTTTCCACCGTAAATGCTATTTGGTTACACATGGAGTCAAATCCTCGAAACATTCGAGTTTTCCTGTCCGTGAGCTTCAGAAACCTGAGCAATGATGACATTTCTGTGTGTAAACATGACATTAGATCCACTGGCCCAAGAGGAAGATTGTGCTTTTCTGGAAAACAATTTTGATGGTGATTTTTTGGTTAAATTTCACCTGAATTCTTTTTTTTTTAACTTTTATTTAATGAATATAAATTTCCACAGTCCAGAAATGGATTATAATGGCTTCCCCCCATAACATCGCTCCCACCCTCAACCCTCCCCTTTCCCACTCCCTCTCCCCTTCCATTCACATCAAGATTCATTTTCGTTTCTCTTTATATACAGAAGATCAGTTTAGCATACATTAAGTAAAGATTTCAACAGTTTGCTCCCACACAGAAACATAAAGTGAAAAATACTGTTTGAGTACTAGTTATAGCATTAAATCTCAATGTACAGCACACTAAGGACAAAGATCCTACATGAGGAGTAAGTGCACAGTGACTCCTGTTGTTGACTTAACAAATTGACACTCTTGTTTATGGCCTCAGTAATCACCCTAGGCTCTTGTCATGAGCTGCCAAGGCAATGGAAGCCCCCTGAGTTCACTGACTCTGATCCTATTTAGACAAGGCCATGGTCAAAGTGGAAGTTCTCTCTTCCCTTCTGAGAAAGGTACCTCCTTCTTTGATGACCCATTCTTTCCACTGGGATCTCACTCGCAGAGATCTTTCATTTAGTTTTTTTTCCCACAGAGTGTCTTGGCTTTCCATGCCTGAAATACTCTCATGGGCATTTCAGCCGGATCCACATGCCTTAAGGGCTGATTATGAGGCCAGAGTGCTGTTAGGACATTTGCCATTCTATGGGTCTGCTATGGATCTCACTTCCCATGTTGGATCATTCTCTCCCTTTTTTATTCTATCAGCTAGTATTTGCAGACACTATTCTTGTTTCTGTGATCCCTTTGCTTCTTAGTCCTATCATTATGATCAATTGTAAACAGAAATTGATCACTGGGACTAGTGAGATGGCATTGGTACATGCCACCTCGATGGGATTGAATTCAAGTCCCGTGGTATGTTTCTAACTCCACCGTTTGAGGTAACTCAGCTTGAGCATGTCCCGAATTGCACATCTCTTCCCTCTCTTATTCCCACTCTTATATTTAACAGCGATCACTTTTCAGTTAAGTTTCAGCACTTAAGAAGAATTGTGTATTGATTACAGTATTCAACCAAAAGTATTAAGTAGAACAAACAAAAAAATACTAAGAGGGATAACATATTAAGCTGCTCATCAACAGTCAGGGTGAGGGCTCATCAAGTCATCATTTCTCCTAGTGTTCATTTCACTTTAACAGATTTCCTTTTTGGTGCTCAGTTAGTTGTCACCTATCAAGGAGAACAAGTGGTATTTGTCCCTTTGGGATTGGCTTATTTCACTCAACATAATGTTTCCCAAATTCCTAACAGGGATCACTTTTCAGTTAAAATTTAAACACCTAAGAATAGGTGGTCTTCCCAGGCCAAAGAAAATGAACACACCACCAGTAAGTTGTTTATTTTTGTTTGCATTATATTGTGATATAGCAGATTTATGAGTGTATTTTATTAAAATTGTGAAATAAATATTTGACAACATAAAATTATGATTATAAAGCATTAGAAATATCAAGCCTGATATCAAATTTGTTTCTAGTCTCTGTGCTGCTATAACAGTAACATGTTTATCATGTTATTCAAATTGGAACATAGAATCTCCTAAATTTTTGTAAAACATAAAGTCTGAATTTGTATTTATTGGTCTTATCGATGATATAGTAGAGGTGGTTCATTACCAACATAGTTATATACACTGAACTAGTAAAAAGTTGGGGCCAGCACTGTGGCACAGTGGGTTAATGCACTGGCCTGAAGTGCTGGCATCTCAAATGGGTGCCGGTTTGAGACCTGGCTGTTCCACTTCTTTTTGGTTTTTTTTTTGTTTGTTTAAACTTTTATTTAGTAAAAAAGTACAGCTTATGGATTACAATGGCTTCCCCCCCCCATAACTTCCCTCCCACATGCAACTCTCCCATCTCCCGCTCCCTCCATTCCATTCACATCAAGATTCATTTTCAATTCTCTTTATATAGGAGATCAATTTTGCATATATTAAGTAAAGATTTCAACAGTTTGCAGCCACATAGAAACACAAAGTGAAAACTACTGTTTGAGTACTAGTTATAGCATTAAATCACAATGTACAGCACATTAAGGACAGAGATCCTACATGGGGAGTAAGTGCACAGTGACTCCTGTTGTTGACTTAACAAATTGACACTCTTGTTTATGGCGTCAGTAATCTCCTTAGGCTCTTGTCATGAGCTGCCAAGGCTATGGAAGCGTTTTGAGTTCTTCAACTCCGATCTTATTTAGACAAGGTCATAGTCAAAGTGGAAGTTCACTCCTACCTTAAGAGAAAGGTACCTCTTCTTTGATGGCCTGTTCTTTCTACTAGGATCTCACTAGAGGAGATCTTTCATTTAGGTCCTTTTTTTTTTTTTGCTAGAGTGTCTTAACTTTCCATGCCTAAAAAACTCTCATGGGCTCTTCAGCCAGATCCAAATGCCTTAAGGGCTGATTCTGAGGCCAGAGTGCTGTTTAGGACAGCTGCCATTCTATGAGTCTGTTGTGTATCCTGCTTCCCATATTGCATCATTCTCTCCCTTTTTTATTCTATCAGTTAGTATTAGCAGACATTAGTCTTTTTTTAACTTTTATTAAATATATATAAAATCCAAAGTTCAGCTTATGGAGTACAATGACTTCTTCCTCAATGACTTCCCTCCCACGCACAATCCTCCCCTTTCCTGCTCCCTCTCCCCTTCCATTCACATTAAGATTCATTTTCAATTCTCTTTATATACAGAAGGTCAGTTTAGCATATATTAAGTAAAGGTTTCAACAGTTTGCACCCACACAGAAACACAAAGTGAAAAATACTGTTTGAGTACTAGTTATAGCATTAAATCACACTGTACATCACTGTACACACTGTGTGTCTTGCTCCCATGTTGGATTGTTCTCTCCCTTTTTGATTCTATCAGCTAGTATTTGCAGACACTAGTCTTGTTTCTGTGATCCCTTGGGCTCTTAGTCCTATCATTATGATCAATTGTGAACTGAAGTTGATCACTGGGACTAGTGAGATGGCATTGGTACATGCCACCTTGATGGGATTGAATTGGAATAACCTGGTATGTTTCTAACTCTACCGTTTGGGGCAATTCAGCTTGAGCATGTCCCGAATTGCACATCTCTTCCCTCTCTTATTCCCACTCTTATATTTAACAGCAATCACTTTTCAGTTAATTTTCAACACTTAAGAATAACTGTGTATTGCCCTTCGGCTCCGAGCTAACCCTCCGGAGGGCAGTGTCATCTGGGCGGCGCTGCCAAGACCTCCACCCAGGACGGCTCCCCCTCCCCAGGCCTCTCCCCTCTTGCCCGCGAGACCCCTCATCTCGTAGACCGCTGGAATCTGATATCGTGGGGGTGAGGTGAGAGCAGACCCAGGGAGGGAGGTTACCACTGAGGAGCTGCAGCCGCTATCAAGATGATAGAAGTACTGACAACAACTGACTCTCAGAAACTGCTACACCAGCTGAACACTTTGTTGGAACAGGAGTCTAGATGTCAGCCAAAGGTCTGCGGCTTGAGACTAATTGAGTCTGCACACGATAATGGCCTCAGAATGACTGCACGGCTGAGGGACTTCGAAGTGAAAGATCTTCTTAGTCTCACTCAGTTTTTTGACTTTGACACGGAGACATTTTCTCTAGCTGTGAATTTACTGGACAGATTTCTGTCTAAAATGAAGGTACAGCCCAAGCACCTTGGATCTGTTGGTCTGAGCTGTTTTTATTTGGCTGTAAAATCAATAGAAGAGGAAAGGAATGTGCCACTGGCAACTGACTTGATCCGGATAAGTCAGTATATGTTCACGGTTTCAGACTTGATGAGAATGGAAAAGATTGTATTGGAGAAGGTGTGTTGGAAACTCAAAGCTACTACTGCCTTTCAGTTTCTGCAACTCTATTATTCACTCATTCAAGAGAACTTGCCATTTGAAAGGAGAAATAACCTTAATTTTGAAAGACTGGAAGCTCAACTTAAGGCATGTCACTGCAGGATCATATTTTCTAAAGCAAAGCCTTCTGTGTTGGCTTTCTCTATCATTGCCTTGGAGATCCAAGCACAGCAGTGTGTGGAGTTAACAGAAGGAATAGAATGTCTTCAGAAACATTCCAAGATAAACGGCAGAGATTTGACCTTCTGGCAAGAACTTGTATCAAAGTGTTTAACTGAGTATTCATCAAACAAGTGTTCAAAACTGAATGTTCAGAAGTTGAAATGGATTGTGTCTAGGCGTACTGCTCGGCAATTGAAGCATAGTTACTACAGAATAGCTCACCTTCCAACAATTCCTGAAATGGTTCCTTAATTCATGAACTTGGATCATTGTTATTCTCCATAAAGGAAATTATCAGTGCTATAATTTTCTTTTACAATGGAAGAATTAAAATATCATTTCTTTTCAAAGTAAACAAAATGGAGTTGCAATAGCAAAGGGGAAGTTTCTACACTGATTTGTTCAGCTAATATTTGAAGACATTTAGTATATACAGAACCCTAAGGGTAAGGAATTATCTAACCTCTGATATGTATGTTAGGCATTTCATTAATCAGCATAAAAAAAAGTATGTCCTCAACAACCCAAGTTTTAAAAGTAGCATTAAAATCATATTTTCTTATTGAACATCATCTTGCTCTCTGAAGACCTAAGCTCTGGCTCATTTAAAGATACACTAGCTGAGTAGGACAATAGGACCAAACTTTTGGATATTTGGACTAATTTGAGAATGTTAGCTTATAAGCAAAATCAGTATGAAGTTTGATAGTGTATTTAAAGAAAAAGAAGATACAGCCAATCAGTCTTGATGTTGGGTGTGTGGAAACTGCAAGGGCGTCTCAACACTGTAGTTACTATAATATTTGGAATTCTGGGAAAGTAGTTACATGCATAAAAGATAAACTTGGGGTCACTGGATATATATTCTTGCCATTTAAATTTCTTAACTAGTAATAATGATTTACCTTTTTCCATTCAAAATTAAATTAACATTTAACATATCTATGATTATGAAATTTAACCTGAACAGTTAGTTCACTTTTAATAGTAATATTTCACAGATGTCTGATAAGTTGGGTTTTTTTTGTTGTTGTTGATTTAAGGAGGATTATTACAGCAACAACAATGAAAAACTCTGAACCCTACAGCCCTGAGCTATGGATTCCATGATGTTTTCATGAGTTTAGATTTCAAGCCTTAAAACTTTACAACTAGATGAATATGATGTTCTCATGCTTGGGGAAACTGCCTAATTAGTATTATGCTATAGTGGAATTATGTTTAGATATAAATTCATCTATGAAGCAGTAAATCAAAGTTAAAAGCATAAATATGAAGCACTAATCACAAGCTTTGGAAAGTAAACTGTGAATCTTCATTTCTTAACATTGATTTAACTTTCTATATTTGATTGATATACTTAGGTAGTATTGAAAATGCTAACCTACATAATTTAAATGTTTTAAATTATGAGGTTTTCATCAAAATAACATTTCACAGATGCACTTTTAAGATACAACAAAGGTTAGTGTTTTAGGCAGTTTAAATGGTTTTCTGTTGCCCAAAATGCGAATAATGTAATCCTGAGAAGGGGAAAGGGGACACAAATTTGAAGGCATTTTGTAGAAAACAAACAAAAAAAAACAGTAAGTTTGGCAAGTTCATAATCTTTAATATTTTCTCAAGAAAACAGATGATGTTTGTATGTGTGATAAGATCTTTTATATAGAATCTACTGCCCCAGTCTAGTCCAATCAAGAAAATTGTTTTCTATTTTATTAGTTGCTCAAATTATCACTCTGAGGACTTACTTTACTCCACTAAAGTAAGTTCAGACTAGATTTAACACTCCAGAAGTCTTTACTGAGTATTGTTTTCAGAAAATTGTCATTGCTTCTAATTTAGATTAGAATAATATTCTAAAGAATATGCTTTCACTAATGACCTTACTGCGTCTTAAGAAAAGTCAGTCGACACCTTCATAAGTAGATCACTGAGGCAGTGTTCAAGAAACAGTCTTCAGTCAGTCAGTGAATGTAAGGAGGTGTACAGTGTGATGGTGTCATGGATGATTAATGGAGCAGTGCATAGCCTGCGTTCATTCAGAGTGGCTGTGATCATTTCTGACATGATGTTGTGGACAAATACGCAATAAAAAATAAAAACCAAAAAAAAAAAGAATAACTGTGTATTGATTACAGTATTCAACCAAAAGTATTAAGTAGAACAAACAAAAAATTACTAAGAAGGATAACGTATTAAGTTGTTCATCAACAGTCAGGGTAAGCGCTGATCAAGTCACCGTTTCTCATAGTGTTCATTTCACTTTAACAGGTTTCCTTTTTGGTGCTCAGTTAGTTGTCACCGATCAGGGAGAACATATGATATTTGTCCCTTTGGGACTGGCTTATTTCACTCTGCATAATGTTTTCGAAATTCCTAACAGGGATCACTATTCAGTTGAAATTCAAACACCTAAGAATAATTGTGTGTTAATTACAGAGTTCAACCAATTGTACTAGAACAGAAAAATACTAACATGGATAAAGTATTACATTGTACATCAAAAGACAGGACAACAGCTGATCAAGTCACTGTTTCTCATCGTGTCCATTTTACTTCAACAGGTTTCCCCTTTGGTGTTCAGTTAGTTGTCACCAATCAGGGAGACCATATAATATTTGTCCCTTTGGGCCTGGCTTAGTTCACTCAGCATAATGTTTTCCAGACTCCTCCATCTTGTTGCAAATGACCGGGTTTCGTTGTTTTTGACTGCTGGATAGTATTCTATAGAGTATATGTCCCATAATTTCTTTATCCATTCTACTTTTGATGGGCATTTGGGTTGGTTCCAGGTCTTAGCTATTGTGAATTGATTGAGCTGCAATAAACATTAATGTGCAGACAGCTTGTTTGTTTGCCAATCTCATTTCCTTTGGGTAAATTCCAAGGAGTGGGATGGCTGGGTTGAACAGTAGGGTTATATTCAGGTTTCTGAGGAATCTCCAGACTGACTTCCATAGTGGCTTGACCAGTTTGCATTGCCACCAACAGTGGGTTAGTGTCCCTTTTTACTCACATCCTCTCCAGAATCTTTTGTTGGTAGATTTCTGAATGTGAACCATGCTAACCGGGGTAAGGTGAAACCTCATTGTGGTTTTGATTTGCATTTCCCTGATTGCTAGTGATCTTGAACATTTTTTCATGTGCCTGTTGGCCATTTGGATTTCTCTTTGAAAAATGTCTATTGAGGTCCTTGGCCCATCTCTTAAGTGGGTTGTTTGTTTTGATGTTGTGGCATTTCTTGATCTCATTGTTGATTCTGGTTATCAACTCTTTATGTGTTGCATAGTTTGCAAATATTTTTCCCATTCTGTCAGTTGCCTGTTCACTCTCCTGACTATTTCTTTTGCAGTACAAAAACTTCTCAATTTGATGCAATCCCAAATGTTAATTTTGGCTTTGACTACCTGTGCTTCTGGGGTATTTTCCAAGAAGTCTTTGCCAGTACCTATATCTTGCAGGGTTTCTCCAATGCTTTCTAATAATTTGATGGTGTCAGGTCATAGATTTAAGTCTTTAATCCATGTTGAGTGGATTTTTGTGTAAGGTGAAAGGTAGGCGTCTTGCTTCATGCTTCTACCTGTGGAAATCCAATTTTCACAGCACCATTTATTGAATAGACTGTCCTTACTCCAGGGATTGGTTTTGGATCCTTGATCAAATATAAGTTGGCTGTGGATGTTGATTGATTTCTGGTGTTTCTATTCTGTTCCATTGGTCTATCCATCTGTTTCTGTATCAGTACCATGCTCTTTTGATAACAACTGCCCTGTGGTATGTCCTGACATCTGGTATTGTGATGCCTCCAGTTTGTTTTTGTTGTACAAGATTGCTTTAGCTATTCGAGGTCTCCTGTGTCTCCATATGCATTTCAGCATCATTTTTTCCAGATCTGAGAAGAATGTCTTTGGTATCTTGATTGGTATTGCATTGAATGTTTAAATTGCTTTTGGGAGAATGGACATTTTGATGATGTTGATTCTTCTAATCCATGAGCATGGAAGATTTTTCCATTTCATGGTATCCTCTTCCGTATCTTTCTGTAAGGTTTTGTAATTTTCATCGTAGATATCCTTAACATCCTTGGTTAAGTTTATTCCAAGGTATTTGATTGTTTTTGTAGCTATTGTGAATGGGATTGATCTTAGAAGTTCTTTCTCAGCCATGGCATTGCCTGTGTATATATAGACTGTTGATTTTTGTGCATTGATTTTATATCCTGCTACTCTGCCAAACTCTTATATGAGTTCCAATAGTCTCTTAGTAGAGTTCTTTGGGTCCCCTAAATAAAGAATCATATCATCTGCAAAGAGGGATAGTTTGAGTTCTTCCTTCCCAATTTATATCCCTTTAATTTCTTTTTCTTGCCTAATCGCTCTGGCTAGAACCTCCAGAACTATATTGAATAGCAGTGGTGAGAGTGGACATCCCTGTCTGGTACCAGATCTCAGTGAAAATGCTTCCAACTTTTCCCCATTCAATAGGATGTTGGCCGTGGGTTTTTCATAAATTGCTTTGATTGTATTGAGCAATGTTCCTTCCATACCCAGTTTGTTTAGAGTTTTCATCATGAAAGGGTGTTGTATTTTATCATATGCCTTCTTGGCATCTATTGAAATAATCACATTGTTTTTCTTCTGTAGTCTGTTAATGTGGTGTATCGCATTGATTGTTTTACGCACATTGAACCATCCCTGCATGCCAGGGATAAATCCCACATGGTCTGGGTGGATGATCTTTGTGATGTGTTGTTGCATTCTATTGACCAGAATTTTATTGAGGATTTTTGCATCTATGTTCATCAGGGATATTGGTTTGTAATTCTCTTTCAATGCTGCATCTTTTCCCAGCTTAGGAATTAAGGTGATGTTGGCTTCATAGAAAGAATTTGGGAGGACTCCCTCTTTTTTGATTGTTCTGAATAGTTTGAGAAGAATTGGAGTCAGTTCTTCTTTAAATCTCTGGTAGAATTCAGCAGTGAATCCATCTGGTCCTGGGCTTTTCTTTGTTGGGAGGGCCTTTATTACTGTTTCAATTTCTGTCTCAGTTATGGGTCTGTTTAGGTTTTCGATGTCTTCCTGGTTCAATTTAGGTAGGTTGCATGTGTCCAGGAATCTATCCATTTCTGATAGGTTTCCCTGTTTGCTGGCATACAAGTCCTTGTAGTAATTTCTGATGATTCTTTTTATTTCTGTGGTGTCTGTTGTTACATTTCCTTTTTCATCTCTGATTTTATTGATTTGGGTCTTTTCTCTTCTTTTTTTAGTTAGTTGGGCCAATGGGGTGTCAATTTTGTTTATTTTTTCAAAAAACCAGCTCTTCATTTGGCTGATTTTTTGTAATGTTTTTCTTGATTTAATCCTGTTGATTTCTTCTCTGATTTTAATTATTTCTCTTCTCCTACTAGATTTGGGTCTGGTTTGCTGTAGGTTTTCTAGATCCTTGAGGTGAATTGAAAGCCCCTCTATTTGGTGCCTTTCCAATTTCTTGATGTAGGCACCTATTGATATAAACTTTCCTCTTAACACTGCTTTTGCTGCGTCCCATAAGTTTTGGTATGTTGTGCTGTTATCCTCATTTACTTCCAGAAAGTTTTTGATTTCTCTTTTGATTTCTTCTATGACCCATTGTTCATTCAGGAGCATGTTGTTCAATCTCCATGTGTTTGCGTATGCTCTAGGGATTCCTGAGTTGCTAATTTCCAACTTCATTCCTTTATGGTCTGAGAAGCTGCATGGTATGATTCTTTTTTTTTTTTTTTTGGATTTTTTTTTTATTTTTTTTTTATTTTTAACTTTTATTTAATGAATATACGTTTCCAAAGTACGAATAATGGATTACTATGGCTTCCCCCCCCCGTACCGTCCCTCCCACACACAACCCTCCCCTTTCCCACTCCCTCTCCCCTTCCATTCACATCAAGATTCATTTTCGATTATCTTAATATACAGAAGATCAGCTTAGTATACATTAAGTAAGGATTTCAACAGTTTGCTCCTACACAGAAACATAAAGTGAAAAATAATAGATGATTTTTTTTTAATGATAATGAAATCAGATCAGACCTATTGTCATGTTTAATCCCAGTGAGTGTCAAGTTGGGAGTTGATAGTTTCTTTTTCTTTTCTTTTTTTTTTTTTTTTTTTTTTTTTTTTTTTTTTACAGAGGATCAGTTTAGTATGCATTAAGTAAAGATTTCAACAGTTTGCACCCCCATAGAAACACAAAGTGAAATATATTATTTGAGTACTTGTTATAGCATTAAATCTCAATGCACAGCACATTAAGGATAGAGATCCTACATGAGGAGTAAGTGCACAGTGACTCCTGTTGTTGACTTTACCAATTGACACTCCTGTCTATGGCATCAGTAATCTCGCTATGCTCCAGTCATGAGTTTCCAAGGCTATGGAAGCCCTCTGAGTTCTCCGATTCTTATCTTGTTTAGACAAGCTCATAGTCAAAGTGGAGGTTCTCTCCTCCCTTCAGAGAAAGGTACCTCCTTCTTTGAAGACCTGTTCTTTCCACTGAGATCTCACTCACAGAGATCTTTTGCCAGAGTGTCTTGGCTTTCCATGCCTGAAATACTCTCATCGGCTTTTCAGCCAGATCTGAATGCCTTTAGGGCTGATTCTGAGGCCAGAGTGCTATTTAGGGCATCTGCCATTCTATGAGTCTGCTGAGTATCTCACTTCCCATGTTGGATCACTCTCCCCTTTATTTATTCTATCGGTTAGTGTTAGCAGGTACTAGACTTGCTTATGTGCTCCCTTTGACTCTTAGTCCTTTCATTATGATCAATTGCGAACTGAAATTGATCACTTGGACTAGTGAGATGGCATTGGTACATGCCACCTTGATGGGATTGAATTGGAAACCCCTGGTATGTTTCTAACTCTACCATTTGGGGCAAGTCAGCTTGAGCATGTCCCAAATTATATATCTCTTCCCTCTCTTATTCCTACTCTTATGTTTAACAGGGATCACATTTCAGTTAAATTTCAACACTTAAGAATAACTGTGTATTAATTACAGAATTAAACCAGTCATATTAAGTAGAACAGACAAAAAAACTACTAAGAGGGATAATGTATTAAGTTGTTCATTAACAGTCAGGGCTATGCTGATCAAGTCACCGTTTCCCATAGTGTCCATTCCACTTCAACTGGTTTCCTTTTTGGTGTTCAGTCAGTTGTCACCGATCAGGGAGAACATATGGTATTTGTCCCTTTGGGACTGGCTTATTTCACTCAGCATGATGTGTTCCAGATTCCACCATTTTGTTGCAAATGACTGGATTTCGTTGTTTCTTACTGCGGTATAGTATTCTAAAGAGTACATATCCCATAATTTCTTTATCCAGTCTACCGTTGATGGGCATTTAGGTTGGTTCCAGGTCTTAGCTATTGTGAATTGAGCTGCAATAAACATTAGGCTGCAGACCACTTTTTTGTTTGCCAATTTAAATTCCTTTGGGTAAATTCCAAGGAGTGGGATGGCTGGGTCGAACGGTAGGGTTATCTTCAGGTTTCTGAGGAATCTCCAGACTGACTTCCATAGTGGCTTGACCAGTTTGCATTCCCACCAACAGTGGGTTAGTGTCCCTTTTTCCCCACATCCTCGCCAGCATCTGTTGTTGGTAGATTTCTGAATGTGAGCCATTCTAACCGGGGTGAGGTGAAACCTCATTGTGGTTTTGATTTGCATTTCTCTGATTGCTAATGACCTTGAACATTTTTTCATGTGCCTGTTGGCCATTTGGATTTCCTCTTTTGAAAAATGTCTATTGAGGTCCTTGGCCCATCTCTTAATTGGGTTGTTGGTTTTGTTTTTGTGGAGTTTCTTGATCTCTTTGTAGATTCTGGTTATTAACCCTTTATCTGTTGCACAGTTTGCAAATATTTTTTCCCATTCTGACGGTTGTCTCTTCACTCTCCTGACTGTTTCTTTTGCAGTACAGAAACTTCTCAATTTGATGCAATCCCAATAGTTAATTTTGGCTTTGACTGCCTGTGCCTCCCGGGTCTTTTCCAGAAACTCTTTGCCTGTGCCAATATCTTGAAGGGTTTCTCCAATGTTCTCTAGTAACTTGATGGTGTCAGGTCGTAGAGTTAGGTCTTTAATCCATGTTGAGTGGATTTTTGTGTAAGGTGTAAGGTAGGGGTCTTGCTTCATGCTTCTGCACGTGGAAATCCAATTTTCCCAGCACCATTTATTGAATAGACTGTCCTTGCTCCAGGAATTAGTTTTAGATCCTTGATCAAATATAAGTTGGCTGTAGATGTTTGGGTTGATTTCTGGTATTTCAATTCTGTTCCATTGGTCTATCCATCTGTTTCTGTACCAGTACCATGCTGTTTTGATTACAACTGCCCTGTAGTATGTCCTGAAATCTGGTATTGTGATGCCTCCGGCTTTGTTTTTGTTGTACAAGATTGCTTTAGCTATTCGAGGTCTCTTGTGCCTCCATATAAATTTCAGCACCAATTTTTCCAGATCTGAGAAGAAGGTCTTCGGTATCTTGATTGGTATTGCATTGAATCTATAAATTGCTTTTGGGAGAATGGACATTTTGATGATATTGATTCTTCCAATCCATGAGCATGGAAGATTTTTCCATTTCTTGGTATCCTCTTCTATTTCTTTCTTTAAGGTTTTGTAATTTTCATCGTAGAGATCTTGAACGTCCTTGGTTAAGTTTATTCCAAGGTATTTGATTGTTTTTGTAGCTATTGTGAATGGGATTGATCTTAGAAGTTCTTCCTCAGCCATGGCATTGTCTGTGTATACAAAGGCTGTTGATTTTTGTGCATTGATTTTATACCCTGCTACTTTGCCAAACTCTTCTATGAGTTCCAATAGTCTCTTGGTAGAGTTCTTTGGGTCCCCTAAATAAAGAATCATGTCATCTGCAAAGAGGGATAGTTTGAGTTCTTCCTTCCCAATTTGTATCCCTTTAATTTCTTTTTCTTGCCTAATAGCTCTGGCTAGAACCTCCAGAACTATATTGAATAGCAGTGGTGAGAGTGGACATCCCTGTCTGGTCCCAGATCTCAGTGGAAATGCTTCCAACTTTTCCCCATTCAATAGGATGTTGGCTGTGGGTTTTTCATAGATTGCTTTGATTGTATTGAGGAATGTTCCTTCCAAACCCAGTTTGCTTAGAGTTTTCATCATGAACGGGTGTTGTATTTTATCAAATGCTTTCTCGGCATCTATTGAGAGAATCATATGGTTTTTCTTCTGCAGTCTGTTAATGGGGTGTATCACATTGATTGTCTTGCGCACATTAAACCATCCCTGCATACCAGGGATAAATCCCACTTGGTCTGGGTGGATGATCTTTCTGATGTGTTGTTGCATTCTATTGGCGAGAATTTTATTGAGGATTTTTGCATCTATGTTCATCAGGGATATTGGTCTGTAATTCTCTTTCAGTGCTGCATCTTTTCCCGGCTTAGGAATTAAGGTGATGCTGGCTTCATAGAAAGAATTTGGGAGGATTCCCTCTTCTTCAATTGTTCTGAATAGTTTGAGAAGAATTGGAGTTAGTTCTTCTTTAAATGTCTGGTAGAATTCAGCAGTGAATCCATCTGGTCCTGGGCTTTTCTTTGTTGGGAGGGCCTTTATTACTGTTTCAATTTCTGTCTCAGTTATGGGTCTGTTTAGGTTTTCGATGTCTTCCTGGTTCAATTTAGGTAGGTTGCATGTGTCCAGGAATCTATCCATTTCTGATAGGTTTCCCTGTTTGCTGGCATACAAGTCCTTGTAGTAATTGTGGGGAGCAGACCGGACTAGACTGAGTTACTGGAATTAAGACTTATTCTATGCATCTGCTCTCCCACAATATGGCGCTGGGAGAGAAGTAAACAGCTTCCACACAGCTGCCTCCAGTTCAACCAATTAACTGTAGGACTTGCTCCTGATTGGAGAGCAGTGTACTCGGCGTGTGGGCAGCCGAGTTAGGATTGGCGGAGGAGGACTATAAAGGAGGAGAGAGACGGCATGCACGAGGAACATCTATGGGGAACATCTAGCTGAAGGAACACCTGTGCAGCCCCCCAGAGAACCGGCCGGCGGTGTGCCGCTCCCCTGCGGAAGTGGGGAATGCGGCCAGGGGGAACTGCCCTTCCACGGAGGTGGAAGGGTCGGTAGCCAACCCAGGAAGAACCAGCAGCAAACCCGGGGAGGGCCGAGTAGACGAAAGAACAGCGCAGGGTCCTGTGTCGTTCCTCCACGAAGAGGGGGAGCGACATAATGGTGCCGTGACTCGGATATGAAGCCTAGGCAGGGTTTAGTGTCGTTCCTCCACGAAGAGGGGGAGCGACATAATGGTGCCGTGACTCGGATATGAAGCCTAGGCAGGGTTTAGTGTTGCTCCTCCATGAAGAGGGGGAGCGACATAATGGTGCCGTGACTCGGATAGGAAACCTAAGAGGGAAGAAACGGGAAGAAGCAGGAAAATACCGGAGAGAGAGACTAGCAAAGAGCCTAGGTGCCGGAAGAAGCTATTGAAAGCCTAGGCATAGACTCGGATATGGACTGTGGGAAAGAAGTTAGGATTGAAAGCGAAAGTGAAAGCTTTCATAGACTCGGATGCGGACTATGGCGGGGAAGCTAGGAGATTGAAAGCGAAAGTGAAACCTGGAGGAGGCTTGGACTCGGATACGGACTGTGGGGAGAAGCCAGGAGAAATGAGAGGAATATTGTTGGAAGAAAACTTAGGGAAATGTACCGGGTAGAGAAAAATGTTAGGGAGGATAAAGCCGCGAGTGCAGGCCGAGGCGGAGATATAAGCCACCTTGGAATTCTTCAAGTCACCCCGGGGAGCAAGAGGCGAAGATCTGGAACCAGAGGCAGAGACGTGGGCCGCCAGGTTGAAATTCGCCAGGTTAGTCCGGGGAACTTGGACTGAATGCCGGTGGTGGCGGAGGCATTCGCGGAGGCCGCTGCGTGCAGAGAGAGCACGGGGCGTGAATAGATGAGAGAAGCGCGGGCTGAAGCGGCGCAAAGCCGGGAAGCCGCCGCGGGGCGGGCGCCGGCGGGGCGAGGCGCCGGGAAGCCGCGCAGAGCTGTGAAGCCGCCGCGGGGCGGGCGCCGGCGGGGCGAGGCGCCGGGAAGCCGCGCAGAGCCGTGAAGCCGCCGCGGGACGGGCGCCGGCGGAGCGTGGCGCCGGGAAGCCGCGCAGAGCCGTGAAGCTGCTGCGGGGTGAGGTGCCGAGAAGCAGCCTCAGGCGGGCGCCGGGAAACTGCGGGGATAAGAGAAGCCGCGGGAAGTTTAGAAGTGAAGTGAGAGAAATAGGAATGCTGGAAGATAGAAGTAAAATAGGAGAGATAGGAATGCCTGGAGATAGAGAAATGGAGAGAGGTGAGGCCTCCCCTCAGCATGGCAATGAGAGAGCTTGGATTCGGTCTGCCTGATTGAGGCGATGAGCACCTGTGGCAGCTAGCAGCTTATGCGCCGCAGGTCACCGAAGACAGGCACGAATTAACATCAGTAAGGCTTCCCCACAATACAACAATTGGGAGGCTTGGATTCGGTCTGCCTGATTAAGGCGGTAAGCGCCAGCAGGCAGCTCGACCAGAGTATGAGCTGCAGGTCACCGAAGATAGGCACGAATCAACACCAATAAGCCTCCCCACAATATGGCGCTGAGAAGGCTTGGATTCGGTTTGCCTGATAGGTTTTGTAAGCACCTCCAGGCAGTTCTAGCAGAGTAGAGCATGCGCTGCAGGGCACCGAACACAGGCATGCATCAGTGCCTAGAAACCTCCTCACAACATGGCGAAGAGAGGACCCGGATTCGGTTTGCCTGATGGATAGGACTTGTAAGAGCCTGTGGCAACTCTAGCAAGTAGAGCAGAGTGTGTGCCGCGGGACACCGAAGACAGGCGCGTATCAACGCCAAAAAATAAAAAGAAAGGGGGATCTGTGGGGAGCAGACCGGACTAGACTGAGTTACTGGAATTAAGACTTATTCTATGCATCTGCTCTCCCACAATATGGCGCTGGGAGAGAAGTAAACAGCTTCCACACAGCTGCCTCCAGTTCAACCAATTAACTGTAGGACTTGCTCCTGATTGGAGAGCAGCGTACTCGGCGTGTGGGCAGCCGAGTTAGGATTGGCGGAGGAGGACTATAAAGGAGGAGAGAGACGGCATGCACGAGGAACATCTATGGGGAACATCTAGCTGAAGGAACACCTGTGCAGCCCCCCAGAGAACCGGCCGGCGGTGTGCTGCTCCCCTGCGGAAGTGGGGAATGCGGCCAGGGGGAACTGCCCTTCCACGGAGGTGGAAGGGTCGGTAGCCAACCCGGGAAGAACCAGCAGCAAACCCGGGGAGGGCCGAGTAGACGAAAGAACAGCGCAGGGTTTAGTGTCGTTCCTCCACGAAGAGGGGGAGCGACAGTAATTTCTGATGATTCTTTTTATTTCTGTGGTGTCTGTTGTTACATATCCTTTTTCATCTCTGATTTTATTGATTTGGGTCTTTTCTCTTCTTTTTTTAGTTAGTTGGGCCAATGGGGTGTCAATTTTGTTTATTTTTTCAAAAAACCAGCTCCTCGTTTGGCTGATTTTTTGTAATGTTTTTCTTGATTCAATCCTGTTGATTTCTTCTCTGATTTTAATTATTTCTCTTCTCCTACTAGATTTGGGTCTGGTTTGCTGTAGGTTTTCTAGATCCTTGAGGTGAATTGAAAGCCCCTCTATTTGGTGCCTTTCCAATTTCTTGATGTAGGCACCTATTGATATAAACTTTCCTCTTAACACTGCTTTTGCTGCGTCCCATAAGTTTTGGTTTGTTGTGCTGTTATCCTCATTTACTTCCAGAAAGTTTTTGATTTCTCTTTTGATTTCTTCTATGACCCATTGTTCATTCAGGAGCATGTTGTTCAATCTCCATGTGTTTGCGTATGCTCTAGGGATTCCTGAGTTGTTCATTTCCAACTTCATTCCTTTATGGTCTGAGAAGCTGCATGGTATGATTCTAATTCTTTTGAATTTGCTGAGACTTGCTTTATGGCCTAGTATGTGGTCAATCCTAGAGAAGGTTCCATGTACTGCTGAGAAGAATGTATAATCTTTAGCTGTAGGATTGAAAGTTCTGTATATATCTGTTAGATCCATTTGGGCTATAGTGTCGTTTAAATCTACTGTATCCTTGTCGATCTTCTGTCCGGATGATCTGTCTATTTCTGAGAGTGGAGTATTGAAGTCCCCCAGTACTACTGTATTGGGGTCTAAGTCTCCCTTTAAGTCCGTTAATAAATCTTTTAGATAAACTGGTGCCCTGTAGTTAGGTGCATATACATTGATAATTGTTATATCTTCCTGTTGAATTGATCCCTTAATCATGATATAGTGTCCCTCTTTGTCTCTCTTAACAGTTTTTGTGGTAAAGTTTATGTTGTCCGATATTAAGATGGCTACATCGCTCTTTTTTCATTTCTGTTGGCATGGTATATCTTTTTCCAGCCTTTCACTTTCAGTCTGTATGCATCTTTGTTGGAAAGATGTGTTTCTTGTAAGCAGCAAATAGATGGGTTTTGTTCCTTAACCCAATCAGCCAATCTGTGTCTTTTAACTGGACAGTTCAGGCCATTCACGTTCAAAGTGACTAATGATAAGTGGTAACTTTGCCCTGCCATTTGCCAAAGATAAGTTCTAATATATGCTTTGAATTCCGTGTGATCTTTTGCTGTGAGGTTTCCTTTCTTGGTTTCCTTCCTTTACCTTCTTTCATATTGATGACCGTGTTTCTGTGTTTCTGTGTGTAACACATCTTTAAGCATCTTTTGCAGGGCTGGACGAGTGGCAACAAACTCTTTCAATATCTGTTTGCTATGAAATGTCTTTATTTCACCTTCATTCACAAATGATAGCTTTGCAGGATATAATATTCTGGGCTGGCAGTTTTTCTCTCTTAGTACCTGGGCTATATCTCGCCATTCCCTCCTAGCTTGTAAAGTTTCTGATGAGAAGTCAGCTGTGAGTCTGATTGGAGATCCTCTGAGAGTAATCTGACGTTTCTCTCTTGCAGATTTTAGGATTTTATGTTTCACTGTGGAGAGTTTAATTACAAAGTGTCGTGGTGAGGATCTCTTTTGGTCATGTTTATTGGGGGTTCTATGAGCTTCCTGTACTAGGATGTCTCTGTCCTTCTCCAAACCTGGAAAGTTCTCTGCTAGTATCTCACTAAAAAGGCCTTCTAATCCTTTCTCTCTCTCCATGCCTTCAGGAACTCCTAGAACCCGAATGTTGGTTTTTTTAATAGTATCCTGAAGATTCCCAACAATATGTTTTAGATTTCTAATTTCCTCTTCTTTTCTTTGGTCTGACTGTATCCTTTCCTGTTCCCTGTCTTCTAAGTCCGATATTCTCTCTTCTGCTTCACCCATTCTGTTTGTAAGGCTCTCTATTGTGTTTTTCATTTGATCTATTGAATTCTTCACTTCAGTCACTATCACAGTTTCCTGTTGTACTAGTTGTTTCGTTTCACTTTGATTCCTCCTTAATATTTCATTTTCATGAGAGAGATTTTCTATCTTGTCCATTAAGGATTTGTGTAGTTCCAGAATTTGTTTTTGAGAACTTCTTAATGTTCTTATCAATTTTTTGAGATCTGCTTCTTGCATTTCTTCTATGTCATCATCTTCATAATCTTGAATTGGGGTGTCTTTTTCATTTGAGGGCGTCATGGTGACTTCCTTGTTTTTATTACCTCGGTTTTTGTGTTTGTTATTTGGCATATTGGAGATATTTGGTTTCTTCACTGTGGTGCTTTTTCTTGTTATACTATGACTCTAGATTAAGTGGACTATCTGTTTTTGATGGAGCCTTAGGGCTTGAGATGGATGTGGCCTGAGAGCTCTGTTTGGTGTGCCAAAGGTGACACTCCCAGGTTAGGCGTGGTAAATCTTTCTCTCTCTCTTTCTTTTTTTTTTTTGATTCAAAAGGGAAGTAATTCCGCACAGCTGAACGAAGTTGGAGGTAGTTAGCAGGCAAATGATACACCCACAGGAGCCAGAGATCGGAAGCTCTTTCCCAAGAACCCCACGGGGAATCTGTTCGGCCCTCAGAGTGGGCTCAAATTCTCCTTCAGCCTCCCACTGGGTTGCCAACGTTACAGAATTGTAGCGTCTCTGGAGAGTGCTCACGTGAATTCCGTGAGTTCTCTCCCCCACCGTCTCTTTTTTCACAGTCTCAGTTCAGTAGCACCACAAATTTATTAGGTCCTAATCTCCTGTTAATTCGCCCCGCCCAGAGTCAGGTTTTTCTGCTAGGCTCAGGGCCGGTGCAGACCTGAGGTCGCTCTGCTTATGACGTATGTCCAAGATGGCGCCTGCTCTTTGTCTTGCTCGCCCTTGAGAGGTGAGCGGAGAGAGAGAAACCCGTGTCCGTACTAGTCACCCTTTTTTTTTTCTCTCTCTCTCTCTCTTCCAGTTAGCCTTGTGAACTTCCCCCCCCCGGGGGTCGTTCCCTCTAGTCTCCTCTCTCCACTTGCCTGCCGGTGTCTCGGGCTATTGAGGTTCGGCTCACCTCGCGTTCCAGCGCTGGTGTGTTGAGTCTGCCGCTGGTGTCCCGAACTGTGGGCTCCCATGCTCTCCACGCAGGTCCGCTGTGAGTCACGCGTTCCGGAAGAGTTTCTTCTGCTGTTTCCTCCCCTACTCTTCCTTGAACCTGCAGTATCTCCACTTTTATTAAACTATCTCTCCCCAGACTATCAGTGTGCTCCCTTCCTATTCTGCCATCTTGCCGGAAGCCGACTAAGCAAGGATTTCAACAGGCTACACTTACACAACCGCACAAGGTATAGGGTATTGTTCGACTAGTAGTGTTGTTTTTAAGTTTCATAGTAAAACACATTAAGGACAGAGATCCTACATGGGGAGCATGTACCCAGTGACTCCCGTTGTTGATTTAATAATTGGCACTCTTATTTATGACATCAGCAATCACCCGAGACTCTTGCTATGAGCTGTCTAGGCTATGGAAGCCCCTTGATTTCACCAACTCTGAACTTGTTTAGTCAAGGCCGTATCACAGTGGAGGTTCCTTCCTCCCTTCAGAGAAATGCGCCTTTCTCCTTGATGGCCTGTTCTGTCTGCTGGAGTGTTGTTCACCAGGATCTTTCATTTAGATTGCTTTTTACCACCGTGTCATGGCTTTCCATGCCTGTGAAACTCTCATGGACCTTTTAGCCAGATCTGAATGTCCCAAGGGTTGATTCTGAGGCAGGAGTTCTGCCATTCTATGTGGGATACTTAATTTGTATTTCAAGTTCTGGTCAACGTGCATCCTCACCAATGTTTTGCTGGCTTTCCAAAAGAAATTTTAAAATAATTTCTGCTTATTTCCACTATGAATATGTGTGGGAAACATAGGTGGTTTCATTCTTTCTTAAATATTTGGAATATTTTATAATTCTAGATTTGAAATTTTTTCTATAACTTTTTTATTGGTTGGTTGCTAGTTTTCAAGTTGTGGTTCAACTTGTTTGTTTTAAGTAGGAGTTTTCCTATTTTATGTTATATTTGTGTTCTTGGGAATTTGGTTTTCAATATATAATGAATTTTGACTTCTAGTCAAATTTTACACCTAAGACTATCACACATTTCTTCTAGCATTCTGACAAGGATATATTATCTATAAAGAATTATTTTAATTCTTGAAACTTGATATTAGTGTTACTTTTCCATTTGTATTTATAATTACATTTACTTGTATGTTAATTTTGTTAATATTTAAAAAATATATCCTGGTTTGTGGTACTTCAAAAACATCTATTTATATCTGCTATTATCATTTTGAATACCTTTCTTCTATATACTTTCAGGTTTCCTTTTTTTAATTCTTTATTAGGAAGCAATGATGATTGATTTTTAGTTTTTTTATTCTAACATTCATGTAAGGCTATAAATTTTATCTAAGCATTGATTTATCTGCAGCCTATTTATTCCCTCATAAATTTCCAATCTCTATATGTACAGAGCCTGGCCACCTCCAGTGTCACCATTCCTAGGTAGCCATCACAGACTACATGTATTTCCATTCTTGTGCCTGAAAGACATCTGTTGTGATTGGTAAATCAATGCTTCAAACATTAGAGACAAATTCTTTACAGCTTGAAGAGCAGGCAATCACACCATATCAGCTACCATTTACATGTCTGCAAAATGGATATGGTTCCTGCAAATGTATTATGTTCAGTGCAAAATCTTTTTTTTAAACTTTTATTTAATGAATATAAATTTCCAAAGTACAGAATATGGATTACAATGGTTTCCCCCCCCCCATAACGTCCCTCCCACCCGCAGCCTTCCCCTTTCCCACTCCCTCTCCCCTTCCATTCACATCAAGATTCATTTTCGTTTCTCTTTATATACAGAACATCAGTTTAGCATACATTAAGTAAGGTTTCAACAGTTTGCTCCCACACAGAAACATAAAGTCAAAAATACTGTTTGAGTTCTAGTTATAGCATTAAATCTCAATGTACAGCACACTAAGGACAAATATCCTACATGAGGAGTAAGTGCACAGTGACTCCTGTTGTTGACTTAACAAATTGACACTCTTGTCTATGGCATCAGTAATCACCCTAGGCTCTTGTCATGAGCTGCCAAGGCTATGGAAGCCCCCTGAGTTCACTGACTCTGATAATTTTTAGACAAGGCCATGGTCAAAGTGGAAGTTATCTCCTCCCTTCAGAGAAAGGTACCTCCTTCTTTGATGACCCGATCTTTCCACTGGGATCTCACTTGCGGAGATCTTTCATTTAGGTTTTTTTTTCCCCAGAGTGTCTTGGCTTTCCATGCCTGAAATACTCTCATGGGCTTTTCAGCCAGATCCGCATGCCTTAAGGGCTGATTCTGAGGCCAGAGTGTTGTTTAGGACATCTGCCATTCTATGGGTTTGCTGTGTATCTCACTTCCCATGTTGGATCACTCTCCCTTTTTTATCCTATCAGCTAGTATTTGCAGACACTATTCTTGTTTATGTGATCCCTTTGGTTCTTAGTCCTATCATTATGATCAGTTGTGAACAGAAATTGATCAGTGCAAAATCTTGAAATAAATGTATAGTTTTTCAAAAATATACATTCCATTAATTTTGGAAAAATTATTCTATACATAAATTTCCAGTTTTCTAGCACCAAAATAACTTACCTTTTAGTTTCATTCTCCACAAAAATTTTGAAATCCTCATTGTTCATAATATATATAAGATGTGGCCGGCACCGTGGCTCTCTAGGGTAATCCTCTGCTTAGCAGCGCCAGCACACAGGGTTCTAGTCCCGGTCAGGGTGCTGGATTCTGTCCCGGTTGCCCCTCTTCCAGGCCAGCCCTCTGCTGTGGCCAGGGAGTGCAGTGGAGGATGGCCCAAGTGCTTGGGCCCTGCACCCCATGGGAGACCAGGATAAGTACCTGGCTCCTGCCATCGGATCAGCAGGGTGCACCGGCCGCAGCATTGGAGGGTGAACCAACGGCAAAGGCAGACCTTTCTCTCTGTCTCTCTTTCTCTCACTGTCCACTCTGCCTGTAAAATATATATATATATATATGGTGCTTATATTTTAATTTTTTAAAATCAAAAATATAATTTATTTTTCAAGTAAGTACATGAAAATTTAAAAAACATGAAAAGTTGTTGGAAGGTTTTCAACTTGGTTTTTTTATTTGTCACATTTGTTTTGAAGAGATCACTTGTTCTTGAGACTGGACAGTAAGATAGAAACAGTAAATGCTAAGAAACAGAAAGGAGACAGTAGAAGTTCTGCAGGAGAGAGTAATGGTATCTTGAATCAGTCAGGTAACATTACAGAAATTGGGATCCTGACTTCACTCACAATGTATTAGAAACATCTCATAAAACTTACAGAGTGATTCTGTGTTAGAGATCGGCATACTTATATATGATTTCTAGGTTTGGATGTTGACTTTGAAAAGTGCACATACACTGTACACATCTATTCAAAGCATTATTAGGAAAAGTATAGTTAGTTTAAGGGATCTGGGCCCGCTTCACCATCGGAACAGTCTTGTTGTAGGCTCACTAGCTAGCCCAAAATGGAATCCCTGGGGCTTGCCAGCATTTTCTATGAGGAAAGGGAGTTAAAAATGTAGTTCCATGAGGCCAGTGCTGTGGCACAGTTGGTTAAGCCACCATCTGCAGTACTGGGATCCCATATGGGAGTTTGAGCTGTGGCTTCTCCACTCACAATCCAGCTCCCTACTAGTGTGCCTGAAGGAACCCCTGGTTCATTGCTTTTGCCTGGGCCATCCCTAGAACATTGTAGTCATTTGGGGAATGAACCAGCAGATGGAAGATATCTCTCTTCACCATCCCCAGTTCCCTAATAGCTTGTCCATGAATCCTTGTGAGTTAGGTGAACATTTTCCTTTTTCTTTCCCACTACAACTCTCACCATCCCTCTTTGATTTCAGTTTGGAAGTCCTAGAGGCATTTTCTTGGGAAGCAGAGCTATTTACACCTTCCCCAGCCATCAACATCTATTTCTGCTTGCTCCTAGGGAACTTCGTGGTCAGCAGGTCTCTGAAAGCTTCTGCTATGCAGAGCCTGTGGTCAGCCTCTTGCTGATCTTGGTGGAGTCCATGGTTTCTTGTTGCTTCAGCTGCTCCATAAGAACCTTCACCAGTAAAGTCTGCATATTTTTGTATTTTTTAAAAAAATCTTATTTAAGTTACCAAAGTTTCATGCATTTCATATACAGGTTTAGAAAGTTAGTGATACACCCCACATTATCCTCTGTCACACCAATATTACAAACCTTTTCCTTCCTACCTCTGCTATTCCCACTCATAAGTTTTACAGGATCCATTTCAATTTACTTTATACTCATAAGGTTAATCCTACATTAAATAACGAGTTCAACAATTGGTGTAAAGTAAAAAAAAAAAAATTGTTCCTCAATAGAAGAGACAGGGCTGTAAACAATCATCAAATCTCAAAATAACCATTTCACTCCAGTGGATTACATTATAGATACTATATTAGTTAGCACAGGTCAGAGAAAACACATGATATCTGTCTTTTTGGCACTGGTTTATTTTATGAAGTATAATGACTTCCAGTTGCATCTGCTTTGTTGCTAAAGTCAGGATTTCATTTTTTTAAACTTATGAGTGGTACTCTACCATAATTTCTTTATCCAATCAACAGCTGCTGGACATCTGGGTTGATTCCATGTCTTAGCTACTATGAATTGAGCTGCAATTAACATGTAGGTACAGATAACACTTCCATATGCTGAATAATTTTGTTTTGGGTAAATTCCCAGGAGAGGGATGGCCTCATCATATGCTAGATTTATATTCAGATTTCTGAAGTGTATACATACTGTCTTCCACAGTGGCTGGACCACTTTACCTTCCCATGAACATTGGGTTAGGGTACTTTTTTTATCCCGCATCCTCACCAGCATTTGTTGTTTTTAGATTTCTGTATGAGAGCCATTTGAACTGGAGTGAAGTGAAATTGCATTGTGGTTTTATTTTCATTTCCTAATTGCTAATGACCCTGAGCCTTTTTTCTTTTCTTTTTTAAAAGAAAAATTGATATATTAGCACAGGTCAGAGAAAACACATGATATCTGTCTTTTTGGCACTGGCTTATTTTATGAAGTATAATGAAGTATCAATTTATTTGAAAGGCAGAGTTACAGAGAGGAAGAGAAAAAGAGAGACAGAGGAAGAGAGAAAGAGGGAGAGCGAGCAAGTGAGCTTCCATCCATTGGTTCACTCCCCAAATGGCTGCAACAGTCAGAGCTGGGCCAATCTGAAGCCAAGAGCCAGGAGCTTCTTCCCACACAGGTGTAAGGGCCCAAGCATTTGAGTCATCTTCTACGACTTTTCCAGGCAATAGCAGAGAGCTAGATTGGAAGTGGAGCAGCCAGGACTCAAACTGGCACTATAGGGGATGCCAGCAGTGTAGGCAGTGGCTTTATCTGCTCTGCAACAGTGCACTTCCTTTGAGCCTTTTTTCCAGTATCTGATGGCCATTTGAATTACCTCTCTTGAAAAATGCCAGTTCAAGTCCTTCACCCATTTCTTAACTGAAATGTTTGTTTTGTTGTTCTTGTAAAATTTCTGTAGCTCTTTATAGATTTTATTAACCATTTATCACTTGCATAGTTTGCAAATGTTGAACCATCACTGCATAGCATGAATCATTCCCACTTGGTCTATGTGAATGAACTTCCTGAAGTGTTGTTGGATTCCATTAGTTATGTGATTGTGTGTGGGGTATTCTACAATGAGGTAGTCTACACTGGGGCTCAACTGTTAAGGCTTAAGTTGTTGGAGAGTTAGGGATCATCTTCCTCACTCTGCAATTGGGGGACCTTAGGCTAACACTCTGTTTTTTCTTACCTAGAAAATGGGCATAGTAGTGGCATCACACTGAGAATGATGTTGGGAGTCTGCTGTGAGTAAAAGTGGTAAACAGATGTATGTCTACTACATAAAAGTGCTCACACCTGAACATGCATATGTGTGCATTGTACATAAAAGCACCCAAACAAGCACATGTACATTCCTGGATGTGTGCCAGATACCTGTAAGGTGCTCACATGCAGACACATGTGAATGCACAAACCTATACCTGGCACACAGGAGGTGCTCATACCTGCACATGGGCCTGCATGAATGTGTGTCTGACATACAAACATTCCCACACCTGAACATGTACACACAGATATGCACCTGTTACACAAAGATGTTCACAGAAGCACATGTGTTTGCATAGCTGTGTGTCTGGTACACAGAAGGAGTTCATACTCATGTGCACACATAAGGTCCCAAAGATGGGAGTAGGCACAGGTTAAGTTGGGTACCCAGGTTCCTAATTCAGACAAGGTGTCCAAGTAGGCCCCAGGCAGAGGTTATGTAGGTAGACTATCAAAAAAATGTCAAAACAATTTGGCACACAGCAGATACTAATAAAAGTTGTCCCCCTTCGGCCTGAAGAAAGTGTGTGACCTACAAGGTGAATAAGCCACATTTGTTTCAGAAAACATTTTCTGGAGCAAATGACCTGCAGAAGGAGCACTTTACAGGCCTCTCAGCTAAGAGGATCATTTTACCTCTGGATTTTGCCTTTATCATCTGACTTTTGCAGAGGAGTTACTGCTGCTG
The DNA here is from genome assembly GCF_051225735.1 of Oryctolagus cuniculus. Taxonomy (NCBI): domain Eukaryota; kingdom Metazoa; phylum Chordata; class Mammalia; order Lagomorpha; family Leporidae; genus Oryctolagus; species Oryctolagus cuniculus. The sequence continues at coordinate 97,500,451 of NC_142868.1, forward strand.
CATTTTCTTAGCACAGGAGCCCATCACTTTTACACCTCTCATGGCAGACACAGATCCAGACACAGGACACAGGAAATTCAAGGGTCACCTGATAAAAATAAGAAGATTTTTTTTGTCCTATCTGGACATCCTGCAAAAATAGGCTCGGTCTCAGGTAAGAATGGCAATATTATGGTTGGAGGATAGTAGAAGTAACTCCCAGATCCTGAGCGCTACAAAGACAGATATCTTTTTATGAAGATTTATTCATTTATTTGGAAGGCAGAGTTACACACAGAGAGGGAGACACAGCACACACACACACGCACACACATACACAGAGGCAGAGAGGAGAGATACCTTCATCCAGTGGTTTGCACCACAGATGACTGTAATGGCTGGTGCTGAGCCAGGTAGAAGTCACAAGCCAGGATCATCTTCTGGGTCTTCCACATGAGTAGCAAGTCCCCGAACACTTGAGTAATTCTCCACTGCTTTTCCCAGACCATTAGCTGGGAACTGGACCAGAATAAGAGCAACAAAGATGTGAACTGGTGTCCATATTGGATGCCAGCCTTTCAGATGGGAGCTTTAGCTGCTATGCCACAGCAACAGCACCCCTCAATGACAGGTTTTTATCACTTGTTTTGTCACCCTTATTTAAGTATAAGGAAAATATTTCTTTCATTCCCACATGATTTTGCAATTAAAAAATACAGGACACACTGATAAATTTTAGTTTCAGGTAAATGATGAATACCTTTTATTGTGTTCTTCATTGCAATATTTGGGAATTAATTGTGCCAAAACATTGTTATTTGTTTGAAATCCTAAATTAACTGAGAATTCTGAGTTTTATCAGAAACCATTTGTTGGTTCCTGCAAACCATGGAGCAAAAGTTGGATGAATTACTTCCATTCTGCTTAGGGACTTCCCTTGGGGGTAGGAGAGATTTTATCCACTACTTCCACTAGGATAAACCTAGCTTTATTTTTCTCTCAAGTTTTATTTAAATATGAGATGAAAAAAGGTGATATAACTCACTTATGGATGAAATTTCCAAGTTTTGCAACCAAGAAATTTCAGGTTCTTATTCAATCTCACTTCCTTAAACCCCCCCCCCCTTTTTGACAGGCAGACTGGACAGTGAGAGAGACACAGAGAGAAAGGTCTTCCTTGTCCATTGGTTCACTCCCCACTGGCCGCTGGCCAGGAGCCAGGTGTTTCTCCTGGTCTCCCATGTGGGTGCAGGGCCCAAGGACCTGAACCATCCTCCACTGTACTCCCGGGCCACAGCAGAGAGCTGGACTGGAAGAGGAGCAACTGGGACAGAATCTGGCACCCCAACCGGGACTAGAACCTGGTGTGCCAGTGCCACAGGCAGAGGATTAGCCTATTGAGCTGCAGTGCCGGCCAAAACCCTTTCTTATACTCACTCCTTCTGGAATACCAAGAACAGAGTTAGAGGGGATTACTGAATACAAGCACCTTGCACCCCTTTTCCTCAAATGGCCCTGAAAAGTGAATAAGGAAACCATAGCTGCTCAGTCCTCCTAGAGAACAATAATATCTTTTGATTTTTATAATTCAGAATTCATTGCTGTTAGTCTTCATATTCCACAACACATCATCCAATCTTATAGTTCCTTGGTACTTTCGTTTTAAAAATTCTTTACTCCAGAAAGACCTATGAAGACTGTTTAGAAGATAACTTAGAATCCAGAAAGCATTACATTGGAAATGCTTATCGCTCTTCCTAAGAAAGAACTGATAAACACATATGGGTATCTATTTGAGGTATATCCATACACAAGTCTATTGCTAGCTGAAAGCATTTTGTTCACCTGAGAAAGCCCCATCTCTCTTAGAGGAATTTCAGTAAGGCATCACCTGCACCTGGACAACTCAAAAGCAAATATCTCAACAGGTAGACAGCATCTTTATTCAACAAAAAAGTGTCACTTCCACTGTGAAGGTTCAGTCCTCACCAGACAGGATGTGTGCTTTGATGAGCATGATGAAAGCAACCTTTCAAAAACCCTACTCTGCATATATGGGGCATTTTGTGTTTTACACAAACTAAATAAGAAGGTAGAGTGCCCTGATGATGCAGCTATTAAATATGATTATGATGTGACAAAATAGTCAAATGTTTGTGCTGAATGCCATCTAGGAGGCAATAAAAGTATAGGTGATTACAACAATATAAAGCAACAGAAATAAAAGACAAATTGGAAAATACCTATTAACATATAAATGGTGATTGTGGGAGCATTGTGTGTTTAAGCTTTTCTAATTATTGTCTCAAACCTTAGAAAAATTTTAAATTTTTAAACATAATTTCAAAGGAATTTTTTCACTGGATTACATAAATAACAAGTATTTTGGAACTGTTACAAAACCAACATTAAATCTCAAAAAGCTCAAAGGATAAAAAGTGAACATGAGGGGCCGGCATTGTTTTGCAGTGGGTAAAACTGCCACTTGCAGTGCTGGCATCTCATATGGGCACCATTTTGAGTCTCAGGAGCTTCACTTCCAATCCAGCTCCCTGCTAATGCACCTGGGAAACCAGTAGAAGATGGCCCAAGTCCTTGGGGCCCTGCACCTGTGTGGGAGACCTGGAAGAAGCTCCTGGCTCCTGGCTTTGAATTGGCCCAGCTCCTGCTGTTGTGATCATTTGGGGAGTGAACCAGCAATTGGAAGACTTATCTCTCTTTCTATGCCTCTGCCTCTCTGTAACTTTGCCTTTCAAATAAATAAACAAAAAAAAAAGTGAACATGAAAGACCCAACCTTAACAAACATTGGGCAATCACAGATATTCTAAGGTACAGATTGGCTGGCACCCTGCGATGCTTATGTGATGAAGACCACCGTTGCCCTGAAGAGGTGCACTGAACTGGGCAGGTTCTTCTGGGATAAGATATGTGGCAGGAACTTGGATGAGGACAGGAGAGTTGGGAAAGGCATTCATGCTAAGGGCAAATGTCAAGATAAAGGAAGAGAGGTGGGAAAGCGTGCTTGTTTAATTAGAGAATGGTTATTTAGAAAGTGGGCTCAAAAACAGATGCATGTACCCCAGAATTGATATACAACAACCCATTACATTAGAAGAATTAATTGGAATTTTTGAGTTTTTTTAAAGATATAAGTGTAACCCTTTGTGTATGCTTCTAAGGAAAAAGTGTCTGTCTTTTATGCATGTATGAATATACTATACACATGTATGAGCTGTATACAGCAAAGCAAGTCCTTACTGACAAGAGTGCTTAATCTTCTTCACTTGGTATTGGGGAAGTACCTTCAACTCTCCCTGACAATTTCTTTGTCTATTTAGCCCTAACATGGTTTGCCTTTTTTAATTTTCAAAGTTGTTTTTTGTTTATTTACTTGAGAGGGAGAGAGAGAGGAAGAAGAGAAGGCAGAAAGGGAGAAGGAGAGAGAGAAGAGATAAAGGAGACAAAAGACAGAGCTCTCCTATGCCCTGGTTCATTTTCAAAATAGGTAGAACAGCCAGGAATGGGCTGATCCAAAGCTAGGAGCCAGGAATTCCATCTGTTTCTCCAGTGTAGGTGGCCATGATCCAAGTATTTGTAACATCAACTTGCTGTGTCCCAGGATTTGTGTCCAAAGAAAGCTGTAGTGAGGAGATCAAGCTGGGAATGGAATTAAGGCACTCTGATATAGGATGCAGCTCTCTTAATAGGCATTTTAACCACTAGAGTAAATACCTGTCCCTGCTTTTTTAAGGTAACAGTCATGGTAATTAGACTTCATGCCTATTTGGAATGTCTAGAAGCTTTCGAGTCAGCTTAGGGCAATTCTAGACATGGTAGATTCTGTTTCATGTCTAGCAATATAAGAAGACGCTCCTCTTCCTCGATCTCCTTTTTTCAAACTTGTGTGAAACAAGGATGATAAATCAGCCAGGAGAAAGTCACTGCCAAGGCTGAATTGTGCCCCCTAACCTTAAGTTCTGTGTTGAAATTATAACTTGTAGTACTCTACTATTTCATAGGCAGGTCATTTGTTAGCAGTTAGGGTGAGGTTATACTAGAGCAGGGTGAGTCACAATCTGATGTGGATGACATCCTTATGAAATGGATTTTCAGGCAGACATAGGCAGTCAGAATACAATGTGCACATGAAGGCAGAGATCAGGACACCATAGATTGCCAGTAACCCACCTGGCTCTAGGAGAGAGGCCTGGAGCATATTGCCCTCCACAGTTCTCAGAAACAGCCAGCCTGGCTGAGCATGATCTCAGACCTGCAGACTCCAGATCTGGGGGACAATGCATGTGTCTTGTAAGAAGCCATCCAGAGTATGGTGCTTTGTGATTGCAGCCCTGGAAAACCAACAGGCATAAAGGCATTCTTGCCATTTTTTCAAATGCAATCTGGCAACTCAGAGGAGCAAATCATATAGTACCTTTTCACCATGACTTTAAAATAATTTATTTTAAAGATAATGAGAGAGAGAGAGAGAGAGAGAGAGAGAGAGAAAGAGAGAGAGAGAGACCGATCTTTAAATATTGGTTCACTGCTCAAATGCCCACAGTACCTGGAACTGGGCCAAGCTAAAAGCAGAAGCAAGAAACTCAACTCATGTTTCCCAACCAATTATACGTAATCTCTGCTGCTGCTTGTGGAGAGTCAGTACTTGAAGCTAGACACTCTGGTAAGGCATGTGGGCATCTCAATCAGTATCTTAACTACTACACCAAATGCCAGCCCTCTTAAGTTTTTGAAGTACCTACATATTTTTGTCATCCTGCACAAGAATATGTTTCTCCAGGATAGCTGAGGCCCTGGCTATGGTCATCTTTCATCTCCACATTAAGCCCAATGACTGAGCCACAAAACACTAAGAAATGTTGAAATAGATGATGGAGTGAATGAATGGATAAGTATGTTTATGTTCCCTCTCCTTCTGGAAACTGCATCTCCATTTGGCCTAAGGGACATCATCTCCCACCCTCATAGTCTCTATAGTAAAATGTGCTGCTTCCTCCAGCCAAGGGTGGGGCATAGGGCCTGAGTCTGAGCCTATCACTGCATACTACACTCTTGCCAGAGTGGCTGATTTCTGTAATTGTGTAATGAGGGCTATTGGCATTTCAAGAAATGGGGAGGGATGTGATAGCATCCTGTTTGAGCCAACAAGGAGAATGAATTTTTCCTGCTTAACTGAGTGTGGCAGTGGGGTCGGTCTGACAGTGTTGGGGGCTGCCCTTATCCCAAGGTTCCTTAGGCAATGCAAGGTCAAGATATAGATCTCATATTTGATTTGGAGAGCTGGATCATGCTGCTTCTACCGCTAGGTCCACACGTGGGCTTCAGAATTGTGAGCCAAAAGTTTCCTTTTCCTTTTTGACAAATTTGCCTTAAGTTTTCTTTTTCTCCCTCTTTGAAACAATTCTAAAATACATATGATGAGATTTATCATTTTAGCCATTTTTAAATATGCACTTCAGTGGCATTAACTACACTCATACTGCTGCACAGCCATCACATTTATCCATCTCTAGAACATTTTTCCTCATACAATTAAAATTCAGCATTCATTGAACATTAACTCTCCATTGCTCTCTCTGCACCCCTGTCTCTGGCGATTTCTCCCCACCCCATGCTGCTTTCTGTCTTTATGAATTTGACTACTTTAGGGATCTAATAGAAGAGGAGTTACACCATATCTGTCCTTCTGTGACCATCCTATTTCACTTAGCATGACTTTAAGTTCACTCATGATGAAGCAAGTGTCAGAAATTCCCTCTTAACATTGATAAATATTCAGTTTTATCGATTGACCACATCTTGTCTGTTCACACAGAGATTTCCGGGAAATTAGGTTGCTTCTACCTTTGATTAATGTGAATAATGCTTCTGTGCACATAAACGTATACATAATTTTTTTAAGTACTTGCTTTGCACTCATTTTACTATATGAGGATACTTCAAGTTACTCGTTGAGAAGCTGAATTAAAAGATGTTTATTTTGATGCAAAAATTTCAAAATCCATGTAAACTTTTTTGCCATTTTAAATTTGTTTATTTTAATGTTCTTTTTGATTATCAAAGAAATTATTTAATTATGCTTCTTTGAATGAAATGAAACATGTTTTATGAACTTTGATGCTCTCTCAGTCTCATGGATTTCAAAATTTTCCATGAAAATGAACTTAAATTTTAATTCCATTTTCCATGAACTTTTGGAAATATCCATGTATCCAGTATGTTGAATAATATGGTAATTTTATTTTTAATTTCTCTGGTGAATGGTTATATTGTTTTTAAATTCTCACCAGTTGTGCACAATAATTGGATTCTCTGTTACAACTAAAATAGTTCTCCTTGATACAGAACACCCACCCCTGTCTCATCACAGCTGTTACTCCCTGAGAAATATCCTCTATGGTCTATTAAAACATTTCACCCCCAACTGTATAAACATACATAAATATTAAGGTTTTCCTAGGAGGGATGGTGCTTCGATCTCTCCTAAGTTTTTAGCAATGATAGGAGGCTGTGGTAGTACATCTTGTCCTTTATCAGCAGTCCTATTGCCTTTTAATCTTTCTGATAATCATGGTAACTAGCCTGTAACCTCTAATGGGGATCTCCTTGGAAAGAATTCCTAACAGATCATCTGCTTTTGTCACTATAAATCTCTGAAAGGCCCAAACACTGATAACCATTCAAGACTGGGCATCCATTGACACTGTCAGAAGTCCAGTCCCTTATTTCTGAAGGATCAGAGGGAGAAGGGGCGGAAATGTTGTCTGCACCTATAGGGGGAGGGTCTGGACACCTCATACTCTGACACCCTTAAGCAGGCCTGAGCTCCCTCTCGGTAAAGTACCCATTGTGACAAATAGAAGGTATCAGATGTGTGTTAGTGTTCATCATTTTCCATGCAAGCTCTGTCTCTCTGATAATCTGCATGTGCACAGAACTGAGAGGGCCAAAAACCAAAAGTCCTGGAAGGTATGCACAAGAGGTTCATTGTGAACAAGATTAGAACACACATGGGCAGTAGCCATCATCATGGGAAGAAACAAATTTTTCAAAGAGTAGAAAATAATTTGGATCTTTAAAAAGAAGTCAATGTTAAATCATTAATTTTAAGAAATTGCATTAAGATTCAAAGGGTAGGTAATAATTTCAATTTTTTTTTCCATTTTCCTTGTCTTTAATCTCTTGGTCTCATAAAACACACCTGCTGCTCATATCCTGAGGTGAGATGGGAACAGGTGGAATGGATGAAGAATGGGATCTCTATCAGCCATGTATTCTTTCCCATGGCCACAGTGCTAATGATGCTGGTTTCCCTTCCTCTGAATCTGATCATTTCTCAGGCAGCAGCCTTCTCTGGCCCTGCTAAATTCTGTAGCCCCACTGTGATTTAGTTTTTGTTTGTTTGCATTTATGCTACTATGGCACAAGTTTTTCTCTGAGGGTTTGGGACAACCTGTGACAAGATTGACTGCCCTAACCAGGAGAAGAACTTGTTCTCAGGGTTACTTTATGTGTATAGATACGTAGAACAAAGGAATGGGGATAGGCTGTGATGTGGTCAAAAAGATCAATGAACTCAATTCTCTGCTACTTTGTGGTGAGAGTGTTCAGTTGTTCATGAGGGCATTATGGAATGAATAGAAGTTACTTTTCACACTAGCAGGACCCTAATGGGTATCTCACATGTTCGCTCTTTGTTTTTGGTCATATTGATAATCAATGGTAATATTTGGGACCCAACTTCACTCAAGGCACTGTGTCAGCCATTCACATGCACCACCTAATTGACAGTCACCAGTCCCAGGAGGTAAGGACTTGAATAACACCCATTTTCCAGATGAAGAAATGGAGGCCATGGAGGTGAAGAAATCTGCCTAATTCACTGTTGAGTTCCCCAGTGGGGACCTGAACCTGGGCCTTCCAAGTCTTTATCTCTGAGCTACTGTGTGAAGACACAGAAGATAATTATATTAACTGTATGCCCATACCCCTAATACCATCACAACTTTTAGCTGCTAGCCAGCTCAACAGACTAAGTCCTATGCCTATGGGAGTGGAAAGGAAGACGCAGAGTTTGTCAAGGGGAGGGGCCACAAATTTGGATTTTTGCAGCATCAGACAGGAAGGACCCTGGAGATAATCTCCAGAAAGGATTTGATGGGAAAAGAATTTGCATGTGTGCTTGGGGAAATGTCCAGGATGAAGAAGACACACACAAGTGAAGGTGCTGGAAGATCACTACTGGATTTAAAGCAGAGAAATTTCATAATATTTTAGGTAGTTCAGGGTACAGTTTGCTAGGGAAAAGACCTGATGGTATCATGATCAGCCATAGGCCTGGGATAACTAGGGTCAGAGCTGGAAGTTCAATAACAGCCCTACCCACAGCCTGGATGTAAAATGTCAGCATCATCAGGCTTAGAAAACAATGGTTTAATTTTCTCAAAATTTTTTTTCAAAATTAATTTATTTGGGGTGGTGGTACATGGAGACAGAGACCCTGGGAAAGTTTTTCATCAGTTGGTTCAATCCTCAAATGTCCACAGTGGCTGAAGCTGGGCTTGTGTCTGGCTTGAATCAGGGTACAGGAACTCAGTCCAAGTCTCCCATGTAGGTGGGAAGGGCCCAAGTGTTCAAACCATCACCTGTTGCCCCCAGGGTTTTTATTAGTACAAAGATGGAAATTGAGCCAAAGCTCTCTAATATGGACATCTTAACTGTTAGTCCAAACACTCCTCTCTGATAAATCTTGTCTTGACCAAATGCACAGCAGAATAGTGTTCATCTGCCCTGCCTTGCTGTGCCATGCCTTCCATTCCATTTTCAGGCAGCTGTAAGGATGAAACAAGGCAAGGGAAGGGTACAGTGGCCTGTCAGTGACAGGTGTGTGGAGTCAGTAGAGATAGAGTTGAGTGGTTTTCTTATGGACCACTTGCCAGGTGCATGCTCTAGATCATAATCTAACTGAATCCCATCCAAGAACAGAAAAAAAAAACATAAAAACAAAATGTCTTTGGCCATTGTTTCATAGGTTTTAGAGCATAACAATTGTTTATAGAGCATTCACACTATATGAAGTATTATAAATAATCTAGAGCTGTTTTAAAGTATATGGGAGTATGTGTATAGGACATGTGCGATTGCTAGGCCCTTCCAAACAAGAGAATTGAGCATCAATAGGTCTGGTGCTAGCAGAGGAACCCTGAACCAATTCCCCAAACCAAGGAACAATTGTACTGATGCTACTTTCATTTTCTAGATGGAGAAATGGGAGACTTCTTCTAAGGTCACATAGCCAGTAAGTTGTAGAATGGGGATTTAGATTCAGGTTTTCCTGACTCCATGACATGTTGCAATCTGTTCATTTTACTCTATCAAAAAGCCCTAATTTTAGTATAAACACACACACACACACACACACACACAGTCAGCTCACTGAAGCAGGAGTAGGATCCAGGGAAGGGAAGCTCTGGAAGCACCACTTATTTTGGTCATAGCAAGGCCCATCATGTTTACTGGGATCAGAGCAGAACTGAGGTTGGGAGACTTGGAAGCCATTCTCACAGATACACATTCCATTGCCACTGAGGCCATCTGCACATTGGGAGCAAAGGCATGCCTTGTGGATTGTTAGGACACATACCAGCAATGGAGTGTCAGAACTCAGAACTCAAACAGAATCTCTCTCTCTCTCTCTCTCTCTCTCTCTCTCTCTCTCTTTTGACAGGCAGAGTTAGACAGTGAGAGAGAGAGAGAGAGAGAGAGAGAGAGAGAGACAGAAAGGTCTTCCTTTTTCCATTGGTTCACCCCCCAAGTGGCCGCCATGGCCAGTGCGTTGCAGCCAGTGCGCTGTGCCAATCCAAAGCCAGGAGCCAGGTGCTTCCTTCTGGTCTCCCATGGGGGTGCAGGGCCCAAGCACTTGGGCCATCCTCCACTGCCTTCCTGGGCCACAAACACAATCCCTCTTGAAAGCACTTTTCTAGTCTCTTTGAGGGAAACTGATTCATCTGTGTACCAGTCATGATGAACAAGGATGAACTTGGTTTTCTTGAGTCAGGACTTAGAGCTTGAAGGGAGTTCATAAAAGGGAATCACAGTAAGATGGAAGTGATAAGACAGGGACCTGCACAATTAATGCCTGGCCTTTCTCTCTAAATTCTCATGTGCTCTGATACTCCAAAATGAAGTGAATTCTTTCACAGATTAGCAAATTTACCTCCTATCTCCCCCCAGGTAGGCCAGATTTGTGTGGTTCAACAGGCATCATAATTGGGTGAAGCCATCTTCCTGTTCACCTGCCCACAAGTGTTAGTATTGGCCATTTCTAACTCTCATCCACACAGTGCCCCTACTCATGGTTGTAGTTTTCCATTCCCATTGAAAGAACCTTATTACACTATGGGTTTATTGAATGCCCAGACTTTTTTTTTTTAAACTTTTATTTAATGCATATAAATTTCCAAAGTACGACTTATGGATTACAATGGCTTCCCCCCCATACCGTCCCTCTCACCCACAACCCTCCCCTTTCCCACTCCCTCTCCCCTTCCATTCACATCAAGATTCATTTTCGATTATCTTAATATACAGATCAGCTTAGTATACATTAAGTATGGATTTCAACAGTTTGCTCCCACACAGAAACATAAAGTGAAAAATAATAGATGATTTTTTTAAATGATGATGAAATCAGAGCAGACCTATTCTCATGTTTAATCCCAGTGAGAGTCAAGTTGGGAATTGATAATTTTTTTTTTTTTTTACAGAGGATCAGTTTAGTATGCATTAAGTAAGGATTTCAACAGTTTGCACCCCCATAGAAACACAAAGTGAAATATATTGTTTGAGTACTCGTTATAGCAGTAAATCTCAATGCACAGCACATTAAGGACAGAGATCCTACATGAGGAGTAAGTGCACAGTGACTCCTGTTGTTGACTTTACCAATTGACACTCCTGTCTATGGCATCAGTAATCTCCCTATGCTCCAGTCATGAGTTTCCAAGGCTATGGAAGCCCTCTGAGTTCTCCGACTCTTATCTTGTTTAGACAAGGTCATAGTCAAAGTGGAGGTTCTCTCCTCCCTTCAGAGAAAGGTACCTCCTTCTTTGATGACCTGTTCTTTCCACTGGGATCTCACTCGCAGAGATCTTTTGCCAGAGTGTCTTGGCTTTCCATGCCTGAAATACTCTCATGAGCTTTTCAGCCAGCTCCGAATGCCTTTAGGGCTGATTCTGAGGCCAGAGTGCTATTTAGGACATCTGCCATTCTATGAGTCTGCTGAGTATCTCACTTCCCATGTTGGATCACTCTCCCCTTTATTTACTCCATCAGTTAGCGTTAGCAGGTACTAGACTTGTCTATGTGCTCCCTTTGACTCCCAGTCCCTTCACCATGACCAACTGTGAACTGAAACTAATCACCTGGAACAGTGAGATGGCATTGGTACATGCCACCTCGATGGGATTGAATTGGAAGACTTGCCCCAAGTGGTGGAGTTGGAAGCATACCAGGGGAATGCCCAGACTTTTAATTTTCTCATAACAATGACAACATTGTTAAAATTTCTTTCTTTAGCTTTGACCTCCAAGTTGTATGAGTAATGTTTCCCATTACATTTCATTGAGTTTTGCAGATGGGTTTAAAAAAAACAGCCATTGAATAGAACTATATTTTAATGATAGAATATTTCCTGGATGGGAATTTAAAAAAAACATATATTTTAATTATTTGAAATACAGAGTAAAAAGGAGAGATATACAGATCTTCCACTTCCAGGGCTAGACCAGGCTGAAGCCAGGAGCTAAGACCTCCAACTGTGTTTCCCTTGTGGGTAGCTGGGGCCCATAACTTGGGCTGTCATTGGCTGGTTTCCAAGGCCCAATATCAGGAATCTTGATCACAAGTGATGCAGCCAGGATTCAAGTCAATGCTCATATGGGATCACATCACTGCACTACAATACTGGTCCCTTCATGGGATCTTGGAGATGAATGCAGGCAAACTCTCATATTGCTAGTAGAAGGAAAGTGAGGTTCAGAAAGCCATGAGTTGTCCAAGGCCTTCAGCCTGCAACAGGAGAGGAACAGGCTGGAAGCAGTGTCACTGAGCCATAACCAGCTGCATATCAGGACAAGATTCTTTTACACATATTCCATTTTTGTTTTCCAGTAACTAGTATATTTTTTTCTTAGAAAAAGTTACTTTTATTTATTTGAAAGTGGGAGAGATAGGAAGACAAGGGTAGATCTCCCTTTTGCTGGTTCATTCCTCAGATTTCTTGCCTCTAGATTTATGAAACAAAAAAATACTGTGTTAATGCCACAGTTTGTGGTCATTTGTAATGGTTGTTGTAGGAAATTAGGGTACTTGGGAAGCCCCTGTTATGTGGAAACTCTCCCAAGGAATGGTGATTCACAATTTATGAGACAGAACTTCAGGCCTTTGTGTCTTCTCATCCCTCAGGGATGTAAATTAGGCTGTCAAATTCTCCTTGTCAGCTTTCTCAGAATTGCATCAAAATGTTTTCTGCACCAGTGGATTGTTGGACATCTTCTTTATTTTCCTAAAAATTTTCATTTCTCTGTCTCAACACATCAATGGAGCAGGATTAAGTTGATGGAGGGAGGAATGGGAACTGCTGTCAGTGTGCAAATCTTGCCATTTTAAGCACTGAGCTCAGTTTCTTCTATTGATACACCATTTTCCAGAATCTGTTCCTAAAATGAAGCATTCACAGCTTTTATTCTGTCTTTCTAGAGCACTAGTGATGCCCAGACGACCTCAACAAAAGCCCTCAATATCCTCTAGCTTATTACTGGATGGAACAATGTTGTTAGAAGAGTTTGATAGAACAGTGAATCTGATTAACAATTTCTTGACTAACAGCTCTCTATGATGCCCTTTCAGGAGCTGTGCTGAGGAAGACGGATTGGCTCCAAAACATATTTTCAAGGTGACAATGGACCACATGTTTTATGTGTCTATAATAAAATAAAGGTAAACATACATGGACTTGCTTATAATTGCTATGCCAAATGCCCAATCCTATCCCACTCCTACTTATTTTCTCTGCTTTTCTATTTAGCATTCTCTAATATTGATATTTGCTTATTAAATTAAATCAATATTGTTACTAATACTAAGTAAGTACTTACTTAACATAGTTATTGTCCATTGAGTAGAATGAAAATTCCAGAGTTGGACTTTGTTCATTGGTTTATCACTAGGATTTAGAATGGTGCATGGAACCAAGCTGGCACTGAGTATCTATTGGTTAAGAGAAAGAGGCAATCATTGTCACCATCTACAGTGACTCAATAGGATACAGAGTCTATATGCTACCAGACTTGGGATGATATTACAAGCAAAGGAGCTTAACTGAATATCCCAGCCTTATTTTCATTTTAAAAATAAGTTACATTTCAATGCCATCTCACTAGTCCCAGTGATCAATTTATGTTCACAATTGATCATAATGATAGGACTAAGAACCAAAGGGATCACATAAACAAGAATAGTGTCTGCAAATACTAGCTGATAGAATAAAAAAGGGAGAGAATGATCCAACATGGGAAGTGAGATACACAGCAAACCCATAGAATGGCAGATGTCCTAAACAACACTCTGGCCTCAGAATCAGCCCTTAAGGCATGCGGATCTGGCTGAAAAGCCCATGAGAGTATTTCAGGCATGGAAAGCCAAGACACTCTGGGGAAAAAAAACCTAAATGAAAGATCTCTGTGAGTGAGATCCCAGTGGAAAGAACGGGTCATCAAAGAAGGAGGTACCTTTCTCTGAAGGGAGGAGATAACTTCCACTTTGACCATGGCCTTGTCTAAAAATTATCAGAGTCAGTGAACTCAGGGGGCTTCCATAGCTTGGCAGCTCATGACAAGAGCCTAGGGTGATTACTGATGCCATAGACAAGAGTGTCAATTTGTTAAGTCAACAACAGGAGTCACTGTGCACTTACTCCTCATGTAGGATCTTTGTCCTTAGTGTGCTGTACATTGAGATTTAATGCTATAACTAGTACTCAAACAGTATTTTTGACTTTATGTTTCTGTGTGGGAGCAAACTGTTGAAATCTTTACTTAATGTATGCTAAACTGATCTTCTGTATATAAAGAGAAATGAAAATGAATCTTGATGTGAATGGAAGGGGAGAGGGAGTGGGAAAGGGGAGGGTTGCGGGTGGGAGGGACATTATGGTGGGGAAGCCATTGTAATCCATATTCTGTACTTTGGAAATTTATATTCATTAAATAAAAGTTTGAAAGCAAAAAAAAAATAAGTTACATTTCCTTCCATCTCAGAGCCTTATCACATATTCTCTCTGCTCAGAACTCTGTTCTCATTTCTGCCCAAGTCCACTCTCATCATTCAAGCCTGGACAACACATCACCTCCTCCTGGGTGCTTTTGACCTCCAGACATGCTGAGACTTCAGCTTTGTGCTCTCACAGCCCCTGAATTCTTGTTGGCACTCATTACAATTATCATTCAGTAATTAATTGATGCCTAATGAGTTATTTAAAGTCAGTTTTTTGTACAATTTGTTTCACTACATTGTCTCTAGCACCTAGTGAAGAATCTCATAGAAGTGGTTGCTTAGAAGATTGTGCTGAAAGGAATAGCAAATGAATAAAGTGACCCCACATTTTAAGCTTTGCATTGAAGAAATGTGGAATATGCTCATAACAGTTGTTCTTTGTGCATGTGGATGATGATGCCAACAGTAAACTTTTACATTGTTGGTTGTGTTAAAGTGCATGATGATCTGGTTGGCCATGATCCTAATGTCTGAGTTTGAAATGAGAGTGGCCATCTTAAAGTACAATGAGGAGAGAAAAACAAGTACATTTAGAGCAATGCAGAACGGCCTGATTTTCTTATTTTTCTCAATCAAAAAAAGTTTTTATAAATTTATGAAATAAATAATGGGAGCTCTGCTGTTAAATTTTGTGGCCCTGAAGTTTTCTTTGATAATGGACTTATTACTCATGGCTCGTAGTTTGCTCAGAGCTACAGAGAAAGAACTAATGTTAAAAATTTCTTAGCATAAATATATTGAAATTCAAGACTAGGTCACATAACTGGAAAGCAGAAGACAAAAATCTGCAGTAAGTGTTGAGCCAAACTATATAAATAGGACAATGTGGCATCCAACAAGCTCCAGGAGCTTCTTACGGGATAGGTATTAATAAATATTTTTTGTTATTTAAAATGTGAATATATAATATATTCATATGGTTCAAAAAGAAAAAAAATGGGTTGGCACAGTGGGCTAAGCCTCCACCTGCAATGGTAACATCCTACATGGGCACCAGCTTCAGTACTGGCTGTTCCACTTTCAATCCTGCTAAAGCACCTAAAACAATGAAAGATGGCCCAACCACTTGGGCCCCTGCACCCCCATAGGAGACCCAGATAAAGCTGCTGGCTCCTGGTTTCAGCCTGGCCAAGCCCGTGCTGTACACTGAGGCTTAATGCTATAACGAGTACTCAAACAGTATATTTCACTTTGTGTTTCTATGGGGGTGCAAACTGTTGAAATCTTTACTTAATGTACACTAAACTGATCTTCTGTTAAAAAAAAAAAAAGAAAGAAACTATCAATTCCCAACTTGACTCTCACTGGGATTAAACATGACAATAGGTCTGATCTGATTTCATCATCATTTAAAAAAAATCATCTATTATTTTTCACTTTATGTTTCTGTGTGGGAACAAACTGTTGAAATCCTTACTTAAGGTATACTAAGCTGATCTTCTGTATACTAAGATAATCGAAAATGAATCTTGATGTGAATGGAAGGGGAGAGGGAGTGGGAAAGCGGAGGGTGGTGGGTGGGAGGGACGGTATGGGGGGGAAAGCCATTGTAACCCATGAGACGTACTTTGGAAATTTATATTCATTAAATAAAAGATAAAAAAAAAAAGAAAAAAAAAATGAAACGAAACAACTAGTACAACAGGAAACTGTGATAGTGACTGAAGTGAAGAATTCAATAGATCAAATGAAAAACACAATAGAGAGCCTTACAAACAGAATGGGTGAAGCAGAAGAGAGAATATCGGACTTAGAAGACAGGGAACAGGAAAGGATACAGTCAGACCAAAGAAAAGAAGAGGAAATTAGAAATCTAAAACATATTGTCGGGAATCTTCAGGATACTATTAAAAAACCCAACATTCGGGTTCTAGGAGTTCCTGAAGGCATGGAGAGGGAGAAAGGATTAGAAGGCCTTTTTAGTGAGATACTAGCAGAGAACTTTCCAGGTTTGGAGAAGGACAGAGACATCCTAGTACAGGAAGCTCATAGAACCCCCAATAAACATGACCAAAAGAGATCCTCACCACGACACGTTGTAATTAAACTCTCCACAGTGAAACATAAAATCCTAAAATGTGCAAGAGAGAAACGTCAGATTACTCTCAGAGGATCTCCAATCAGACTCACAGCTGACTTCTCATCAGAAACTCTACAAGCTAGGAGGGAATGGCGAGATATAGCCCAGGTACTAAGAGAGAAAAACTGCCAGCCCAGAATATTATATCCTGCCAAGCTCTCATTTGTGAATGAAGGTGAAATAAAGACTTTTCATTGCAAACAGAAATTGAAAGAATTTGTTGCCACTCGTCCAGCCCTGCAAAAGATGCTTAAAGATGTGTTACACACAGAAACACAGAAACACGGTCATCAATATGAAAGAAGGTAAAGGAAGGAAACCTCACAGCAAAAGATCACACGGAATTCAAAGCATATATTAGAACTTATCTTTGGCAAATGGCAGGGCAAAGTTACCACTTATCATTAGTCACTTTGAACGTGAATGGCCTGAACTGTCCAGTTAAAAGACAACGATTGGCTGATTGGGTTAAGGAACAAAACCCATCTATTTGCTGCTTACAAGAAACACATCTTTCCAACAAAGATGCATACAGACTGAAAGTGAAAGGCTGAAAAAAGATATACCATGCCAACAGAAATGAAAAAAAGAGCGAGCGTAGCCATCTTAATATCGGACAACATAAACTTTACCACAAAAACTGTTAAGAGAGACAAAGAGGGACACTATATCATGATTAAGGGATCAATTCAACAGGAAGATATAACAATTATCAATGTATATGCACCTAACTACAGGGCACCAGTTTATCTAAAAGATTTATTAACGGACTTAAAGGGAGACTTAGACCCCAATACAGTAGTACTGGGGGACTTCAATACTCCACTCTCAGAAATAGACAGATCAGTGGTGAGAGTGGACATCCCTGTCTGGTCCCAGATCTCAGTGGAAATGCTTCCAACTTTTCCCCATTCAATAGGATGTTGGCTGTGGGTTTTTCATAGATTGCTTTGATTGTATTGAGGAATGTTCCTTCCAAACCCAGTTTGCTTAGAGTTTTCATCATGAAAGGGTGTTGTATTTTATCAAATGCTTTCTCGGCATCTATTGAGAGAATCATATGGTTTTTCTTCTGCAGTCTGTTAATGTGGTGTATCACATTGATTGTCTTGCGCACATTAAACCATCCCTGCATACCAGGGATAAATCCCACTTGGTCTGGGTGGATGATCTTTCTGATGTGTTGTTGCATTCTATTGGCGAGAATTTTATTGAGGATTTTTGCATCTATGTTCATCAGGGATATTGGTCTGTAATTCTCTTTCAGTGCTGCATCTTTTTCCGGCTTAGGAATTAAGGTGATGCTGGCTTCATAGAAAGAATTTGGGAGGATTCCCTCTTCTTCGATTGTTCTGAATAGTTTGAGAAGAATTGGAGTTAGTTCTTCTTTAAATGTCTGGTAGAATTCAGCAGTGAATCCATCTGGTCCTGGGCTTTTCTTTGTTGGGAGGGCCTTTATTACTGTTTCAATTTCTGTCTCAGTTATGGGTCTGTTTAGGTTTTCGATGTCTTCCTGGTTCAATTTAGGTAGGTTGCATGTGTCCAGGAATCTATCCATTTCTGATAGGTTTCCCTGTTTGCTGGCATACAGGTCCTTGTAGTAATTTCTGATGATTCTTTTTATTTCTGTGGTGTCTGTTGTTACATTTCCTTTTTCATCTCTGATTTTATTGATTTGGGTCTTTTCTCTTCTTTTTTTAGTTAGTTGGGCCAATGGGGTGTCAATTTTGTTTATTTTTTCAAAAAACCAGCTCCTCGTTTGGCTGATTTTTTGTAATGTTTTTCTTGATTCAATCCTGTTGATTTCTTCTCTG
Organism: Oryctolagus cuniculus; assembly: GCF_051225735.1. NCBI lineage: Eukaryota > Metazoa > Chordata > Mammalia > Lagomorpha > Leporidae > Oryctolagus > Oryctolagus cuniculus. The sequence continues at coordinate 97,518,678 of NC_142868.1, forward strand.
ATTTTAATTATTTCTCTTCTCCTACTAGATTTGGGTCTGGTTTGCTGTAGGTTTTCTAGATCCTTGAGGTGAATAGAAAGCTCATCTATTTGGTGCCTTTCCAATTTCTTGATGTAGGCACCTATTGATATAAACTTTCCTCTTAACACTGCTTTTGCTGCGTCCCATAAGTTTTGGTATGTTGTGCTGTTATCCTCATTTACTTCCAGAAAGTTTTTGATTTCTCTTTTGATTTCTTCTATGACCCATTGTTCATTCAGGAGCATGTTGTTCAATCTCCATGTGTTTGCGTATGCTCTAGGGATTCCTGAGTTGTTCATTTCCAACTTCATTCCTTTATGGTCTGAGAATCTGCATGGTATGATTCTAATTCTTTTGAATTTGCTGAGACTTGCTTTATGGCCTAGTATGTGATCAATCCTAGAGAAGGTTCCATGTACTGCTGAGAAGAATGTATAATCTTTAGCTGTAGGATTGAAAGTTCTGTATATATCTGTTAGATCCATTTGGGCTATAGTGTCGTTTAAATCTACTGTATCCTTGTTGATCTTCTGTCCTATTGATCTGTCTATTTCTGAGAGTGGAGTATTGAAGTCCCCCAGTACTATTGTATTGGGGTCTAAGTCTCCCTTTAAGTCCATTAACAAATCTTTTAGATAAACCGGTGCCCTGTAGTTAGGTGCATATACATTGATAATTGTTATATCTTCCTGTTGAATTGATCCCTTAATCATTATGTAGTGTCCCTCTTTGTCTCTCTTAACGGTTTTTGTGGTAAAGTTTATGGTGTCTGATATTAAGATGGCTATGCCTGCTCTTTTTTCATTTCTGTTGGCATGGTATATCTTTTTCCAGCCTTTCACTTTCAGTCTGTATGGATCTTTGTTGGAAAGATGTGTTTCTTGTAAGCAGCAAATAGATGGGTTTTGTTTTTTAACCCAATCAGCCAAACGGTGTCTTTTAACTGGACAGTTCAGGCCATTCACGTTCAATGTGACTAATGATATTTAAAGAGCTCATGGAACTTATCAAGATACCAAGAGAATTATGTTTTATAACATTCTTAGAAGTGAAAATTTGTTAAAAGAGACCAAAATCACTATATTTTGAAAAGCAACTTTCCAAAAACACGATTGACATAGAATTAAAAAAATTATAAAAACTAATTAATTTTAACCAATTTTTGAAACATTTGATAGGAAAACCTTCACAAAAGAAAATTGCAATTCCAGACTTACAGAATATTCCCAACTTTTAAGGAAGAAGAAAAAAACACCTGTTTCCAACATTTCCTATCATTGGAAATGATGGAATATTTTTGGATTTCTTTTGGGAAGCCCCAGATGATGCAACTTGAAGTAGGATATAAATTAAAAATGAAATTAGAGATAATCTCATTTATCAAGAGATACAAATATTCTGATCCAAATATTACTTAACTTATACCATAGATGAAATTGTAACAGATGAATAATAAGGTAAATACAAGAAAAAGGGTGTATTTACCATTTTCAACAAATCATGGAAATCATCTGAGTAGGTGACCAATACAAGGAATTACATGATCATTTAGATTAAAGGTTACAAAGAATTCAATAAAATTCAACATCAAGAGATAAAAAATCAACTATTAACAAGATAATTAAAACAGTGATTTGCTTATTGAGATCAAGATTGTCTAAAAGGAATGTACGACTACTTAATACAGTATCACTGAAGATGTTTTCCTTGTAACTCGACCAAGACAAAGATACGTCTAGCTCTCTTTGACATTATACTGGGCTGTATTCAGGGAAATAAAATAATATAAGACAAAAAAATAAATATTCTGTGAAAATACGAAATGATGTGAACCTCTTTAAAGCAAGACTATGGAAGAGACTTTGAAATTCCTGTAGTTTTGAAAGGATGCACTTGCAAATCTTTGGAGTATGGCCTTAATTTCATTTGTTAAATGAGCACTGGATGAGAGAATTCACTGGGTCTGTACAAGTTTGTCTTGTATCCTATGTGTATACTGTTTGTTATATCTGAGTGAAATTTCAGAGTCTTCCAACTCCTATAAGAGGAGTTTTCAGAAAATTCATTGAGTGTATATGTTATTTTTAATTCAATTTCCTACAAACTTTTTGAAATATTGTGTAGAGTAAGCCAGGGAGTCCCTGACCATCACTGGCTTTTAGAGAATAAAATATGCATCAAATTTTCCCAGAAACAACTGTAGTGTCTTTAGTCTGTGAAGTTCTCTACACAGATACTGTGGAACACAGGAGTAGAGAAAGGCCTACCAGAGCCCCTGCTCCTAACCATGGGGCTGTGTGAATACAAAATAATGTTTAGTGTTTATACCACACACACACACATGCAGTGTGTATATATATATGTATATATACATTGTGTATATGTATATATGTATGTATGTATGTATATATATATATGTGTGTGTATTTATACACACACACACACACACACACACACACATATATACACACAGTTTGCTTTCCAGGAATGCTGGTAGCTTTTTGTCTTGAGTTAAAGTGAATGGTCACATTTGGAGGGTGGAAAAGAGTGAAACCTCAGACCAGATACTCCTGAGCATTGTGATTGCATCCAGCTGGCAGGCTCCCCTGTGTAATTTTGCTGCAAATAGACAGCTCTCTTTTCCTGTTACTGTTGTGTTTCCAAACATTGGGAAAACTGGGAGTCTCAGTTAATGCCTCCTTCTTGAGAACTTTGACAGTTCCTCAGGGCAATGGTTGGAAGGCACTATATTGAAATTTGGGGGGAGGAGGTTTCTGCTGCATGGATTTTCAAGAATATGGCTTCCTTTCCTCTTCTCCCCAGGTGTTTATTTCAATCCCAATGGAGTCAAGACTCAAATATACTTCCACATGCTCATTGTTATGAGGGAAATTTTTCTTTGCATCATCAGACATGATCCATAGGTCTGTGTTTCAGAGAAAGTTGACATAAAAGGTGGACTATTTACTTAATTATCTTAAAGAAGTAGTTTCCATTATGCCTATTATTTATTGTAACTTTCAGTATTTCTCACCAAAATTGTATGTCAAAATAAAACTAACAGAAAAAACAACAATACCAAAAGCCAACTACAGTCAGCTGTCAGGTAATGGTATTGATCCAATCTGTGAAGTGCATCATTAGGAAATTGTGGTGTTCATGATCATTGTAAACTGTGCTTACACAAAATAATAAGAGGCAATGTCATAGGAGATATAAACTTAAGGAGCTACCATCATACATGCAGGTCATCCTTGTCGCTCCCCGTCTTTGTGGAGGAACGACACAGGACCCTGCGCTGTTCTTTCATCTGCTCGGCCCTCCCCGGGTTTGCTGCTGGTTCTTCCCAGGTTGGCTACCGTCCCTTCCACCTCCGTGGAAGGGCGGTTCCCCCTGCCACATTCCCCACTTCTGCGGGGGAGCGGCACACCACCGGCCAGCTCTCTCGGGGGCTGCACAGGTGTTCCTTCAGATAGATGTTCCTCTTAGATGTTCCTGGTGCATGTTGTCTCTCTCCTCCTTTATAGTCCTCTTCCACCAATCCCAACTCTGCTACCCACTTGCCGAGTACGCTGCTCTCCTCCAATCAGGAGCAAGATCAGCTCCTGCAGCTCAGTCAATCAAATTGGCGAGAGGCAGCTGTGTAGAAGCTGCTACTCCCTTCTCAGCACCATATTGTGGGAGAGCAGATGCATAGAATAAGTCTTAATTCCAGTAACTTAGTCTAGTCCGAGTTGCTCCCCACAATCCTGATCAAAACTTCAATATGTGATGCATGACCAGATTTGAAAGTAAAAGAAACATTATACTTAAGCCTACTGGAATGAGGTCAATGCCCCATGAATAACTATTTTTGCTTCATCTTCTGAAGTCTGCTGAATTTCAATAAAGAACAATGTGTTCTAGGCCTGAAGATTTAACTTGTACTTCAGGTTCTGCCTTTTTCTGATCTCGACCTTTGACAAGGTATCTACTGTGAATATACTCTCAATCGAGAAAATATTCCTCACCACAAGTAAATAGGAGCAAACATTTATGGAAAACAGGGTCTGGTGCTGTGGCTCAGTGGGTTAAAGCACTGGTCTGCAGGGCTGGCATCCCATTTGGGGGCCAGCTCATGTCCTTCCTTCTCCACTTCCAATTGAGCTCTCTGCTATGGTATGGGAAAGCAGTGGAAGATGGGCAAGTTCTTGTGTCCCTGTACCCATGTGGGAGACCCAGAAGCTCCTGGCTCCCAGCTTTGGATCAGCTCAGCTCTGACCATTGCTGTCATTTGGGGATTGAACCAGCATATAGAAGACTCTCTCTCTCTCTCTCCAGCTCTACCCCTCTCTGTAACTCTGTCTTTCAAATAAACAAAATAAACCTTTAAAATAAAAGTTGATGAAAACAGAGGGAGGAAATTACCACTTCTGTGTTGTCAATACATACCATATCCACTCTCTGGATTATAGAACCTAATCTGCACTTCACATGCAAGCAAATTTGACCTGAGTATTGTAGGATGGTGGTTATCCTCACTGGGTCTTCCCCTCACTCCAATCACATGCCCATTTGTTTCCAAGGGCACAAATGTATCTTAAGTAGGAATATTGAATTTGAAAATTCTAAGGGTATTACAATTTTATTCTTAAGAATTCTTAGCTTTTGATGATTGCCCCAGGCTTATTTCTGGCCAGGTTAGGGCTTCCTAGGAATTTTTTTTCCTCATCAGTGAGACTACATAGTTACAGATGACAGAGGACCAGGAATAGCATTATACTGCTCTGCACTACAGTATTCTGAGTAACAACTTTCCTCCAAGAACCAGTTAGCTGTCATCATTACATGCTTATTTACAGTTGTTTGCAACATAGAATAGTTGATATTTTCTTATAGCCAATGTGTTTCTATAAGAGTTAAAAGTAAGTGGTTAGAAACTGGGGGCGGAGCCAAGATGGCGGAATAGTGAGGGCGCGCACCGATAGTCCGGGAAAATTTAGTTTAATAAAAGGGGAGTTACGGTAGCCTCAGAAAAAAGAACCAGGAAAATATTGCAGAGGAAACTCTTCTGGATCGAGTGGCTGTGAATCAGAGGACCTACTGGGAGAACAAGGTCGCCCACCGCGTGGAAGCTGAGCCGTGGGAGCCGCAGGTGATGCGGAAGCCGCAGGGTCTGTGCACCAGTGCAGGAAGGGGAGTGCATGTCACACAGACAACAGCTGGAAGAGTTGCAACGTCCAGGGCTCCAAGTCCATACATCGGCACTGGAAGGAGAGGTGAGCTCAATAACCTGAGACATTGGTGGGGAAACAGGGGTCAGAATCTAGAGGGGGGCCGGAAAGTGCAGCAAACTCACTGCCGGAAAGAAGGAAAAAAAAAAGCTTGGGGGTTTCCTTTCCCCTAACCTTACAAAGGTTGCAAGGCTGCAAGGCTTGAAGAATTCCCAAGAGACAAAGAGCAGGCCCCCTCTCTGGATTTACATATCAACAGGGGAGAGCTAAGGAACTGAGTCACTACAATTCAGTAGCCTAGGCAACCCAGTGGGAGTCCAGAGGAACCTATAGAGACTCTTTGGGTAGAAGCCAGAGACTGGAAGCTAAATACCATCAATTCTGCACAGCCGTGCCATGCGGTATTACTTACCCCCTGAATAAATAAAATAAATAAATAAATAAATAAATAAATAAATAAAAAGAGAGAGATTTACCATGCATAACCTGAGGGTGTCACCTTTGCACACCCTTAACCAGGAAGAACCAAGCAGAGTTCTCAGGCCGCACCCATCTCAAGCCTCCAAGGCTCCTCCAACAGCAGGCAGTCCACTCTACACGGACATAGTATAAAATAATCATAATAAAAAAAAACGCACAGTGACGCAAGAAGAATTAACTATGCCAAGCAACAAACACAGAAATCGAGGGAACAAGATCAACGATGACACTATGATGCCTCCAAATAAACAAAACACCCCAAACCAAGATTATGAAGATGATGAGATAGAAGAAATGCAAGATACGGATTTCAAAAAATTTATGATAAGAACATTTAGAAGTTTTCAAAAGCAAATCCTTGAACTACAGAAATCCTTATTGGACAAGATTGAAAATCTCTCTCGTGAAAATGAAATTTTAAGGAAGAATCAAAATGAAACTCAGAAACTAGTAGAACAGGAAAGTGTGATAGTGAAGAGAAATCAAAAGGAAATGAAGAGCTCAATAGATCAAATGACAAACACATTAGAAAGCCTTAAAAACAGAATGGGTGAAGCAGAAGAGAGAATATCGGACTTAGAAGACAGAGCACAGGAAAACATACAGTCAAACCAAAGAAAAGAAGAGGAAATTAGAAATCTAAAAAATATTGTTGGGAATCTTCAGGATACTATTAAAAAAACCAACATTCGAGTTCTAGGAGTTCCTGAAGGCATGGAGAGAGAGAAAGGATTAGAAGGCCTTTTTAGTGAGATACTAGCAGAGAACTTTCCAGGTTTGGAGAAGGACAGAGACATCCTAGTACAGGAAGCTCATAGAACCCCCAATAAACATGACCAAAAGAGATCCTCACCACGACACGTGGTAATTAAACTTACCACAGTGAAACATAAAGAAAAGATCCTAAAATGTGCAAGAGAGAATCATCAGATTACTCTCAGAGGATCTCCAATCAGACTCACAGCAGACTTCTCATCAGAAACACTACAGGCTAGGAGGGAATGGCGAGACATAGCCCAGGTGCTAAGAGAGAAAAACTGCCAGCCCAGAATATTATATCCTGCCAAGCTCTCATTTGTGAATGAAGGTGAAATAAAGACCTTTCATAGCAAACAGAAATTGAAAGACTTTGTGGCTACTCATCCAGCCCTGCAAAAGATACTTAAAGATGTGCTACACTCAGAAACACAGAAACACGGCCATCAATATGAAAGAAGGGAAAGGAAGAACACCTACCAGTAAAAGAGCATGGGAAGCTCAAAGCATATACTGGAAAATATTTCCGGGAAAATGGCAGGGCAAAGTCACTATGTATCAATAGTCACATTGAACATTAATGGTCTGAATTCTTCAGTTAAAAGACACCGTTTGGCTGACTGGCTCACAGAACACAACCCAACTATTTGCTGCCTACAAGAAACACATCTCTTTAACAAAGAGGCATGCAGACTGAAAGTGAAAGGTTGGAAAAAGATATTCCATGCCAACAGAAATCAAAAAAAGCAGGTGTAGCCATATTAATATCAGACAAAATAAACTTTAATACAAAAACTGTTAAGAGAGACAAAGAGGGGCACTATATAATGATTAAGGGTTCAATTCAACAGGAAGATGTAACTATTATAAATGTATATGCACCTAATTACAGGGCACCGGTCTATTTAAAAGATATGTTAAGGGACTTAAAGGGAGATTTAGATTCCAATACAATAGTACTGGGGGACTTCAATACTGCACTCTCAGAAATAGACAGATCATCCAGACAGAAGATCAACACGGAAACAGCAGATTTAATCAACACTATTGCCCAAATGGATCTAACAGATATCTACAGAACTTTCAATCCTACATCTAAAGACTTCACATTCTTCTCAGCAGTGCATGGAACCTTCTCTAGGATTGATCACATACTAGGCCATAAAGCAAGTCTCAGCAAATTTTAAAAAAAATTAGAATCATACCATGCAGCTTCTCAGACCACAGCGGGATGAAGCTGGAAATTAGCAACTCAGGAAACCCCAGAAAGTATGCAAACACATGGAGACTGAACAACATGCTCCTGAATGAACACTGGGTCATTCAAGAAATCAAAAGAGAAATCAAAAACTTTCTGGAAGTAAATGAAGACAACAACACAACATATCAAAACTTATGGGATACAGCAAAAGCAGTATTGAGAGGCAAATTTATAGCAATAGGTGCCTATACCAAGAAATTGGAAAGGTACCAAATAAATGAGCTTTCAGCACATCTCAAGGACCTAGAAACACTGCAGCAAACCAAACTCAAATCTAGTAGGAGAAGAGAAATAATTAAAACCAGAGAAGAAATTAACAGGATTGAATCCAAAAAAAAAAAAAAAAAAAAAAAAAAACAAAAAAAAAAAAAACAAAACACTACAAAAAACCAGCCAAGCGAGAAGCTGGTTTTTTGAAAAAATAAACAAAATTGACACCCCATTGGCCCAACTAACTAAAAAAGAAGAGAAAAGACCCAAATCAATAAAATCAGAGATGAAAAAGGAAATGTAACAACAGACACCACAGAAATAAAAAGAATCATCAGAAATTACTACAAGGACTAATCGTCTGCCTAGCGGCACCGGCACACCGGGTTCTAGTCCCGGTCGGGGCGCCGGATTCTGTCCCGGTTGCCCCTCTTCCAGGCCAGCCCTCTGCTGTGGCCCGGGAGTGCAGTGGAGGATGGCCCAGGTGCTTGGGCCCTGCACCCCATGGGAGACCAGGAAAAGCACCTGGCTCCTGGCTCCTGCCATCGGATCAGCGCGGTGCGCCGGCCGCAGTGCGCCGGCCGCGGCGGCCATTGGAGGGTGAACCAACGGCAAAGGAAGACCTTTCTCTCTGTCTCTCTCTCTCACTGTCCACTCTGCCTGTCAAAAATAAATAAATAAATAAATAAAAAAAAGCAAAGCCAGCATTCAAAGCCAGGCACTCCAATATAGGAATGTTGGTTTTTTTAATAGTATCCTGAAGATTCCCAACAATATTTTTTAGATTTCTAATTTCCTCTTCTTTTCTTTGGTCTGACTGTATGTTTTCCTGTGCTCTATCTTCTAAGTCCGATATTCTCTCTTCTGCTTCACCCATTCTGTTTTTAAGGCTTTCTAATGTGTTTGTCATTTGATCTATTGAGCTCTTCATTTCATTTTGATTTCTCTTCACTATCACACTTTCCTGTTCTACTAGTTTCTGAGTTTCATTTTGATTCTTCCTTAAAATTTCATTTTCACGAGAGAGATTTTCAATCTTGTCCAATAAGGATTTCTGTAGTTCAAGGATTTGCTTTTGAAAACTTCTAAATGTTCTTATCATAAATTTTTTGAAATCCGTATCTTGCATTTCTTCTATCTCATCATCTTCATAATCTTGGTTTGGGGTGTTTTGTTTATTTGGAGGCATCATAGTGTCATCGTTGATCTTGTTCCCTCGATTTCTGTGTTTGTTGCTTGGCATAGTTAATTCTTCTTGCGTCACTGTGCGTTTTTTTTTATTATGATTATTTTATACTATGTCCGTGTAGAGTGGACTGCCTGCTGTTGGAGGAGCCTTGGAGGCTTGAGATGGGTGCGGCCTGAGAACTCTGCTTGGTTCTTCCTGGTTAAGGGTGTGCAAAGGTGACACCCTCAGGTTATGCGTGGTAAATCTCTCTTTTTATTTATTTATTTATTTATTTATTTATTTTATTTATTTATTCAGGGGGTAAGTAACACCGCACGGCATGGCTGTGCAGAATTGATGGTATTTAGCATCCAGTCTCTAGCTTCTACCCCCAGAGTCCGTTTAGGCTCCTCTGGACTCCCACTGGGTTGCCTAGGCTACTGAATTGTAGTGACTCAGTTCCTTAGCTCTCCCCTGTTGATATGTAAATCCAGAGAGGGGGCCTGCTCTTTGTCTCTTGGGAATTCTTCAAGCCTTGCAGCCTTGCGACCTTTGCAAGGTTAGGGGGAAGAGAAACCCTGAAGCTTTTTTTTTTCTTCTTTCCGGTAGTGAGTTTGCTGCACTTTCCCACCCCCCTCTAGATTCTGACCCCCGTTTCCCCACCAATATCTCGGGTTATTGAGCTCACCTCCCCTTCCAGCGCCAATGTGTGGACTCGGAGCCTTGGACATCCCAAGTCTCCCCGCTGTTGTCTGTGTGGCACGCACTCCCCTTGGAGCACTGGAGTGCAGACCCTGCGGCTTCCATGTCTCGGTCCCACGGCTTGGCTTCCGCGCGGTGGGCGACCTTGTTCTCCTCCGATTCACGGCCACTCAATCCAGAAGAGTTTCCTCTGCAATATTTTCCTGGTTCTTTTTTCTGAGGCTACTGTAACTCCCCTTTTATTAAACTAAATTTTCCCGGACTATCGGTGTGCGCCCTCACTATTCCGCCATCTTGGCTCCGCCCCTCCCTAATTTTTTTAAAAAAATCTGAATTGTAATGCTTAAAATCTGCCCATGAATAATTTTATAGTTGTCCACTTACCATTTCATCTCATTTCTTTTTTTTTTTTTGACAGGCAGAGTGGACAGTGAGAGAGAGAGACAGAGAGAAAGGTCTTCCTTTGCCATTGGTTCACCCTCCAATGGCCGCCGGGGCCAGCGCGCTGTGGCCAGCACACCGCACTGATCCGATGGCAGGAGCCAGGAGCAAGGTGCTTTTCCTGGTCTCCCATGGGGTGCAGGGCCCAAGCACCTGGGCCATCCTCAACTGCACTCCCTGGCCACAGCAGAGAGCTGGCCTGGAAGAGGAGCAACCGGGACAGAATCCGGCACCCCGACCAGGACTAGAACCCAGTGTGCCGGCACCGCTAGGTGGAGGATTAGCCTAGTGAGCCGCGGCGCCGGCCATTTCATCTCATTTCTAAAAATATTATAAATATGTAAGTGCTTTGATGAACTTGAAGTTACCATGATAAAATTAAATGAGCATAAAATACAAGTCTGTACTTAAATTTTATAACATTTCTTAACATTAGTGCATCCTATAGTACAAGATTCATTGACATTTTATATTCATAAATGGGAATTGGCTTTCAGAAGAAGTTTTGGCTTTTTAATGAATATAAATTTGTAGAGGGGCCGGCGCTGTGACACAGCGGGTTAATGCCCTGGCCTGAAGCTTCAGAATCCCATATAGGTGCCGGTTCTAGTCCCGGCTGCTCCTCTTCCTGTCCAGCTCTCTGCTATGGCCTGTGAAAGCAGTAGAAGATGACTCAAATGCTTGGGCCCCAGAAGAAGCTCCTGGCTCCTGGCTTCAGATTGGCGCAGCTCCAGCTGTTGTGGCCATCTGGGAAGTGAACCATCAGATGGAAGACCTCTCTCTCTCTGCCTCTCCTCTTTTTGTGTAACCCTGACATTCAAATAAATCTTAAAATAAATTTGTAGACTGGAAAGTACCATTTCAGGCTCCAGTGTTCAGAAGGCCTGGAAATTCTAGGCATGCTTACAGGGTCTGGTTTTCTAATTCTCTGTTATTAAGTTGATAATTATGCCATGTCAAAAATTGTCAATTGGTGACACTTTGTTGTTTTGACAAGGCTCAAAATTCTAGGAGTTTAGTAACTTCATGAAAATTATTTTTCCTCTAGATATATTGGAAATATATAATCCTATGCATGTACTATCTGTTTGAAATGAGTCTCTGTCTCTGTCTCTGTCTCTCTCTTTTTAGTTTCCAAGATAACAGGGCAATGCATTGATTACTTTTGCTTTTCTCTATTATCTGCACATTAAAGAAAGAGTGAAGAATGTCAGTATTACTGTTATGACACTGTTTTATGCAATTTATTTGTCATCAGAGAAGTTAAAAAACCACTCTGAAGGTTTCCCACTATTTCAGATATGCAAAACACTTTATTAACTATTATATTTATGTTTTCTTTATCTAGCTTTTAGCTGATTTGAACTCAAGTGTGTGTCATTATACTTCTGATTTAAAGGAGAAACACTTCCTCTAATTGCTCTACTTTGGATAGTCTATAAAAGGGAAACAAAAGTTTTACAGGATTATTTCAGAAGCAAGTGATAAATGAATATGTAAGGGAATGGTATGAAATTTTATCTTTTGTAAAACTGCTTGCTCTCCATCAGCTGACCTATCTTAGTTCCAGAAAAAGGGCAGTGGTCAGAGGCCAGGTTCTACGGCAGTGTGACATAGCTGTTAGCATGATTCCAATCTGTGTTGTTTCTGGAGTGTGAGACCCTCTCTCTGTTTATGATAAGAACATATGTCTTCTTCTGAGGATAACATAGCCAGCATATAGAAAAATGGGCTTTTTTGCCTCATGTGCAAGCTCTCTGTATAAGAAATGCATTTGTAGTATCACTCTCCAGAGCATCTGGATAGGTAAAGATTTCACAGACGTGTCTTACATTTACACAATTGTTTAGTATAGAAGTTTAAAAATTAATGTACACTTTGAAATATATGGATGATTTAAAAACATGATATTTGTGCAGTATTAGATATACCTTTCACAAATTAGTTAACAAAAATTAAATTTCAAAAAGCAGTTTAGTTTGAAAGAATATGGAAAGAATGGTGATATCTCAGAAGTTGAGAGAATTTGGGAGGTGAAAGTATTGCTGTTTTTGAGTAGAATTGTATAGGTTTTATTCATGAAGTGAAATTTGATTGAGGACTGTGAAATCAGATTTATGGTCCCTGTACCAGTGACTTCTTAAAGTGATACTATCCTCAGTTATACAAAAGAATGACAGGGAATATTATACTAAACGCAGATTTCTAGGCTCTGAGTCAGTCCCACTGAACCTAACATTCTATACAGGGAGATGTAAACTCTTAATGTTAAGGTCAGACACCACAGAAATAAAAATAATCAAAAGAAATTACTACAAGGACTTGTATGCCAGCAAACAGGGAAACCTATCAGAAATGGATAGATTCCTGGACACATGCAATCTACCTAAATTGAACCAGGAAGACATAGAAAACCTAAATAGACCCATAACTGAAACAGAGATTGAAACAGTAATTAAGGCCCTCCCAACAAAGAAAAGCCCAGGACCAGATGGATTCACTGCTGAATTCTACCAGACATTTAAAGAAGAACTAATCCTATTTCTTCTCAAACTATTCAGAACAATCGAAAAAGAGGGAATCCTCCCAAATTCTTTCTATGAAGCCAGCATAACCTTAATCCCTAAGCCAGAGAAAAATGCAGCACTGAAAGAAAATTATAGACCAATATCCCTGATGAACATAGATGCAAAAATCCTCAATAAAATTCTTGCCAATAGAATGCAACAACACATCAGAAAGATCATCCAACCAGACACAGTGGGATTCATCCCTGGTATGCAGGGATGGTTTAATGTGCGCAAGACAATCAATGTGATACACCACATTAACAGACTGCAGAAGATAAACCATATGATTATCTCAATAGATGTAGAGAAAGCATTTGATAAAATTCAACACCCTTTCATGATGAAAACTCTAAGCAAACTGGGTGTGGAAGGAACATTCCTCAATACAATCAAAGCAATTTATGAAAAACCCACAGCCAGCATCCTATTGAATGGGGAAAAGTTGGAAGCATTTCCACTGAAATCTGGCACCAGGCAGGGATGCCCACTCTCACCACTGCTATTTAACATAGTTCTGGAAGTTTTAGCCAGAGCCATCAGACAAGAAATAGAAATTAAAGGAATACAAATCGAGAAGGAAGAAGTCAAACTACCCTCTTTGCAGACGATATGATTCTGTACTTAGAGGATCCAAAGACTCTACTAAGAGACTATTAGAACTCATAGAGGAGTTTGGCAAAGTGGCAGGATATAAAATCAGTGCACAAAAATCAACAGCCTTTGTATACAAAACCAATGCCACGGCTGAGAAAGAACTGCTAAGATCAATCCCATTCACAATAGCTACAAAAACAATCAAATACCTTGGAATAAACTTAACCAAGGACGTTAAAGATCTCTACGATGAAAATTACAAAACCTTAAAGAAAGAAATAGAAGAGGATACCAAGAAATGGAAAAATCTTCCATGCTCATGGATTGGAAGAATCAACATCATCAAAATGTCCATTCTCCCAAAAGCAATTTATAGATTCAATGCAATCCCAATCAAGATACCAAAGACATTCTTCGCAGATCTAGAAAAAATGATGCTGAAATTCATATGGAGGCACAAGAGACCTCGAATAGCTAAAGCAATCTTGTACAACAAAAACAAAGCCGGAGGCATCACAATACAAGATTTCAGGACATACTACAGGGCAGTTGTAATCAAAACAGCATGGTACTGGTACAGAAACAGATGGATAGACCAATGGAACAGAATTGAAACACCAGAAATCAATCCAAACATCTACAGCCAACTTATATTTGATCAAGGATCTAAAACTAATTCCTGGAGCAAGGACAGTCTATTCAATAAATGGTGCTGGGAAAACTGGATTTCCACGTGCAGAAGCATGAAGCAAGACCCTTACCTTACACCTTACACAAAAATCCACTCAACATGGATTAAAGACCTAAATCTACGACCTGACACCATCAAGTTACTAGAGAACATTGGAGAAACCCTTCAAGATATTGGCACAGGCAAAGAATTTCTGGAAAAGACCCGGGAGGCACAGGCAGTCAAAGCCAAAATCAGCTATTGGGATTGCATCAAATTGAGAAGTTTCTGTACTGCAAAAGAAACAGTCAGGAGAGTGAAGAGACAACCGACAGAATGGGAAAAAATATTTGCAAACTATTCAACAGATAAAGGGTTAATAACCAGAATCTACAAAGAGATCAAAAAACTCCACAAAAACAAAACAAACAACCCACTTAAGAGATGGGCCAAGGACCTCAATAGACATTTTTCAAAAGAGGAAATCCAAATGGCCAACAGGCACATGAAAAAATGTTCAAGGTCATTAGCAATCAGGGAAATGCAAATCAAAACCACAATGAGGTTTCACCTCACCCCGGTTAGAATGGCTCACATGCAGAAATCTACCAACAACAGATGCTGGCGAGGATGTGGGGAAAAAGGGACACTAACCCACTGTTGGTGGGAATGCAAACTGGTCAAGCCACTATGGAAGTCAGCCTGGAGATTCCTCAGAAACCTGAAGATAACCTTACCATTCAACCCAGCCATCCCACTCCTTGGAATTTACCCAAAGGAATTTAAATTGGCAAACAAAAAAGCGGTCTGCACCCTAATGTTTATTGCAGCTCAATTCACAATAGCTAAGACCTGGAACCAACCTAAATGCCCATCAACGGTAGACTGGATAAAGAAATTATGGGATATGTACTCTTTAGAATACTATACCGCAGTAAGAAAGAACAAAATCCAGTCATTTGCAACAAAATGGAGGAATCTGGAACACATCATGCTGAGTGAAATAAGCCAGTCCCAAAGGGACAAATACCATATGTTCTCCCTGATCGGTGACAACTGACTGAACACCAAAAAGGAAACCTCCTGAAGTGAAATGGACACTATGGGAAACGGTGACTTGATCAGCATAGCCCTGACTGTTAATGAACAACTTAATACATTATCCCTCTTAGTAGTTTTTTTGTCTGTTCTACTTAATATGACTGGTTTAATACTGTAATTATCACACAGTTATTCTTAAGTGTTGAAAATTAACTGAAATGTGATCCCTGTTAAACATAAGAGTGGGAATAAGAGAGGGAAGAGATGTATAATTTGGGACATGCTCAAGCTGACTTGCCCCAAATGGTAGAGTTAGAAACATACCAGGGGTTTCCAATTCAATCCCATCAAGGTGGCATGTACCAATGCCATCTCACTATTCCAAGTGATCAATTTCAGTTCACAATTGATCATAATGAAAGGACTAAGAGTCAAAGGGAGCACATAAACAAGTCTAGTCCCTGCTAATACTAACCGATAGAATAAAGGGGAGAGTGATACAACATGGGAAGTGAGATACTCAGCAGACTCATAGAATGGCAGATGTCCTAAATAGCAATCTGGCCTCAGAATCAGCCCTAAAGGCATTCGGATCTGGCTGAAAAGCCCATGAGAGTATTTCAGGCATGGAAAGCCAAGACACTCTGGCAAAAAGATCTCCATGAGTGAGATCCCAGTGGAAAGAACAGGTCTTCAAAGAAGGAGGTACCTTTCTCTGAAGGGAGGAGAGAACCTCCACTTTGACTATGACCTTGTCTAAACAAGATAAGAGTCGGAGAACTCAAAAGGCTTCCATAGCCTTGGAAACTCATGACTGGAGCATAGGGAGATTACTGATGCCATAGACAGGAGTGTCAATTGGTAAAGCCAACAACAAGGGTCACTGTGCACTTACTCCTCATGTAGGATCTCTGTCCTTAATGTGCTGTGTATTGAGATTTAATGCTATAACGAGTACTCAAACAATATATTTCACTTAGTGTTTCTATGGGGGTGCAAATGGTTGAAATATTTACTTAATGTATGCTAAACTGATCCTCTGTAAAAAAAAAAAAAAAAGAAAGAAATTATCAACTCCCAACTTGACTCTCACTGGGATTAATCATGACAATAGGTCTGATCTGATTTCATCATCATTTAAAAAAATCATCTATTATTTTTCACTTTATGTTTCTGTGTGGGAGCAAACTGTTGAAATCCTTACTTAATGTATACTAAGCTGATCTTCTGTATATTAAGATAATCGAAAATGAATCGATGTGAATGGAAGGGGAGAGGGAGTGGGAAAGGGGAGGGTTGTGGGTGGGAGGGACGGTATGGGGGGGAAGCCATTGTAATCCATAAATCGTACTTTGGAAATTTATATTCATTAAATAAAAGTTAAAATAAAAAGATTTCCAAAAATTCTTTCCACAGTTTAATTTCTCCACTTAAAGTATGTTTCTCTTCTTTTTTTTTTTTTTTTTTGAACAGGCAGAGTGAGAGAGTGAGAGAGTGAGAGAGTGAGAGAGAGAGAGAGAGAGAGAGAGAGAAAGGTCTTCCTTTTTCTGTTGTTTCACCCCCCAAGTAGCCACCACGGCCGGTGCACTGCGCTGATCTGAAGCCAGGAGCCAGGTGCTTCCTCCTGGTCTCCCATGCAGCTACAGAGCCCAAGGGCCTGGGCCATCGTCCACTGCACTTCCGGGCCACAGCAGAGAGCTGGACTGGAACAGGAGCAACCGGGACAGAATCCAGTGCTCCAACTGGGACTAGAACCTGGGGTGCCGGCACCACAGGCAGAGGATTAGCCAAGTGAGCCACAGCACTGGCCAACTTATAGTATGTTTCTTTCAAATGTATTTGCCAAGCCAGGAATTAATGAGGAATTGGATTATTATGTGAGCACTTCATGTGTTTAGACAAGTTTTTATGTATCTCTGCTGTATCCTAAGAGGTTGAATTTCCAGCAAATTTCTTCCTAATGGAGGTGTGCACTGTTTTACAAGGAAAGTAGCTTCATCAGCCCATGATGTCTACAGGGAAAGATGATGGAAAGTCTCCTTTGTTTTCCTTCTCAGCATATGCCATTGCAACCACTCCCACCATCTTTAGAAAATTTCTGGTCCTGAAGCTGTTTCCTCATATTGCTCAAGGACTGTGTGATTGGTTTCTATGTCTGTGAATGTTAGTGTGGGGGTAAAAGGAACTTTGGAGAGCAGGACAGGTTCCTGTCTCTTGGTGGCATAGGTGTAGTTGTAGATCAGAGACATTATAGTCTCTCATTCAGGAATACCCTATAGACCTTGGCTGGTTCAGGAAGGGATACTAGTGGTAGATCCCCAGTTCCAAAGCCATATAAGGGATGAATAATGTTGGATTTTCAAGGATTTTTTTTTTCAGGAAATGAGGGGCTAGCACTCTGGCTCAGTGGGTTAATGCCCTGGCCTGAAGTGCCAGCATCCCATATGGGCTCCGGTTCTAATCCCAGCTGCTCCTCTTCTGATCCAGCTCTCTGCTATGGCCTGGGAAAGCAGTAGAAGATAGCCCAAGTCCTTGGGCCCCTGCACCCATATGGGAGATGCAGAAAAAGCTCCTGGCTCCTGGCTTCAGATCAGCACAGCTCCATTGAGGCAATCTGGGGAGTGAACCAGTGGAAGACCTTTCTCTCTCTCTCTCTCTACCTCTCTCTGTAACTCTGCCTGTCAAGTAAATAAAAATAAATCTTTTAAAAAAAACATTATGTGTCTGACAGAAGACCAGTGAGTCTTCAAGTATACAGAAAGGGGTTCTAAAATTTCTGTAGACAACTGATCTCATAAAAGATGGCCGTGGGATGGAGATGAGTATTCAGACCATTTGAGCTGAATTGTATATGAGCTGAATGTAGGTTGCACCTCTGTCACTGTTTACTCATCTTTAAGATGAGTATAGCAACAATACTAGTGAAATGTCCTTACTGTGAAATGTGTGCAGACTGACAGACTGTGTTGCAATTGCATTGATGGGGTTTCTGGTATATCTTCCTTAAATTAAGTTTCTGGTATCCAGCACTGTATAGCCTGCCCAGTGCTACTCATTCGAGGTTACAGAACTTACACAATACCTAGTTTCTGGGAACATGGAAGTTTGGGTACTGGGGGACAGTCCCATTTCCTTTGGAAGTGAGTAGTTGTTATTGTATTTGAAGAAGAAAGCTCCACAAATACGAATATTTTCTATCAGAATACAACTTAATGCTCTCTCTGAGATAACACCTTATGGCTCAGAGCAGAGACAAGAGTCATTGAAGGGTAAAGATCCTAGTTGCATGGTCCAAGCAGTTATGGATCATACTGACCAAAGTGAACAAGATGTACTTGATATTACCTTACCTCATCCATTAGTTTTCAAGATGTGGTGGTAATAGGAAGTTCTGGACCAGCATTCAAAAGAGAGTTGTGAATGGATTAGAAAGACAGTGGTCTTAAGGGTGCATCCTGGAGTGAAGGGATAACATCTCATATCTGAGAGTCACTATCTGCATTGCTTCTTTTACATCCCCATTACTTCATTCCACTATCAGGATCTCTAGAAATGAAGGTCTGCAAAACCTAGTCTGTCATATACTAGGTACCAGGCTGTGCTGCTGCTCCCATATTCTTTTCATTAACCTTAATTTAATAAATATAAATTTCTGAAGTATAGCTTTTGGATCACAGTGGCTTTTTCCCCCCATAACTTCCTCCCACCTGCAACCCTCCCATCTCCCACTCCTTCTCCCATTCCATTCATATCAAGATTCATTTTCAACCATCTTTATATACAGAAGATCAATTTAGTATACATTAAGTAAAGATTTCAAGTTTGCACCCACACAGAAACACAAAGTATAAAGTACTGTTTGAGTACAAGTTATAGCGTTAATTCACATTGTACAACATATTAAGGACAGAGATCCTACATGGGGAGTAGTGCACAGTGACTCCTGTTGTTGATTTAGCAATTAACACTCTTGTTTATGGCATCAGTAATCACCCTAGGCTCTTGAAATGTGTTGCCAAGGCTATGGAAGCCTTTTGAGTTCACCAACTCGGATCTTATTTAGTCAAAATCATAGTCAAAGTGGAAGTTCTCTCCTCACTTCAGAGAAAGGTACCTCCTTCATTGATGGCCTGTTCTTTCCACTGGGATCTCACACGCAGGGATCTTTCAGTTAGTTTTTTTGTTTGTTTGTTTGTTTGTTTTTTTCCAGAGTGTCTTGGTTTCCATGCCTAAAATACTCTCATGGGCTCTTCAGCCAGATCCGAATGACTTAAGGGCTGATTCTGAGGCCAGAGTGCTGTTTAGGACATCTGCCATTCTATGAGTCTTCTGTGCATCCCGCTTCCCATGCTGGATCATTCTCTCCCTTTCTTATTCTATCAGTTAGTATTAGCAGACACTAGTCTTGGTTATGTGATCCATTTGACTCTTTTTTTTTTTTTTTTGACAGGCAGAGTTAGACAGTGAGAGAGAGAGAGGGGCAGAGAGAAAGGTCTGTCTTTTTCTGTTGGTTCACCCTCCAAGTGACTGCCACAGCCGGTGCAGTGTGGCCTCCGAGCTGCACCAATCCAAAGCCAGGAACCAGGTGATTCCTCTTGGTCTACAATGCACTTGCGGGGCCCAAGAACTTGGACCATCCTCCACTGTACTCCCAGGCCACAACAGAGAGCTGGCCTGGAAGAGGGGCATCCGGGACAGAACCAGCAACCCAACTGGGACTAGAACACAGTGTGCCATGCCGCAGGTGGAGGATTAGCCTAGTGAGCTGCAGAACTGCCCCCTTTGCTCTTAATCCTATTATTATGATCAGTTGTGAACAGAAATTGATCACTTGGATGAGTGAGATGGCAATGGTACATGCCACCTTGATGGGATTTAATTGGAATCCCCAGGCATGTTTCTAACTCTACCATTTGGGGCAAGTCAGCTTGCGCATGTCCAAAGTTGTACATCTCCTCCCTCTTTTATTCCCACTCATATATTTAACAGAGATCACTTTTCAGTCAAATTTAAACACCTAAGAATAATTGTGTGTTAATTACAGAGTTCAACCAATAGTATTAAGTAGATCAAAAAACTACTAAAAGGGATAAAGTATTAAGTTCATCAACAGTCAGAAAAAGTGCTGATCAAGTCACTGTTTCTCATAGTGTCCATATCATTTCAACAGGTTTCCCCTTTGGTGCTCAGTTGTCACAGATGAGGGAGAACATATGATATTTGTCCCTTTGGGAATGGCTTATTTCACTCAGCATGATGTTTTCCAAATTCCTCCATCTTGTTGAAAATGACTGGATTTCATTGTTTTCACTGCTGTATAGTATCCTATAGAGTACATGTCCCATAATTTCTTTATCCAGTCTACTGTTGATGGGCATTTGTGTTGATTCCATGTCTTAGCTATGGTGATATGAGCTGCAATAAACATTAAGGTGCAGACAGCTTTTTTGTTTGCCAATTTAATTTCCTTTGGGTAAACTCCAAGGAGTGGGATGGCTGGGTTGAATGGTAAGGTTATATTAAGGTTTCTGAGGAATCTCCAGGCTGACCTCCATAGTGGCTTGACCAGTTTGAATTCCCTCCAACAGGGGGCTAGTGTCCCTTTTTCCCCACATGCTCACCAGCATCTGTTGTTGGTAGATTTCTGAATGTGAGCCATTCTAACCGGGGTGAGGTGAAACCTCACTGTCGTTTTGATTTGCATTTACCTGATTGCTAGTGATCCTGAACATTTTTTCATATGTCTTGGCCATTTGGATTTCCTCTTTTGAAAAATGTCTGTTGAGGTCCTTGGCCCATATCTTAAGTGGGTTGTTGGTTTTGTTTTTGTGGAGTTTCTTGATCTCTTTGTAGATTCTGGTTATTAACCCTTTATCAGTTGCATAGTTTGCAAATATTTTTTCCAATTCTGTCGGTTGTCTCTTCACTTTCCTGTTTCTTTTGCAGTACAGAAACTTCTCAATTTGATGCAATCACAAATGTTAACTTTGGCTTTGACTGCCTGTGCTTCTGGGTTTTTTTCCAAGAAGTCCTTGCCAGTACCTATATCTTGTAGGGTTTTTCAAATGCTCTCTAATAATTTGAATGTGTCAGGTCATAGATTTAAGTCTGTAATCCATGTTGAGTGGATTTTTGTGTAAGGTGTAAGGTAGGGGTCTTGCTTCATGCTTCTGCATGTGGAAATCCAGTTTTCTCAGCACCATTTATTGAATAGACTGTCCTTGCTCCAGAAGTTGGTTTTAGATCCTTGATCAAATATAAGTTGGCTATAGAAGTTTGGATTGATTTCTGGTGTCTCTATACTGTTCCATTAGTCTATATATCTGTTTCTGTACCAGTACCATGTTGTTTTGATTACAGCTGCACTGTATTATATCTTGAAATCTTGTATTTTAATGCCTCTGGCTTTGTTTTGTTATACACGATTGCTTTAGCTATTCAAGGTCTCCTGTGTCTCCCTATGAATTTCAGCATCATTTTTTCCAGATCTGAGAAGAATTTCTTTGGTATTTTGATTGGTATCACATTGAATCTATATTGCTTTGGGGAGAATGGACATTTTGATGATGTTGATTCTTCCAATCCATTACTATGGAAGCTTTTTCAATATTTTGGTATCCACATCAATTTCTTCCTTTAAGATTTTGGAATTCTCATGGTAGAGGTCCTTAACGTCCTTAGTTAAGTTTATTCCAAGGTATTTGATTGTTTTGTAGCTATTGTGAATAGGATTGATCTTAGAAGTTCTTTCTCAGCTGTGGCATTTCTGGTGTATACAAAAGCTGTTGATTTTTGTGCATTGATTTTATATCCTGCTACTTTTCCAAATTCTTCTATGAGTTCCAATAGTCTCGTAGTAGAGTTCTTTGGATCCCCTAAATAAAGTATCATATCATCTGCAAAAAGGGATAATTTAAGTTCTCTCTTCCCGAGGTGCCTTTCTCTGAAGGGAGGAGAGAACCTCCACTTTGACTATGACCATGTCTAAACAAGATAAGAGTCGGAGAACTCAAGGGGCTTCCATAGCCTTGGAAACTCATAACTGGTGCATAGGGAGATTACTGATGCCATAAACAGGAGTGTCAATTTGCAAAGTCAACAACAGGAGTCACTGTGCACTTACTCCTCATGTAGGATCTCTGTCCTTAATGTGCTGTACATTGAGGCTTAATGCTATAACGAGTACTCAAACAGTATATTTCACTTTGTGTTTCTATGGGGGTGCAAACTGTTGAAATCTTTACTTAATGTACACTAAACTGATCTTCTGTAAAAAAAAAAATTATCAATTCCCAACTTGACTCTCACTGGGATTAAACATGACAATAGGTCTGATCTGATTTCATCATCATTTAAAAAAAATCATCTATTATTTTTCACTTTATGTTTCTGTGTGGGAGCAAACTGTTGAAATACTTACTTAAGGTATGCTAGGCTGATCTTCTGTATATTAAGATAATCGAAAATGAATCTTGATGTGAATGGAAGGGGAGAGGGAGTGGGAAAGGGGAGGGTTGTGGGTGGGAGGGACGGTATGGGGGGGGAAGCCATTGTAACACATGAGTCGTACTTTGGAAATTTATATTCATTAAATAAAAGATAAAAAAAAAGTTCTCTCTTCCCAATTTGTATCCCTTTAATTTCTTTTTCTTGCCTAATAGCTCTGGCTAGAACTTCCAGAACTACATTGAATAACATTGGTGAGAGTGAGCATCCCTGTCTGGTACCAGATCTCAGTAGAAATGCTTCCAACTTTTCCCCGTTCAATAGGATGCTGGCCATGGGTTTTTCATAGATTGCTTTGATTGTATTGAGGAATGTTCCTTCCATACCCAGTTTGCTTAGAGTTTTCATCATGAAAGGGTGTTTTCTTTTATCAAGTACTTTCTCTGTATCTATGCAGATAATGATTTAGTTTTTCTTCTGTAGTTTGTTAATATGGTGTATCACATTGATTCATTTGCGAACATTGAACCATCCCTGCATACCAGGGGTAAATCCCACTTGGTCTGGGTGGAGGATCCTTCTGATGTGTTGTTGCATTCTATTGGCCAGAATTTTATTGAGGATTTTTGCATCTATGTTCATCAGGGATATTGGTCTAAGTTTCTTTTAATGCTGCATCTTTTTCTGCCTTAGGAATTAAGGTGATGCTGGCTTCATAGAAAGAATTAGGGAAATTTCCCTCTCTTTTGATTTTTCTAGATAGTTTGAGAAGAATTGGAGTTCATTCTTCTTTAAGTATCTGGTAGAATTCAACAGTGAATCTATCTGGACCTGGGCTTTTCTTTGTTGGGAGGGCCTTTATTACTGTTTCAATTTCTGTTTCAGTTAGGGTCTGTAGGTTTTCTATGTCTTCCTGGTTCAATTTAGGTAGATTGCATGTGTCCAGGAATCTATCCATTTCTGATAGATTTCCCTGTTTGCTGGCATACAAGTCCTTGTAGCAATTTCTGATGATTCTTTTTATTTCTGTGGTGTCTGTTGCTACATTTCCTTTTTCATCTATGATTTTATTGATTTGTGTCTTTTCTCTTTTTTAGTTAGTTGGGCCAATGGGGTGTCAATTTTGTTTATTTTTTCAAAAAACCAGCTCCTCATTTGGCTGATTTTTTGTAATGATTTTTTTGATTCATTCCTTTAGATTTCTTCTCTGATTTTCATGATTTCCCTTCTCCTTCTAGTTTTGGGTCTGGTTTGCTGCAGTGTTTCTAGATCCTTGAGATGCATTCAAAGCTCATTTATTTGGTGCCTTTCTAATTTCATGATGTAGGCACCTATTGCTATAAACTTTCCTCTTAGCACTTCCTTTGATGTATCCCATAAGTTTTGATATGTTCTGTTATTATCCTCATTTACTTCCAGAAACTTTTTGATGTCTCTTTTGATTTCTTCTATGACCCATTGTTCATTCAGGAGCATGTTGTTCAGTCTCCATGAGTTTGCATATGCTCTAGGGATTCCTGAGTTGCTAATTTCCAACTTCATTCCTCGGTGGTGTGAGAATCTGCATGGTATGATTCTAATTCTTTTGAATTTGCTGAGACTTGCTTTATGGCCTAGTATGTGGTCAATCCTAGAGTAGGTTGCATGTACTGCTGAGAAGAATGTAAATTCTTTAAGTGTAGAATGAAAAGTTCTGTAGATATCTGCTAGAACCATTTGGGCTGTAGTGTCAATTAAATCTGCTGTTTTCTTATTGATCTTCTGTCCAGTTGATCTGTCTGTTTCTGAGAGTGGAGTATTGAAGTCCCCCAGTACTATTGTATTGGAGTCTAACTCTCCCTTTAAGTCCATTAACATATCTTTTAGATAAACCGGTGTCCTGTAATTAGGTGCATATACATTGATAATTGTTATATCTTCCTGTTGAATTGATCCCTTAATCATTATATAATGTCCCTCCTTGTCTCTCTTTACCGTTTTTGTGTTAAAGTTTATTTTGTCTGATATTAAGATGGCTACACCAGATCTTTTTTTCATTTCTGTTGGCATGGTATATCTTTTTCCAACCTTTCACTTTCAGTCTGCATGCATCTTTGTTGGAAATATGTGTTTCTTGTAAGCAGCAAATAGATGGGTTTTGTTCCTTAATCCATTCAGCCAGTCTGTGTCTTTTAACTGGAAAGTTCAGGCCATTAACATTCAATGTGACTATTGATAAGTAGTAATTTTGCCCTGCCATTTTCCCAGAGATATTTCTAATATATGCTTTGAACTTCCTATAATGTTTTCCTGGGAGGTATTCTTCCTTTACCGTCTTTCATATTGATGGCCATATTTCTGTGTGACATATCTTTAAGCATCTTTTATAGGGCTGAACAAGTGGTGACAAATTCCTTCAATTTCTTTTTGCTATGAAAGGTCTTTATTTCACCTTCATTCACAAATTAGAGCTTTGCAGGAGATGATATTCTGGGCTGGCAGTTTTTCTCTCTTAGTACCTGGGCTATGTCTCGCCATTCCCTCCAACCTGTAGGGTTTCTGATGAGAAGTCTGTTGTGAGTCTAATTGGAGATCCCCTGAGAGTAATCTGATGTTTCTCTTTTGAACATTTTAGAATCTTTTCTTTATGTTTCACTGTGGTGAGTTTGATTACAACGTGTCGTGGTGAGGATCTCTTTTGGTCATGTTTACTAGGGGTTCTGTGAGCTTCCTGTACTAGGATGTCTCTGTCCTTCTCCAAACCCAGGATGTTTTCTGCTAGTATCTAACTAAAAAGGCCTTCTAATCCTTTCTCCCTCTCCATGCCTTCAGGAACTCCTAGAACCCTTATGTTGGGTGTTTTAATAGTATCCTGTATATTCCCAACAATATTTTTTAGATTTCTAATTTCCTCTTCTTTTCTTTGGTCTGACTGTATCCTTTCCTGTGCTCTGTCTTCTAAGTCCGATATTCTCTCTTCTGCTTCACCCATTCTGTTTTTAAGGCTCTCTAGTGTGTTTGTCATTTGATCTATTGAATATTCTTTTCATTTTGATTTCTCTTCAATATTACTATTTCATGTTCTATGAGTTTCTTCATTTCATTTTGATTCCTTCTTAAGATTTCATTTTCACAAGAGAGATTTTCTACCCTGTCCAGTAAGGATTTCTGTAGTTCAAGAATTTGTTTTTCAGAACTTCTAAATGTTTTTATCATAATTTTTTTAAATCTGTATCTTGCATTCCTTCTATATCATCATCTTCACAATCTTGAATTGGGGTGTCTTGTTTTTTGGAGTTGTCATGATGTCTTCCTTGTTCTTGTTTCCTCTGTTT
This sequence comes from Oryctolagus cuniculus, assembly GCF_051225735.1. Classification (NCBI taxonomy): domain Eukaryota; kingdom Metazoa; phylum Chordata; class Mammalia; order Lagomorpha; family Leporidae; genus Oryctolagus; species Oryctolagus cuniculus. The sequence continues at coordinate 97,544,565 of NC_142868.1, forward strand.
CTGCATTTGTTGCTTGGCATTGTGGAGATATTCTTGGGTTTCTTTCTTTCTTTCTTTCTTTTTTTGATGTGGTGGTTTTTCTGTTATCTGTTATACTATGACTCCAGATTAAGTGTACTGTCTGCTTTGATGGATCCTTAGAGGCTTGTGATGGGTGTGACCAGAGAGCTCTGTTTGGTTCTTCAGGGTTTAGGGTGACACACCCAGGTTAGATGGGGTAAATATTCTCTCTCTCCTTTTTTTTAATTCTGCACAGCTGAGCAGAATTGAGGGCAGTCAGCTCTGGCCCTTGTGGGTATAATATTCCCCTGCTCTGTCGTAAGGACCACACAAAGGATCTGTTCAGTCCTCAGTGTAAGCTCAGATTTCCCTGCAATCTCCCACCAGGTTGCCAAGTTTACCGAGTTTGTGGTGTCTCTCAAGAGTACTCACGTCTCAGGCACTCCATGAGTTCTCTCACACACCCTCATTTTTTTTTCACTATCTCAGTTCATAAGCTCCACACATTCCCTAGATCCTAGCCTCCTGTTATTTCTCACCACCAGAGTCAGGTTTTTCTGCTTGGCTGAGGGCAGGCACAGCCCTGAGGTGGTACAGCTTTTACATATGTCCAAAATGGCCCCTGCTCTTTGTCTTGTTCACCTTCATAAGGTGAGTGGAGAGAGAATCGTGTCCATACTGGTCCCTTTTATTTTATTTCATTTTATCTTATTTATTTTTTTCTCTCTTCTAGTTAGTCTGGTAGACTTTCCCCCACGGGGTTTCAAGCCTTTTTCCGTCTAGGCTCTTCCTGCCACTTCCCCACCAGTGTCGGGCTATTGAGGTTTTGCCTCACCTCCCTTTCCAGCGTTGGTGCATAGACTCGGCAGCTGGGGTCCTGAGCCATGGGTGACCGTGCCCTCCACGTAGGTTCACTGTGTCCCTCTAGTTCTGGAAGAGTTTCCTCTGCAGTTTTTTCCCTAACTCTTCCCTGAAACTACAGTATCTCCACTTTTATTAAACTATCTTTTCCTGGACTATCAGTGTGTTCCCTCCCTATTCCACCATCTTGGAAGACTCCTGCCCCTTGTATTCTAATAGTCCTTCCTGGTAGCTCAATTAAGTTTTGCCAGGATCTCTGTAAAAAAGGTGAAACAAATTGTATTTCAGGAGAAAATTGCTTTGTGTAGCCTCACATGATTTGTAAATACCCAACACCCTAACTTCTGTCTAATGTTCTCTATCTTGCCACACTTAATTAAAAAACATTTATTTTTCAGATCCATTTCAGAAATTGTCACCAGTTCAAATAGTACTGCTTTAGAAAACTTTCCTGAGCATGTCTTCCCTTTTGCTACTAATGCTATGTTTGGAGTGTGTGACTTCAAAAAACATATCATGAGGCCAGTGCTGTGGCATAGCATGTTAATGCCCTGGCCTGAAGCACCACATCCCATATGGGCATGGGTTCAAGACTCGGCTGTTCCACTTCTGATCCAGCTCTCTGCTATGGCGTGGGAAAGCAGTAGAAGATGGCTCAAGTCCTTGGGTCCCTGCACCCGTGTGGGAGACCTGGAAGCAGCTCCTGGGTCCTGGCTTTGGTTGGTGCAGCTCCGGCCATTGCAGCCAATTGTGGAGTGAGCCATCAGATGGAAAACTTTCTCTCTCTCTCTCTCTCTCTCTCTCTCTCTCTTGCTCTGCCTCTCCTCTCTCTGTGTAACTTTGACTTTCAAATAAATAAATAAATCTTTAAGAAAAAAAAAAAGCATATCATAAAAATTTTCCCCCTTTCAGTAATTTCTTCTTGAACATATACGGTATACATGCAGCTACATAAAATTACTGTGAACTTTTATCCTGCTCTGAAATAGTAAAATTATATTAAATTAGATTTCATGTGATAATAAGCTTCTTAAAATATAAACCAAAAACACAATGACCATATATAAGCTGAAATGTGAAGAACAACCTTATGATCTCCAGATAATTTATTTGTATGCATCCCAGGACTTTTTTTTTTTTAGTGTCAATGGCTTTCCTAAGGTCTAATTGATTTGCAAAGATTGTGTTTATAGGAGCTTTTTTCTAAGCTTTTAAAAAATTTATTTGAAAATATTGTATATAGAGGAGAGACCCAGAGATCTTCCTTCTGCTTGTTCATGTCACAAATGGCCTCGTTGAGTAGGGCTGGGACCGAATGAGGCCAGGAACCAAGATCTTCATCTGGATCTCCCACATTGGAGGCATTTGCCCAAGTATGTGGATCATCTTTCATTGTTTTTCTCAGGCCATCAGCAGGAAGCTGGATCAAAAGCAGAACAGCCAGAAAATGAACCAGTGCTCACATGGGATGCTTGCATTGCAGATAGCAGGTTTACTTGCTATGTGACAATGCTTGCCCTGTTTTAATGCAACTTCTAAATGAAATTTTGAAGTTGTATGCATTGTAGTTTGCATGTAATTCAACTTTCTGCCATACTTACTGATACGTATCAGCATTTGATGTAGGACAAACCAGAAAACACAATGGCTTAACAAATTTTGATTTACAGTTTTTTTATTTTATTTATTTATTCATTGACAGGCAGAGTGGACAGTGAGATAGACAGAGAAAGATCTTCCTTTTCTGTTGGTTCACCCCCCAATGGCTGCTGCAGCCAGTGCACTGCGCTGATCTGAAGCCAGGAGCCAGGTGCTTCTCCCAGTCTCCCATGTGGGTGCAGGGCCCAAGCACTTGGGCCATCCTCCACTGCACTCCCGGGCCAAAGCAGAGAGCTGAACTGGAAGAGGTGCAATTGGGACAGAATCCAGCACTGTGACAAGGACTAGAACCTGGGGTGCTGGAGCCGCAGGCGGAGGATTAGCATATTGAGCCACAGTGCTGGCCCTGATTTGCAGTTCTGACTCCATGTTATGGGCTGCACTCAGATGAACAGTTCCTATGATCAGTTCAGGAGCAGAAATGAGAGTTTAGTCATTTGGGGAACTGATTGAGGCTTCACTTAAGTGTCTGGGGTTTGTGGTGAATCTTGGCTACATATTATCTCTCTCTCTCTCTTTTTTTTTTTTTTTTTGACAGGCAGAGTTAGTGAGAGAGAGAGAAAGGTCTTTCTTCCTTTGGTTCACCCCACAAATGGCCACTACGGCTGGCACACTGCGCTAATCCAAAGCCAGGAGCCAGGTGCTTCCTCCTGGTCTCCCATGTGGCTGCAGGGCCCAAGCACTTGTGCCATCTTCCACTGCCTTCCTGGGCCACAGCAGAGAGCTGGACTGGAAGAGGAGCAACTGGGACAGAACCAGCACCCCAACCAGGAATGGAACCCAGAGTACCGGTGCTTCAGGTGGAGGATAAGCCTAGTGAGCTGCAGCACCAGCCTGCATACTATCTCTTCAATAGGCAGGCCCCAGGGTTTTTCAGAACATAACTGTCAGAAAAAGAAAATCTGAGAAGGCAAATACTTTACAAATTGTCTATTTCTGGGGCTGATTCTGTGGCATAGCAGGTAAAACCACCGCCTGCAGTGCCAGCATCGTATATGGGTGTCAGTTCGAGACACGGCTGCTTCATTTCTGATCCAGCTCTTTGCTGTAGAATATGGCCCAAGTCCTTTTGCCCCTGTTCCCATGTGGGAGACCTGGAAGAAACTTGTGGCTCCTATCTTTGGATCTACAAAGCTCCAGTCATTGCAGCCATCTGGGGAGTGAACCTGTGGTTTGAAGACCTCTCTTTTTCCCTCCCTCTTCCCTTCCTCCCTCCCTCCCTCTCTCTCTCTCTCTGTCTCTCTCTTTGTTTCTCTGCCTCTCCTTCTCTCTCTGTGTAACTCTTTCAAATAAATAAATCTTTTAACAAATTGTCTATTTCTATCACATTTACTGGTATCTCATGGGGTAAATCAATTGAAATGGTAAAATTCAGGGTCTTTTTATAAAAAAAATTATTTATTTATTTGAAAGAGTTACACACAGAGAGAGGGTGAGGCAGAGAGAGAGAGGCCTTCCATCCACTGGTTCACTTCCCAGTTGGCTGCAATGGACAAAGTTGTGCCAATCCAAAGCCAGGATCCAGGAGCTTCTTCTGGGTCTCCCACATGGGTGCAGGGGCCCAAGGACTTGGGCCATCTTCTACTGCTTTCCCAGGCCATAGCAGAAAGCTGGATCAGAAGTGGAGAAGCTGGGAATCAATCCAGTGTCCATATGGGATGCCAGTTTGCAGGCAGCAGCTTTACCCGGTAGGCCACAGTGCTAGCCCCAATCCAGGGTTTTGTGAAGGGATGAATACAGGGAAAGGTTCTATTTAGAATCATTACTGGTAAAGTGTACTGCATTAAATATAAATTATGTGTATTTGTTCATTTTCTTTAGTATAAAATTAATAACAGCATAATGTTTATCTCTGATAACCTCATTTATTTGAACACTCTGAACATTTCTTTTTACTTTTACATTATTATTTTGCAAAATTTGTAGATAATGCTTTCGTTAAACCAATGATAACTTCTGTTTAATCTCTGCCACTTAATATAGGTGGATGCATTTTCCTATATACTTCCATTTTTACAGGTTTATTCCTCCACACTGAAGCTGATGTTTTCTTGGTTAATATATTTATTATTCTTTATTCATTTTATCATATTCTTTTTTCCCACTGTTCAGTGCAGAAGGAAACCAGAGGTTTTATTTTAAAATTTCATTTATTATTGAAAAAGTTGCAGAGAGAGAGAGAGAAAGTCTTCTATCTGCTGGCTCACCCTCCAAATTACTGCAAAGGCTGGAGCTGAGCTGATCCAAAGCCAAGACCCAAGAGCTTCTGCATTTCCCATGCAGATGCAGTGGCCCAAGGACTTGGACCATGTTCCACTGCTTTCTCAGGACATAGCAGAAAGCTAGATTGTACATTGAGCAGGCAGGACTTGAACCAGCCCCCATATGGAATGCTGGCACTGCAGGCAGCAGCTTTTTCATTATGCCACAGTGTTGGCCTCCAGAGTTTTCTTTGAACTCCTTCCATTCACCTTCTCTCCCAGGTATGATTCTGGGTCCTCCACATGATTCTAAGAGGAAAGAAAATTAATATATCACCTCTAAGTGTTTTTTTTTTAACTTATTCCCCAGCTTGTCAGTACTCATTTTAGGTGTTTAATCCTAGTTTATTTTTTTTTTAGATTTTTTTATGTATTTGAAAGTCAGAGTTACAGAGAGGCAGAGGGAGAGAGAGATTTTTCCATCCACTGGTTCACTCCGCAGTTTGCTACAATGGCCGGAGTTGCACTGATTCAAAGCTAGAAGTGAAGAGCTTCTTCCAGGTCTTCCACATGGGTGCAGGGTCCCAAGGACTTAGGCCATCTTCTACTGATTTCCCAGGCCATAGTAGAGAGCTGGATTGGAAGCAAAGCCACTGGGACTTGAACTGGCACCAATATGCCAGTCCCAGTATGCTAGTTAACTAAAATGAAAAAATATGGGGCCGGCTCTGTGGCTCAGTGGGTTAACGCCCTGGTCTAAAGCATCAGCATCCCAAATGGTCACCAGTTTGAGACCCAGCTGCTCCACTTCTGCTCCAGCTCTCTACTATGGCCTGAGAAAGCAGTGGAAGATGGCCCAGGTCCTTGTGCCCCATCACCCATGTGGGAGACCCAGAAGAAACTCCTGGTTCCTGTCTTCAGATTGGTGCAGCTCTAGCCATTGCAGCCAATTGGGGACTGAACCAGCAGATGAAGACCTCTCTCTCTCTCTTTCTCTCTCTCTGCCTCTACTCTCTCTGTGTAACTCTGACTTTCAACTAAAGAAATAAATTTTTTTTAAAATTTTTAAATAGAAAAATAAACATAAAATTTGTTGTCATGGAATATACAGAAATGAATGATGAAGTTGGTATGATTATGAAACATTACTGTCATATATAATAATGCAGTTTGGTCTCTTGTCTTTCTGTTGCTATAGCAAAATATATATTTGTTACACAAATTGAGTTGAAACTAAGCACAATAAGCTACATTTCTGGGTCATGTTGTCTGAAACAGTCCTTGTTGTCACATAGATGATGTACTGAGCAGTGTTTTAGTGCTACCTATGAAGTTAACACTTAGCATTCTGCAAGAGGAAGTTACCGAGTGCTAAAACACAAATCAGTTAAGTTTGTTTTTGAATTTTTAGAGTAATGGATTCCTTAATACCTTTGAGAAGCTGAATTGGATTCAGGAATAGGATAAGGAATGTGTGGGGTAAAGATTTTACTAGAGGCTCATTTGTTTTTTAAGATTATTTATTTGAAAGTGAGACTTACAGAGATTGGGACAGATAGGGAGACAAAAGGCGATATCTTCTATCTACTGTTTCATTCCCCAAATGCCCACAATGGCTGGGACTGGGCCAGGCCAAAGCCAGCAGCCTGGAACTCCATCTAGGTCTCCCATATTGGCAGAAGGGTCCAAATACTCAGGCCATTTTCACTGCTCTTTCAGTCACATTAGCAGGGAACTGGATTGTAAGTGGAGCAGCCAGGACTCAAATCCTCTGTTTACATGGGATGCCAGCATTGATGATGGAGGCTTAGCCTTCGGCATCACAATCCTGGTGACTATTGCAGGTTCTTAAACAAATCTCTAAGCATGTTTCTCAGTGAGTCACAAATGCAGATTGTACTGCAGACATTTCCAGGTTCTCTTTTTGGGAAAGAAATTCCATTGCTTTCACTTTAATTATGTATAATGTTATTTCAATTGGTTATCAGTAGAATAATCATAGACAAGGGCAAAAACTAATTTGTATTCTTTGTCTTACCTATATTTCCTCTCTTACTTAAAAATATTATTAGCTTGATAGAGAAAGAAGTTGATGGACTGAGAAATAGAGAGCTTTGACACATTAATTCACTTCCTAAATAACCATACCAAACAGAGTTGGGGCAGGACTGAAGTCAGAATTGAGGAATTAAATCTAGGCCTCCTTCATTGGTGACATCACCATTGCTTCCCCAGGTCTGCATTATCTGGGAGCTAAAAACTGAAGCTGGCATTGGAAATCAAACATAGACACTCTGAGGTGGCATCATAAACACTAAGCTAAATGTCTGCCCTGCTTTTTAATATATTTTTTCTCTGACGTATTGGAAATGATATGCATGGTGTTTTTCTGGAAATTATTTTCTGTCCATTCCCATCATAGTTTCACTGATGGTATCTTGCCTTTTTTTCTCAATGCTTCTACATACTTCTCCTTAACATTGCCCATTCAAGAGTCAGTATTGCCCCTCTTTTAGCCTGCTGTGAAATTCCCCCTTGACAGATGTGGCCTTTGTTATTTGAACCTCCTGTTTCCCTCCAGCTTGGGCATTTCTCACAGCCTGTAGATCATGGGTTTGACTTTGTTGAATGCTCTGCATGGCTTTCTAAACACTCAACAAGTCTAATGTGAAATCATATCCTTCCTTTTTTCCTTCATATCCATCCAAACATTGTCAGTGTTTGTTTTGTGACAGAGTTAATATGTTGACTGAAAGTGTAATGTTACAGGTAATGATAGCATTTGAAGACCTGGCTGTGTACTTTACGTGGGAGGAATGGCAGAAAATGAACAATGCTCAGAAAACCCTGTACAGAGATGTGATGCTGGAGACCTACAGCAACCTCTTCTCCTTGGGTGAGTAATACCCATCACATGCCCAGTGATAACATTTTCTTGCTATTTGACAAATAAGGGAATACTTTATAACGTTTAATATTGGGCAGCTATAGAATTTGAGTCCATGAATAATCTGAATATCTACCATCTAACAAAAGATTCAAATTGGAACATTTGTTGCATAGCTCCTGAACCAACCTGTAGTCCTTTAAATAACCCAAGATAGTTATTTCACAAAATCTTACATTGTTTCCTTTAATAGGGCACTGCACTACCAAACCTGACTTGATCTTCAAGTTGGAGCGAGGAGCAGAGCCATGGATGGTGGAAGAATGCCTGAATCAGAGCCTTTCAGGTCAGTCTGCACATAAGATACAGGAGGCCAAGGCAGAAAGAGTGCAGATGTTGACTGCTGCTCTTTCCATGAATTTTTCTCAAGCCTTACTCCTGATGGCAGCTGGTTTTCTGCATCAGACACAGGCGTTCTACTGTATTTAGAGATACCAGTATCTTTCTAACTTCTGTTCTTAGTGAAGATGTTCTTTGATTTAAAAAAATCCAGTCATTTTCTGCTATTACTAAGGCTTTTATCTAGGTTTGATACATTCCCCAAATTCTAACTTGTCCTTCTCTACACTTTCATACTTTTTACTTCATGCACTTATTAGTTCCTTCAGTGCTTGTTAATTAGGCAATGTACAGAAACTTTTTTTTTTAAGATTAATGTTTGGTTTTGTAATATTTATTTATTAATTTGAAAGTCAGAGAAGGAGAGGCAGAGAGAGAAAGAGAGAGAGAAAGGTTTTCTATCCTCTGGTTCACTTCCCAATTGGCTGTCATGGCTGGAGCTGTACTGATATGAAGCTAGGAGCCAGGAGCTTCTTCAGGTCTCCCTCATGGGTAAAGGGGTCCAAGCACTTGGGCCATCTTCTACTGCTTTCCCAGGCTGTAGCAGAGTGCTGGATCAGAAGTGGAGCAGCTAGGACTTAAACTGGTGCCTATAAGTGATGTTGGCACTGCAGGTGGTGGCTTTACCTGCTATGCCACAATGCCAGCCCCCAGAAACTTATTTCTAACTCATTGCTCAGATTGAGTTACCACTCATGATTGTACCCAGGCATAGAACTTTCTCAGGACTGAATCAATAAATGTGAACTCTATCTTTCTTAGTCTCTTTATTTTTTTTCCTCTGTGCCTCTCAAATAAATAAGAAAATTATAATTTGTTGGAAACATTTGAGGAGTGAGCCAATAGCTGGCAAACCTCTGTTTCAGTTTGTCTTTATCACTCATTCTGTCTCTCTGACTCTCAAATATGTAAATAAGTAAATGCTAAAAGATGGTGATGGGGCTGGTGCTGTGGCACACTGAGTTAACACCCTGGCCTGAAGTGCTGATATCCCATGTGGGCACCAGTTTGAGACCCAGTTGCTCCACTTCTGATCCAGCTCTCTGCTATGACCTGGGAAAGCAGTAGAAGATGGTCTAAGTCCTTGGACCCCTGATCCCGAGGGAGACCCAAAAGAAGCTCCTGGCTCCTGGCTACAGATCAGCACAGTTATGGCCATTGTGGCCAATTGGGGAGTGAACCATTGGATGGAAGACCTTACTCAATCTTTGCCTCTTCTCTCTCTGTGTAACTCTGACTTTCAAATAAATAAATAACCCTTAAAAAAACAGATGGTCATGAGTAAGCCTCTGTGCTGTGACATCAGAAATTATGAAACTGGGAATGATACTGTGGTGCAGTGTGTTAAAGCTCCAGCCTGCAGCACTAGCATTGCATATGGGTGCCAGTTCAAGTCCCAGCTGATCCCCTTCTAATCCAGCTCTCTGCTAATACACCTGAGTAAGGAGCAGAGGTTGGCCCAAGTCCTTGGACCCTTGTACCCATGTGGGAGACAAGAAAGAAACTCGTGACTCCTAACTTCATCTTGGCCCAGCATTGGTTGTTGTGCCCATATGGTGAGTGAACCAGCAGACTGAAGACTTCTCTCTGTCTCTATCTCATAGATTCAAATCATTCTCCTTAAAAGTTGTCCTGCTTAAAGTACAGGCACATTTCACTCTTCTCCACCTGCAAGTAAATGATCAGTAAAACTTTTTCATGTTTATGGTTGAGATATCAGAGAAGCACAAAACACACAATTTTTGTAAAAATAAACTGGAGAAAAAGGACAGGGAAAAATGGTTGCTAGGTAGTGGGTGAATATTTTTATTAAACATTTGTCCATTCTTTAAAATATTTTATAGGTATTTCATCTTTGTGAAAGGCAGAGTGATAGTGAGAGGAGAAAGAGAGAGAAAGAGGTCCTCTAATAGCTCACTTCCTAGATGCCTGCAACACTTAAGTCTAACTAGTCTGAAGCCAAAACTCTAGAATTCATCTAGTCTTCCCTGGTGTCTCATGGGTTCCCAGACACATGAACCATTATCTGCTTCCTCCCAGTTTACATAGGCAGAGGGCTGTACTGAAAGCAGAGTAGCCAGGGCTCAAACTGACACTGTTTTGAGATGCAGGCATCCCACACGTCATAGCACAAAAGTCATTCTACCATCCTTGAAAAATTCCCATAGTAAAAAGAATCATGTTTGAACATTGGGAAACCTCATGGTACAATTTAATATATTAATGTATTAAGGAGAAAAACCATATAATGGTCATAAATAAGTACCTCATACTGATTTTGTGAAAATCTTATGCCACTTGGATAACAAGTAACTTCATTCTCTTTACATGAGTATGCCAGGAGAAACAGTTACATGTGATTCAGTTACATGATTGCTTTTTTCTCATTTCAGTGGTCATGAAAAGGGATGACCTGATTAGGATCAACCAGGAAAGTCAGGACAAAAATCTGAATCGGGATTTTATGAAAAATAACACGACATCAGTTCTCAAGAGAGTTGAATTAAGAAAACCACTTAGTTTAAATTCAAGCCATATTCCAACACTGATTATTAAAAAGGGAACAAATACAGGATTGAAGCCTGAGGAATGCAGTAAATATCACACTGTGTATCCCCCCAGTGGGCCTGATAAACTACAGGCTGGAGAGAAATTTGATAACACCAAGATACCTGGAAAATCTCTCCACTTCTGTGAACCTCTTAGTCAGCATGACAATATTCACATCATGAAGCAGCCATTTGGACCCACTGGACAAGCAAAAGTCTTCACAAGAAAGGTGTTCTGTAAATCTGAGAGGGTCCATGTGGCAGAAAACTGTAATAAATCAACTGTCATTTTTGGGAAAGCAAATCAAATAGAAAAAGCTATAGAAATAGCCTTATAAATGTAATGACTGTGGAAAAGCCTTTTTCTATAAATTATACCTCATATCAAACAGATTTCACACAGGGCAGAAACCTTATGAATCTAATGAGTGTGGAAAAGCCTTTATAAACTGTATGTTATAAATCATAGCTCATATCCCACCAGAGAATTCACACCGGGGAGAAACTTCATGAATGCAATGACTGTAGAAAAGCCCTTGGCAATAAGTCACATCTCAGAATGCATCAGAAAATTCACATGAAGAGAAACCTTTTGGACATAATGACTTGGAAAGCTTTTTCCCATAGTTCAGCCCCCATTGTACATCATCTAATTCATATGGGGGAAAACACTTTGGATATAATACATATGGAAAAGCCTTTATCCATAAGTAACACCTCATAAAACATCAGAATTCACATGGAGGAGAAACCTTGTGAATGGATTGAGTGTTGGAAAACTCCACCAAAATAACACAATATAACATCAGAGAATTTATTACATGGTGGGAATCTTGTAATAAATATGAGAAAGCCTTTTGTCAGAAGGAATACCTCATAACACATGTAGTTCAAACAAGGGAGAGAACTTAAGAATATAATGAATGTGAAGGACTTTTTCCAAAATCAACATAACCATGTGACAGAGCCTTTTGCTGGAAATTTCATCCCATACAATAGGCACTCCCATAAGGGAGAAAGGTCGGGACCAGTGCTGTGGCACAGTAAGTTGAAGCCCTGGCCTGAAATGCTGGCATACCTTGTGGGCACCGGTTCTAGTCCTGGCTGCTCTTCTTCTGATCCAGCTCTCTGCTCTGGCCTGGGAAAGCAGTAGAAGATGGCCCTGCACCCACATGGGAGACCCAGAAGAAGCTTCAGACTCTTGGCTTTGGATCACTGCATCTCCAGCAATTGCATCCATCTGGGGAGTGAACCAGTGGATGGAAGACCTATTTCTGCTTCTCTGTCTCTCTGTAACTCTGTCTTTCAAATAAATAAAGTAAATCATTAAAAAAATGAAGAAGTTCAAAAATATTATTAGTGTGACAAAAAGCCACTTGACAGAAATCGATCATTATACATCAGAGAATTCACACAAGGGGTTTCTTAGGAGTGTAATGAATGTGGAAGTATATTTTCATGGAATTCAGGCTTGCATAAATATGCAACTCAAAAAAGGTGGTATCCTTCAAGTGCAGTAGATGTGAAAAAACCATAGCCAGAAATTAAACATCGGTCCAGAACTGTGGAGCAGTAGGTTAATCCTCCACCTGCTATGCTGGCATCCCATATGGGTGCCAGTTCTAGTCCCAGCTGCCCCTCTTCCAATCCACCTCTCTGCTGTGGCCTGAGAAAGCAGTAGAAGATGGCCCAAGATGGCTCCCTGCACCCACATGGGTGACCAGGAAGAAGTACCTGGCTCCTGGCTTTGGATCAGTGCAGCTCTGGCCATTGTGGCCATTTGAGGAGTGAACCAACAGAAGGAAGACCTTTATCTCTGTCTCTCTCACTGTCTGTAACTCTACCTGTCAAATAAATAAATAAAAATTTAAAAAAAAAAAACAAAAAAACAAGAAATTACCGGAGCATAGGGAGACTACTGATGCCATAGACAGGATTGTCAATTGGTAAAGTCAACAATAGGAGTCACTGTGCACTTACTCCTCATGTAGGATCTCTGTCCTTAATGTGCTGTGTATTGAGATTTAATGCTATAACGAGTACTCAAACAATATATTTCACTTTGTGTTTTCGTGGGGGTGCAAACTGTTGAAATCTTTACTTAATGTATACTAAACTGATCCTCTGTAAAAAAAAAAAAAATTATCAACTCCCAACTTGACTCTCACTGCGATTAAACATGACAATAGGTCTGATCTGATTTCATCATCACTTAAAAAAATCATCTATTATTTTTCACTTTATGTTTCTGTGTGAGAGCAAACTGTTGAAATCCTTACTTAATGTATACTAAGCTGATCTTCTGTATATTAAGATAATCGAAAATGAATCTTGATGTGAATGGAAGGGGAGAGGGAGTGGGAAAGGGGAGGGTAGTGGGTGGGAGGGACGGTATGTGGGGGAAGCCATTGTAATCCATAAATCGTACTTTGGAAATTTATATTCATTAAATAAAAGTTAAAAAAAAAGAAAAAAAAAACAAGAAATTAAACATCAACAAACACCAGAGAATTCATACAGCAAAATGTCAATTTAATGAATGTGAAAAAATTATTCTGCCATTAATCAAGTCACATGAAGAGACTCAGAAATGAGAAAACATACATGCATAGAAAAGTCATGTACCATACATCATCTCTCAGTGGTTACCTGACAATTCACAGAAAGAAAAAATCCTATGATTTATTGTAATGGGAAATACCTTTATTATTAGGCAAACTTCCACAGAACATAGCAAGATTACAGAGAGAAGTCCCTGAAGTATAATTTGTTTGGAAGAATTCTTTGGTGGAATCACAACTTAGTAAGTATTGGGCAATTTTCATGATGAATTTTGACAGGGAGTGGTTAACCATTCTTCAGAAATTTTTCTCTTACACAACCTGCAGTTTTGGTTTTTCATTGTGAGTGAGATCAAGTATATGAACTGAACTGTGCTCTCTTGTATAAATTTTGCTAATAAATATTTACAAGTTGAGTAACAGTTATTGCAACAGTTATTTGGAATATCATCTTCATCAATTACAAAGTTATTTGTTTTATAGCCACTTTGTTGGCCACCCAGGATTCTTTCCCCACATTATTGTAGTGCAAACCAGTGATGTGACCATAGGCATATCAAGTGACACATGTTCCAGCCATAATAGTGTACCCTGGCCCTGGATAAGAAGTGTTGTGTGCAGCACAAATGAATGAGTTTGTGGTGACCTATATACCCATGAGAAATTTCAACTTATCTGTGTGCACATCTGGATTAGACTCCACTACCCAAGGTCTATTTGAATATGCAAGTAGATGTTGTCCCACACATCACCCTCATTCTTTAAAGGGACAACCTCAAACCCTATAAGTTGCAACACTCATCTGAATTTTCCTGTATTACTGAGTGCATAATGCTTTTTCATTCATGATCCCCCTTTTCTACACTTTTTCATCCTATTCCTAATTGCCTTGAGACAAGAACATGGAATGAAGTCTATCCAGATGGTACCCATTGCAACAGAGAAAGAAGCAGGAGTATAAATGTAGTACACTTTTTTTAAAAAAGATTTATTTATTTATTTTAAAGTCAGAGTTACCCAAAAAGAGCAGAGGCAGAGAGAGAGATATTCCATCCAATGGTTCCCTCCTCAATTGTCCAAAATGGCCAGAACTGTGCTGATCCAAAGCCAGGGGCATCCTCCAGATCTCCCATGTAGGTGCAGGGGCCCAAGTACTTCAGCCTTCTTCTACTATTTTCCAGGCCATAGCAGAGAGCTAGATTGGAAGTGGAACAGCCGGGTTTTGAACCGGCACCCATATGGGATGCCAGCACTTCAGGCCAAGGTGTTAACCTGCTGTGATACAGCGCTGGACCCTGTAGTACACTTTTGTCTTAATTTAACTTTACTATAATTTTATAACCTTTTTTGTTGTATTATTCCCTGCTCTTACAGGTGGCCATCATTTTTATTGAAAATGTGTGTGTTTATCCCTTCCAATTTACAAAGTCCTTTCTTGATTTATATAAATCTGATTTTCATTCAGTTAATTCCTCAGAATACCCTCAGGAGGAACACTTTTACTAGGTTGCATGGCTATCCCATGATAACAGGGCTACAAATTCTATGATGCATCTAGCTGCAGTAGCTCTTTTACTTCCCATCTAGATAATAGCTGTGCAAATAATCCATTCCACCTCCATTACTACCCATGAAAAATAGCTCTTCATCCCTGTTTAAGTCCCCACAGCTTCTTACAAGTGTTCATCAAATTAAATCTTATTATAAAGAGATTTAATAGAAAATGAATGGTGTGGCTGCTGGTAGTTTCAGTGTAGGGTTGACTACATACAAGGCCATAAAGCAAGACTCAGCAAATTCAGAAAAATCAAAATCATAACATGCATCTTCTTGGACCACAATAGAATGAAGCTGGAAATCAGCAACTCAGGAATCTCTAGAGCATATGCAAACACATGGAAACTGAACAACATGCTCCAGAATGAACAGTGGGTCACAGAAGAAGTCAAAAAGAATTCAAAAAATTTTCGGGAAGCAAATGAAGATAACAACACAACATATCAAAACTTAAGGAATAGAGTAAAAGCAGAGAAAGTTCCCTCCACTGCTGAGAAAAAAGTCTATTCTGGAACTGTAGGATGAAAAGTTCTGTAGATATCTGTTAGGTTTATTTGGTCTATAATGTTGATTAAATCTGGTTCATTGTTTATTTGCTTTCTGGTTGATCTGCCCATTGCTGAAAGTGGGGTATTAAAGTCCCCCAATACTATTGTAATGGAATCTAAGTCTCCCTTTAAATCCCTTAATATTTCTTTTAAATAGCCAGGTGCCCTGTAATTAGGTGCATATGCATTTATAATAGTTATATCTTCCTGTTGAATTGATCTCTTAATCATTATGTAGTCTCTTTTATCAGTTTTTGTGTTAAAGTCTATTTTGTCTTATATTAAGATGGCTACACCAACTCTTTTTTGGTTTCTGTTGGCATGGAATATCTTTTTGCAACCTTTCACTTTCAGTCTGCATGCACCTTTGTTGGAAATATGTGTTTCTTGTAAGCAACAAATCGATGGGTTTTGCTTTTTAATCCATTCAGCCAGTCTGTGCCTTTTAACTGGAAAGTTGAGGCTATTTGCATTCTATGTGACTATTGATAAGTAATGACTTTGCCATATTTCTGTGTGTACCACATCGTTAAGCATCTTTGCAGGGCTGGACAAGTGGTGACAAATTCTTTCAATATCTGTTTTTATGAAAGGTCTTTATTTCACCTTCATTCACAAATGAGAGCTTTGCAGGGCATAATATTCTGGGATGACAGTTTTATTCTTAAGACTTGGGCTAGATTTTGCCATTTTCTCCTAGCCTGCAGGGTTTCTGATGAGAAGTCTCCTGTGAGTCTAATTGGAGATCCTCTGAAAGTAATCTGGCATTTCTCTCTTACGCATTTTAGAATCTTCTCTTTTTGTTTCACTGTGGCAGTTTGATTACAATGTGTCATGGCAAGGATGTTTTCTGGTCATGTCTATTCAAAGTTCTGTGTGCTTCCTGTACTTGAATGTCTCTTTCTTTTTCCAAACCTGGGAAGATTTCTTCTAGTATTTCACTAAAAATGCCTTCTAATATTTTCTCTCTCTCCATGCTGCAGGAACTCCTAGAACCGGAAGGTTGCTTTTTTTTTTTTTTATAGTATCCTGTAGATTCCCAACAGACTTTTTTAGATTTCTAATTTCTTCCTCTTGTGTTTGGTTTGACTGTATACTTTCCTGTGCTCTGTCTACTAAGTCTGATATTCCTTCTTCTGCCTCACTGATTCTATTTTTAAGGCTCTCCACTGCATTTTTTATTTGTTCTATTGAATTCATTTCATTTTGATTTCTCTTTAATATCTCAGTTTCATGTTCTGTTGAATTCTTCATTTCATCTTGATTCCTCCTTATAATTTCAATTTCATGGGAGAGATTTTCTTTCATGTACTTCATGGATTTCAGTAGTTTGTGCATGTGCTTTTGATTATTTCTATGTAATCTTATGATCAAATTTTTGAGTTCTATTTCTTGCATTTCTTCTATCTCATCATCTTCATGATCTAGTATTGAAGTGTCATGTTCTTTTGGGAGCATGATGATGTTTTCCTTATTCTTGCTTCTTGGATTCTTGCATTTGTTTGGCATTTGTGGAGATACTTGTCTTTATTTTTTTCTGCTGTGGCAGTTTTTATCATTGTATTATGACTGTAGATGAATGGACTTTCTGCTTTCAGTGAATCTCTAGAGGCTTGTAGTGGGTGTGGCCAGAGAGTTCTGTTTAGTCTCCAGGGTTAAGAGTGTGCTTAAGGTGACATACCCAAATTTGGCATGTTAAGTCTCCTCTCTCCTTTTTTTAATCAGAAGGGAGTTATATTATGTTCAGTTGGGCTCTTCTCTTCAGTGGAGCCCAGTGCCTGAGTACTAGCCCCAGTGGGTATAATATTTTTCTGCTCTGTCCAAAGAACCACACAAAGGACCTGTGTAGTCCTCAGTAGAAGTTCAGATTCTCCAGAATTGTCTCTCATCAGGTAACCAGGACCCCCCAAGCCTTGTGGAATTCCCACTAAGAGTGCTCAAAGTCCCAGCCACAACACAAGTCTTCTCACACACCCTCAGCTTTTTATTTTTTCACAGTCCTGCTTCAGAAGCTTCACACAGTCACAAGTTCTTAGTTCCCTGTTATTTCTCCCCACCAGAGTCAGGAGTCTCCACTTGGCTGCTTGGCAGGTGCAGACACAAGCTGGCACAGATGTTATGTATGTCCAAAATGGCTCCTGCTCTATCAGCTTGCATGCCTTGTGAGGTGATTGGAGAGAGAAACATGTCTGTACTGTCCTTTTTTTTCTCTCCTCTAGTTCGACTGGCACACTTTCTCCCACTGAGATTTAAGCCTCATTCCCTCTAGGTTCCTGCCACATTTTTGCCAGTGGCTCAGGCTGCTGTGGTCTTGTCTCACCTCACTTTCCCATTCTGGTGCATAGGCTCTCAGCTGTTGGAGTCATGAGCTGTGGGCACGACGCCCTCCATGTGGGTCCACCATGTCCCTCTAATATCAGTAGAATTTCCTCTGTCATTTTTTCCCTAACTCTTCCCTGAGACTACTCTATTTCCACTTTTTTAAAACTATCTTCTCCTGGGTTAGAGCAGTAAGCTCCCTCCCTACTCCACCATCCAATTATTAGCCCATCTCTATATGATTATGACTGTGTTTTTGCCAAATTACTAATTTATACACTGTATAATCAAAATTAAATGCCTTCCATAGAATGCATATTTATTTTGTTATTTAATACTGTCACCTGCATGTGTAATGAATAACCTGATTTGTGACAGTCCTAACACAGGTACATGATGGGTACTATGGTTTGGTTTACAATTGTGTGGTCATCAACTCACTCTAAATGCTGGAAGTTGTCCAAGTAACTGTCATGTGTATAGGATTTGAGTACATTGCAGTGCCAGCACCATCATGGTCATCAGCATAGGATACATTCTTAATGTTTCTAGATGCTTCTGGAACTGTAAATTATTTTCTGATTGTGGAAATTTTCCAAACTGCAAGTCTGTATCATACTGTAATTTTTCCATTTTATTCTGGACTGTTTTTTCACCAAATATTCATCCACATATTTGTTTTTTAATTATGGCTCACATTAAAATACACATTGTAACTAAGGGCAAAGCAAAGTTTTAACTTCCATGTGCATCAGGTTTCTATTTTTTATTTTGTCTTTCATTTTATTAATTTCATCTGAGTATGTCAATATCCACATGGAAAGCAATCTTAGCACTGCCAAAGTATGATGATTCCTTTGGGCACTGACATTTTCATGTCATGAATGCACTAAATAATGTTCAAGTTGTCTTAGCAACCTCCATCTTTATGGCCTATCAAATAATTTTAGAATGTTACATTCTTTTACCCTTTCAAGGACACTTTTTTATAGCTTCTTTATATTTCGAGAATCAAAATTGTCATTCTCTTTAAAATTTCCATGCATTAGATCGAGACAATTTTATCTTGGTTTTAACATTACTGAATTCAATGGCTAAGCTTTCTTTGATTTAAGAGAGCACAAATTTTCTATATTTAAATGTGTATTTAGAGCTATTTTTATTAATATCTGTTACATCTCCTTGTAACCTTCTTCCTGCTTCTACTAAATTTACCGTTTGTACACACAACTGTCAATATACAACATATTGAAATGAATACATGTCTCTATTTTTCATGTTGATTCAAATTTATAATTATCACCTCAATAAATAGTCAATAACCAAATTTGTGCCAATTCTGGTGCAGGGAACTTCAGGCTACCATGATTTACTTTATCATTGTAAGGCCATCAACTATCTAAATTCTGGAAGATGTCCAAATTTTATTTTCACAGTATATGAGAACAATTTAGGGCCAGTTCCATCACTCATTAGCAGGAGATTTCATTCTTAGCCTGACAGACATTCATGGAACTTGAAATTAACCTTTAATTATGAAAATTTAAGTTAATTCTTAAATTCACTGGAGTCACTCTTTTGCACAAATATTTTAGACTAGGCCAATCCTACCCCTGTGAATCTGTGGCCATGGTGATTTCACTTTTATTGTAAGATCATCATCACCACCAACATTCTCTAAGTTGCCCTGGAAACTGTCAGGTACACAGTGTCTCAGGGCCATTTTAGCCAAGGGTAATAATTCTTTCTCCTCAATGTACTATATATATGAATATATGTAACATATAAAACATGCATATATTTTAAACATATATAAATTTGCCACTGTGTGTCTAGATACTAGTGTATTTCTTGAAAATTATGTGGGAAAATAGTGGGATCTTAATGTAATTTTTGTCCCAGAATTATGTATGTATGTTTAATTTTAGAGGTTGGTAGACTTGGAGACACAGAGAAACAGAGATTATGAGCTACAACTTGGTGGCTTGCTCTTCATTCTTGTAATGATCAAAAACAGGATTATTACAGAAATCTGAGCTATTCTTTTCTGATGATAAATACATTATAAAATTTCAAAGTGTTGAAATTAAATATTACAAATTATATATATGTACATCTACATTGTAATGTCACACACACATATGATTATATATATAAACACCTTTAAAATTCTCTTTGTTACTGGAATAAATTTTTTGAATTTTAAATATTTACTTAGTTTTTAAAATTTTATTTAATATAAGTTTGATATATTTCATATATACTGATTAATGAACGTAAGTGACACTTCCCCAATACCCTCCCTCCCACACACACTCCAACCCTTTCTCCTCTTCCCTCTCACATTCCCACTTAACTTTTACAAAATCTGTTTTCAGTTCACTTAATGATTGTATAGTTAACCCTACACTAAGTAAGAGTTCAGCAAGTCAGCAAATAGTATGAAGAAAAAAATAAATTAAAAAAAATCACTATTCCTCAATGGAAAAGACAACAGCTGTAAACAATCATCAAATTTCAAAATGTGTGTCTAACTCCAATACATTACCTTTTAGGTACTCGATTAACTACCTCAGATCACGGAAAACATGATATCTGTCTTTTGGGGACTGGCTTATTTCACTAAGTAAAATGGTTTTCAGTTGCATCTATCTTGTTGCAAAAGACACGGTTTCTTTTTTTTTTATAACTGAGTAGTATGCTTAGTGTGTATATACCATAATTTTCTTATCAACTCAACAATTGATTGATATCTGAATTATTCCCAGATCTCAGCTATTGTGAATTGTAGTGCAATGAACATGGGGTTATAGATAACTCTTTCATATGCTAATTTCTTTTGGTTTGGGTAAATTCCAAGGAGTGGGATGACAGGATCATATGGTAGGTCTATAATCAGATTTTTTTTTGATAGGCAGAGTGGACAGTGAGAAAGAGCGAAAGGTCTTCCTTTTCCGTTGGTTCATCCCCCAATTGTTGCTGTGGCCAGTGCACTGCAGCCAGCGCACAAGCTGATCCAAAGCCAGGAGTCAGGTGCTTTTCCTGGTCTCCCATGGGGTGCAGGGCACAAGCATTTGGGCCATCCTCCACTGCACTCCTGGGTCATAGCAGAGAGCTGGATTAGAAGAGGAGCAACCAGGACAGAATCCAGTGCCCTGACCAGGACTAGAACCTGGGGTGCCAGTGCTGCAGGTGGAGGATTATCCTATTGAGCCATAGCACCGGCCCTATAATCAGGTTTGTAAGATATCTCCATAAGGTCTTTCACAGTGGTTTGCACCAGTTTACATTCCCACCAACAGTGGACCAGGGTAACTTTTCCCCCACATCCTCATCAGTTTTCTCATTGGTTTCTTTTTTTTTTTTTTTTGACAGGCAGAATTAGACAGTGAGAGAGAGACAGACAAAAGAGAAAGGTCTTCCTTCCATTGGTTCACCCCTCAAATGGCCACTACGGCTGGTGCGCTGCACTGATCTAAAGCCAGGAGCCAGGTGCTTCCTCCTGGTCTCCCATGCAGGTGCTATTCTTTCTTCCTTAGTTCTGACTCTGTTAAAATTGTTCCAAATTATGGAATTAACAGGAGATTAGGACCTAGTGAATTTGTGGTGCTACTGAACCGAGACTGTGAAAAAAGAGACGGTGGGGGAGACAACTCACGGAATTCACTTGAGTACTCTCCAGAGACTCTACAATTCCATAACTTTGGCAACCCAGTGGGAGACTGAAGGAGAATTTGAGCCCACTCTGAGGGCCGAACAGATTCCCTGTGTGGTCCTTGGGAAAGAGCTTCCGATCTCTGGCTCCTGTGGGTATATCATTTGCCTGCTAACTACCTCCAACTTCGTTCAGCTGTGTGGAATTACTTCCCTTTTGAATCAAAAAAAGAAAGAAAGAGAGAGAGATCTACCATGACTAACCTGGGAGTGTCACCTTTGGCACACCAAACAGAGCTCTCAGGCCACACCCATCTCAAGCCTCTGAGGCTCCATCAAAAACAGACAGTCCACTTAATCTAGAGTCATAGTATAACAAGAAAAAGCACCACAGTGAAGAAACCAAATATCTCCAATATGCCAAATAACAAACGCAAAAACCGAGGTAATAAAAATAAGGAAGTCACTATGACGCCCCCAAATGAAAGAGACACCCCAATTCAAGATTATGAAGATGATGACATAGAAGAAATGCAAGAGGCAGATCTCAAAAAATTGATAAGAACATAAAGCAGTTCTCAAAAATAAATTCTTGAACTACAGAAATCCTTAATGGACAAGATAGAAAATCTCTCTCGTGAAAATGAAATATTAAGGAAGAATCAAAATGAAACGCAGAAACTAGTAGAACAGGAAACTGTGATAGTGATGAGAAATCATAATGAAGTGAAAAATTCAATAGATCTAATGACAAACACAATAGAGAGCCTTACAAACAGAATGGGTGAAGCAGAAGAGAGAATATCGGACTTAGAAGACAGAGAACAGGAAAGGATACAGTCAGACCAAAGAAAAGAAGAGGAAATGAGAAATCTAAAAAATATTGTTGGGAATCTTCAGGAAACTATTTAAAAACCCAACATTCGGGTTCTAGGAGTTCCTGAAGGCATGGAGAGGGAGAAAGGATTAGAAGGCCTTTTTAGTGAGATAATAGCAGAAAATTTCCCAGGTTTGGAGAAGGACAGAGAAATCCTAGTACAGGAAGCTCACAGAACCCCTAATAAACATGACCAAAAGAGATCCTCAACAAAACAGGTTGTAATTAAACTCTCCACAGTGAAACATAAAGAAAAGATCCTAAAATGTGCAAGAGAGAAACATCAGATTACTCTCAGAGGATCTCCAATCAGACTCACAGCTGACTTCTCATCAGAAACCCTACAAGCTAGGAGGGAATGGCGAGATATAGCCCAGGTACTAAGAGAGAAAAACTGCCAGCCCAGAACATTATATCCTGCAAAGCTCTAATTTGTGAATGAAGGTGAAATAAAGACTTTTCATAGCAAACAGTAATTGAAAGAATTTGTCGCCACTCGTCCAGCCCTGCAAAAGATCCTTAAAGATGTGTTACACACAGAAACACAGAAACACAGTCATCAATATGAAAGAAGGTAAAGGAAGGAAACCTCACAGCAAAAGATCACAGGGAATTAAAGCATATATTAGAAATCTTCTTTGGCAAATGGCAGGGCAAAGTTACCACTTATCATTAGTCACATTGAACGTTAATGGCCTGAACTGTCCAGTTAAAAGACACGGATTGGCTGATTGCCTTAAGGAACAAAACCCATCTATTTGCTGCTTACAAGAAACACATCTTTCCAACAAAGATCCATACAGAATGAAAGTGAAAGGCTGGAAAAAGATATTCCATGCCAACAGAAATGAAAAAAGAGCGGGCATAGCCATCTTAATATCGGACAACATACCAGGGGATTCGAATTCAATCCCATCAAGGTGGCATGTACCAATGCCATCTCACTAGTCCCAGTGATCAATTTCTGTTCACAATTGATCATAATGATAGGACTAAGAACCAAAGGGATCACATAAACAAGAAGAGTGTCTGCAAATACTAGCTGATAGAATCAAAAAGGGAGAGAATGATCCAACATGGGAAGTGAGATACACAGCAGACCCATAGAATGGCAAATGTCCTAACAGCACTCTGGCCTCAGAATCAGTCCTTAAGGCATTTGGATGTGGCTGAAATGCCCATGACAGTATTTCAGGCATGGAAAGCCAAGACACTCTGGGGGAAAAAAAAACCTAAATGAAAGATCTCCACGAGTGAGATCCCAGTGGAAAGAATGGGTCATCAAAGAAGGAGGTACCTTTCTCTAAAGGGAGGAGATAACTTCCACTTTGACCATGGCCTTGTCTAAATATCAGAGTCAGTGAACTCAGGGGGCTTCCATTGCCTTGGCAGCTCATGACAAGACCCTAGGGTGATTACTGAGGCCATAAACAAGAGTGTCAATTTGTTAAGTCAACAACAGGAGTCACTGTGCACTTACTCCTCATGTAGGATCTTTGTCCTTATTGTGCTGTACATTGAGATTTAATGCTATAACTAGTACTCAAACAGTATTTTTCACTTTATGTTTCTGTGTGGGAGCAAACTGTTGAAATCTTTACTTAATGTATGCTAAACTGATCTGTATATAAAGAGAATCGAAAATGAATCTTGATGTGAATGGAAGGGGAGAGGGAGTGGATAAGGGGAGGGTTGCGGGTGGGAGGGACATTATGGGGGGGAAGCCATTGTAATCCATATTCTGTACTTTGGAAATTTATATTCATTAAAAAAAATAACTTAAAAAATATCAGACAACATAAACTTTACTACAAAAACTGTTAAGAGAGACAAAGAGGGACACTATATAATGATTAAGGGATCAATTCAACAGGAAGATATAACAATTATCAATGTATATGCACCTAACTACAGGGCACCAGTTTATCTAAAAGATTTGTTAAGGACTTAAAGGGAGACTTAGACCCCAATACAATAGTACTGGGGGACTTCAATACTCCACTCCCAGAAATAGACAGATCAACGGGACAGAAGAACAACAAGGATACAGTAGATTTAAATGACACTATAGCCCAAATGGATTTAACAGACATATACAGAACTCTCAATCCTACAGCTAAAGATTTTACATTCTTCTCAGCAGTACATGGAACCTTCTCTAGGATTGACCACATACTAGGCCATAAAGCAAGTCTCAGCAAATTCAAAAGAATTAGAATCATACCTTGCAGCTTCTCAGACCATAAAGGAATGAAGTTGGAAATTAGCAACCCAGGAATCCCTAGAACTTACGCAAACACATGGAGATTGGACAACATGCTCCTGAATGAACAATGGGTCATAGAAGAAATTAAAAGAGAAATCAAAAATTTTCTGGAAGTAAATGAAGATAACAGCACAACATACCAAAACTTATGGGATACAGCAAAAGCAGTGTTAAGAGGAAAGTTTATATGAATAGGTGCCTACATCAAGAAATTGGAAAGGCACCAAATAGATGAGCTTTCAATTCACCTCAAGGATCTAGAAAACCTACAGCAAACCAGACCCAAATCTAGTAGGAGGAGAGAAATAATTAAAAATCAGAGAAGAAATCAACAGGATTGAATCCAAAAAAAATTACAAAAAATCAGCCAAATGAGGAGCTGGTTTTTTGAAAAAATAAACAAAATTGACACCCCATTGGCCCAACTAACTAAAAAAAGAAGAGAAAAGACCCAAATCAATAAAATCAGAGATGAAAAAGGAAACATAACAGCAGACAGCACAGAAATAAAAAGAATCATCAGAAATTACTACAAGGACTTGTATACCAGCAAACAAGGAAACCTATCAGAAATGGATAGATTCCTGGACACATGCAACCTACCTAAATTGAACCAGGAAGACATCGAAAACCTAAACAGACCCATAACTGAGACAGAAATTGAAACAGTAATAAAGGCCCTCCCAACAAAGAAAAGCCCAGGACCAGATGGATTCACTGCTGAATTCTACCAGAGATTTAAAGAAGAACTGACTCCAATTCTTCTCAAACTATTCAGAGCAATCGAAAAAGAGGGAGTCCTCCAAATTCTTTCTATGAAGCCAGCATCGCCTTAATTCCTAAGCCAGAAAAAGATGCAGCACTGAAAGAAAATTACAAACCAATATCCCTGATGAACATAGATGCAAAAATCCTCAATAAAATTATTGCTAATAGAATGCAACAACACATCAGAAAGATCATCCACCCAGACCAAGTGGGATTTATCCCTGGTATGCAGGGATGGTTCAACATTTGCAAATCAATCAATGTGATTCACCACATTAACAGACTGCAGAAGAAAAACCATATGATTATCTCAATAGATGCCAAGAAAGCATTTGATAAAATACAACACCCTTTCATGATGAAAACCCTAAGCAAACTGGGTGTGGAAGGAACATTCCTCAATACAATCAAAGCAATCTATGAAAAGCCCACAGCCAACATCCTATTGAATGGGGAAAAGTTGGAAGCATTTCCACTGAGATCTGGTACCAGACAGGGATGCCCACTCTCAGCACTGCTATTCAATATAGTTCTGGAAGTTCTAGCCAGAGCCATCAGACAAGAAAAAGAAATTAAAGGGATACAAATTGAGAAGGAAGAAGTCAAACTATCCCTCTTTGCAGATGATATGATTCTTTACTTAGAGAATCCAAAGAACTCTACTAAGAGACTATTAGAACTCATAGCTACAAAAACAATCAAATACCTGGAATAAACTTAACCAAGGATGTTCAAGATCTCTACGATGAAAATCACAAAACATTAAAGAAAGAAATAGAAGAGGATACCAAAAAATGGAAAAATCTTCCATGCTCATGGATTGGAAGAATCAACATCATCAAAATGTCCATTCTCCCCAAAGCAATTTATAGATTCAATGCAATACCAATCAACATACCGAACACCTTCTTCTCAGATCTGGAAAAATGATGCTGAAATTTATATAGAGACACAGGCGACCTTGAATAGCTAAAGCAATCTTGTACAACAAAAACAAAGCCGGAGGCATCACAATACCAGATTTCAGGACATACTACAGGGCAGTTGTAATCAAAACAGCATGGTACTGGTACAGAAACAGATGGATAGACCAATGGAACAGAATTGAAACACCAGAAATCAACCCAAACATCTACAGCCAACTCATATTTGATCAAGGATCCAAAACCAATCCCTGGAGTAAGGACAGTCTATTCAATAAATGGTGCTGGGAAAACTGGATTTCCATGTGCAGAATCATGAAGCAAGACCCCTACCTTTCCCCTTACACAAAAATTCACTCAACATGGATTAAAGACTTAAATCTATGACCTGACACCATCAAATTATTAGAGAGCATTGGAAAAACCCTGCAAGATATAGGTACCGGCAATGACTTCTTGGAAAACACCCCAGAAGCACAGGCAGTCAAAGCCAAAATCAACTAATGGGATTGCATCAAATTGAGAAGTTTCTGTACTGCAAAAGAAAAGTCCGGAGAGTTAAGAGAACACAGACAGAATGGGAAAAAATATTTGCAAACTATGCAACAGATAAAGGGTTAATAACCAGAATCTGCAAAGAGATCAAGAAATTCCACACAAAAAAAAAAAACACTTAGGAGATGGGCCTAGGACCTCAATAGACATTTTTCAAAAGAGGAAATACAAATGGCCAACAGACATGAAAAAATGTTCAAGATCACTAGCAATCAGGGAAATGCAAATCAAAACCACAATGAGGTTTCACCTCGCCCCGGTTAGAATGGCTCACATTCAGAAATCTACCAACAATAGGTGCTGGAGAGGATGTGGGGAAAAAGGGACACTAACCCACTGTTGGTGGGAATGCAAACTGGTAAAGCCACTATGGAAGTTGGTCTGGAGATTCCTCAGAAACCTGAAGATAACCCTACCATTCAACCCAGCCATCCCACTACTTGGAATTTACCCAAAGGAAATGAAATTGGCAAACAAACAAGCTGTCTGCACATTAATGTTTATTGCACCTCAATTAACAATAGCTAAAACCTGGAACCAACCCAAATGCCCATCAATAGTAGACTGGATAAAGAAATTATGGGACATGTACTCTATAGGATACTATACTGCAGTCAAAAACAATGAAACCCGGTCATTTGCAACGAGATGGAGGAATTTGGAAAACATCATGCTGAGTGAATTGAGCCAGTCCCAAAGGGACAAATATCATATGTTCTCCCTGATCACCTTCTGCTAAACTGATCTTCTGTATACAAAGAGAATCAAAAATGAATCTTGATGTGAATGGAAGGGGAGAGGGAGTGGGAAAGGGGAGGGTTGCGGGTGGGAGGAACGTTATGGGGGGGAAGCCATTGTAATCCATAATCTGTACTTTGGAAATTTAAATTCATTAAATAAAAGCATAAAAGAAAAAAAGAGTTAAATGTTTTCTAAAATCCTACATGTGCTTTTGAAAATACTGTGTGAAGTAAGCAAATGCCTCTTCTTGGTTAATGAGTTTATCATTTTAAACATGGCTATTTAAAGTCTTTTCTCATCCACAGTTTTGTATATCAAATTTGCTGCTCATTAAACTAAAACATTGTTGGTTCTGTGTTTAGCTGCTCTGCTATAGGTCCTGATGGACTTTTTCCAGCCACTTCTATTGTATTCAATAGTTTTGAATTGTTCTGTAAACAGATGAAGTCAATAACACTACAGGTTCCAACTGGAAGAAAGTATGGTTAATCAAGGTTACCAAGAACAGAAAGTAATTTTAATTGGTAATAAAAAAAACAGCTAAAGATTTTAGGAAACTATTACTAAAACTGCTTTATTGTTCTATCTTGTATGTTGTGTTATGTGTGTGCTCATATTGTCTGTCTGCATGGGAAAATTTATTTTGAGCTCTGTCTTAATTGGTTTATCAAGGAAAGATTGCTCATAAATTTAACAGCTAAAATTAATTGAAGATACATTTGATTCATGTAACCTAATCTCTTTGTCAGATGTTTTAAATTTGTTGATAGAAACTAAAAATGTTTTATATGTTTCTGTTTGCTGTTTAAACAAGCCATATCATGTTAGATATTTAAGATACATTTAAATACATGTATTCTTAAAATTTATAGAAGGCATTGGACCTTCCAGTAAATATTTTATAAGCTATTATTTAATGGTTAAAACCACTTGCTAAGATTCCATTTCTCATTGTCAGTAGGCAGTCGGGAAGCCTGACTTTTTCCCACACTTCTCTATTCTCTTTAAGATGATCCACTGACTCTGTCCTGAGGGATTCCTCAAGATGTAGTTTGATTTTTAGATCTTATGAAAGGAGTGACTAACATATTCTGTGTAACAGCATAGCCAAAATAAGAGCTTAAATCATAATTTTACAGGTGGATTTACTTCACCATGGGATCCCAAATCCCCTTGGGCTAGATGGTGAAAGTGGCATCTTAAGTTTTAACATAATTATATATATTGGATTAAGTTTAAAATGACCATATTTGATTGCATTAAGTTTTAAAGTGGTCATATAGAAGGCACTAATTGTTAAAGTGATCATATAAATAGAATTAATAGGATTAAAGAGGAGTAAATGCTTCAACATGGGAAGCAGTCCATACAGCAGACTGATAGAATGGCAATTGCTCTACGTAACATTCAGTGACCTCAGAGTCATCCCTAAAGGCATTCTGGTCTGGCTAAAAAGCACACAAGAGAATTTCAGGCGTGGAAAGTCAGGACACTTGTGCAAAAAGGTGTGCCTACATGGAGAGCCTCCCTGGGTGAGACTCCTGTGGAAAGAAGTGGTCATCAAAGAAGGATGTACTCTCTTCAAAGGGAGAACTGTCACTTTGCTTATGGCCTTCTTTGAATATTGACGGAGTTTGTGGATTAAGAAGGCTTCCATAGCCTAGACAGCTCATGTCAAGGGCCTTGGGTGATCACTGACATCACACAAAAGAGTGTGAATTGTTAAATTAACCATAGGAGTCACTGTGCACTAACTTCCCATGCAGGACCTTAAGACTATGCTTAAAAAACAGAGGGGAGAGTATGGTACCCCCACTATGAGTGTGTTAACTTTGCTTCTTTCACCTTAAAGTTCTTACAGGTCTCACCCCTTGGAGAGCCACCAGCAGTGAGATACTGGAGACCTCTCACAGGTGTAATCCAATTGCCTCTGGATTGATGGAGGATCTCAACCACCCAACAAAGGAAGGGGAC